>NW_026781979.1:1200000-1695000 GCF_031769215.1 Ylistrum balloti | reverse complement strand
TTAACATCGAAAAAAACTTTCTTTTTGCTAGAGGACAAGCAAATGTGTGTTCGATGTTTGGACCTGGGAAGCGGTAGTGTGATCAGTTGCATGCTTTCGTGAGCAATTATTTTATTTGCATGTACACGGAAGGCTGGTTTTCGAAAGACGAGTGCCGTATTTACATGTTCACGTGAGGCTGCTTTTCATGAGACGATTGCCGTAGTTACATGTTCACGTGAGGCTGGTTTTCATGGGCGGTTTGCCGTATTTACATGAACACGTGATGCTGTTTTTCATGGGCGGGTTGTCGTATCTACATGTACACGTGATGCTGTTTTTCATGGGCCGGTTGTCGTATTTACATGAACACGTGAGGCGGGTTTTCATGGGCCGGTTGTCATATTTTCATGAACACGTGAGACTGGTTTTCATGGGCCGGTTGTCATATTTACAGGAACACGTGAGGCGGGTTTTCATGGGCCGGCTGTCGTATTTACATGAACACGTGAGGCGGGTTTTCATGGGCCGGTTGTCGTATCTACATGTACACGAGAGACTGGTTTTCATGGGCCGGTTTTCGTATTTACATGAACACGTGAGACTGGTTTTCATGGGCCGGTTGTCGTATTTTCATGAACACGTGAGACTGGTTTTCATGGGCCGGTTGTCATATTTACAGGAACACGTGAGGCGGGTTTTCATGGGCCGGCTGTCGTATTTACATGAACACGTGAGGCGGGTTTTCATGGGCCGGTTGTCATATTTTCATGAACACGAGAGACTGGTTTTCATGGGCCGGTTTTCGTATTTACATGAACACGTGAGACTGGTTTTCATGGGCCGGTTGTCGTATTTTCATGAACACGTGAGACTGGTTTTCATGGGCCGGTTGTCGTATTTACATGTACGCGAGGGGCTGGTTTTCATGAGACGATTGCATTACATATATTTCCATTACCCGAGAGATCGCTATGCGTTAGACGTTTGTCGTGTTTATTAAATATTACGCGTGAGATCGTAAACGTGGAGTAGACAGCTGATGTAAGTGTATTTATTAAAAAAAGAAATGAGACAAGAGCGGTCGCGTGACATTTGTATTCAATAGTCGCTTTGATATTGCGATAGCTGTACTTATGAAAAGACCTGATGAGACGATACCCAGATAACTTTGACCTACAATCTCACAGTCCATGTCGTCTCCACTCAGCAGGTTTATTTGGCGAGGAGTCTCTTAGAAATCTGTTGTCCTGGCCCTACACAACCGTTTTAGTATCATTCCCCGAGGTTCTCCGTTCTATTCTATTTGCCCGTGTTTGGGATTACCGTTTTTTCTGTTGATATCGTTGAGATTGGTGTTTTGTCTCCGAGCCGGTGATACGGCTGTCTCTGACTCTATAGAATTATTGTTTCAGACTGTACGTCGGGACAAAATTCAATTCGATTACGGCATATTGTACTGACATAAAGTCAAACGAATTGGACAACTGCCAAACCATCTGAAAAGTGCCGGACTCGGTCTTCGGTAGTGTCTGTGCCTGATTCCAGGGAACGGACACCTCACAAATCCCATTCTTGACTGTATTTGTGATGGGAAAGACTTCCTAATCGTAGAATGTGACCCCGATACTTAACTTTCCCTATACATTTGTATTTAGTAATAAAGCTATATTTTACTGTAGGTTTGATGTACCGACCGGAAATTAGTTGATTTTGTTTTCCCTGTGTAAGCTTTAGTTAAAACCGACCCAGACCCTAGTGATATTGATCTAATTGTCATGCATATCGTGGCGTCTCTTTTTCATGTTGCATTTGAAGCCCATGCTTTGCGTTTCTGTCTGTACAAGAGAAGGGTTAATCGGGTCCCGGGAAGGTTAATCGGGTCCCGAGGAGGTCGATATCACACTAGCCTACTAGGTGTGTAAAGGTCAACATGTCTTCCTTAATTTCAGAAGCGAGCGTCTCGTCAAAACTGTTCACAGGTTGGTGGAAATCTTGCCTAGTGATTTGATTTATATTTTACGATCGATATAGATATGCGAGACACGGCTCGGAAATGATTTCCCCGACTTGTTGTGAAACACTTGATCGAATTCAGAAACAACTCGAACGTGACAGAGGTTGCTGACGATTCATTAAACGACCTGACACTGTTCAAGTGTTAAGACAAGAGCTTGATAAAGGGGTGGGCGGGTAATACATATGCAGGCATAACAAGATAGTCCCACAGGATGAGTAAAGGAGTTATGAAAATATACCAAGGCCGGACTGTAATTATTACCTTGCAGAAACGCTTGTGAAATATTGACATCAACAATATCTGTGCCAGTGAAAATCAACATCCGCGATCCAGCTACACGAACACACGTTCTTTTTACGCTTTATTCCATTAATAAATGATGTAAGGGATATACACAAATTGAATTTTGCACCTCATCCTGGTGTTGGGTGCTGCAGACTGGCGTGAGGTGTGAGTGAGGTTGACACCACAACTCACTCCACTGAGAATTAAATACACCGAGTCAAAACAATAATTCCGTTCAGTGCTTATCGCAATATGACAGCAAAACCGACTTGGCGAAGAAACCATTTTCATTATATTCATATATATTAAACGTAAATATTATGTGCATTCACACATATATATATTGTTACATATTTCGAATTCTCGATGTAAGGCACATCCCTGTTTCGCAATGAACTTTCGATACTTGTTCACGCATGAAACAATGTTTTATACCAAACAATATACAAATACATCCATTTTACACTTTAACATACACACATGTAGTGTTACAATGTATGTACAGTACCAATGTATTTCACTGAACAACATACATATACACATGTTTTACACTTTAACATATACACATGTAGTATTACAATGTATGCACAGTGCTAATGTATTACACTGAACAACATACATATACACATGTTTTACACTTTAACATATACACATGTAGTATTACAATGTATGCACAGTGCTAATGTATTACACTGAACAACATTATATACACACGTTTTACACTTTTAGATACACAAATATATACATGTACCAGTAATTTATGTTTTAAATGTTCTATATGAAATCCCCACGTGTACAATGTACTTACGTTTACATTGTAAGATACACATATTTTACAATTTAAGATACGCAAGTAACAATGTTTTACAAAGTACCGTGTGTACTTCCGCGTGTTTTATACTTAATTTAATTATTTAACACTTTACCATACACAAGTTTTACAATTTAAAATGCGTCCGTACCAATGTTTTTCATTATTAATATTTTACAATTTAAGATGCACATGTTTTACGCTTTGATTTGATATGAATATTATTCCTGATCTTTGTACTTGAAGATAAAAACTCTGCACCGGTCTTGCTATAATGTATGCATTGTGAGATTATCAAAGAAACATGAGGAAAACCCATTGAAATTCCATGTATATAAGACGTTATTTTAATTACTTTCCCTTGCTAATATACGCTATATTGTGTATCGTTCAATTTCTCCAACCACTGGAATACAAACAAACGTATGTTGTCATCCCGTGGGGTCGGTTAGGTTTTACTTGCTCAGAAGGTGTCGGAACGGAGGATTTCCGGATATCTGACGGGCGTGATTGTGTGAAGTGAGTGTGTGGAGGCACTTCAAGAATCCTGCAACGAGTTTGTAGAGTCGTGCACGAGAGCCACACAAGAGGCACGTGAGAGGCGTGCTCGGCTGTCAGGCAGCCGTAAGTGTCACTTCAAGGAAAGCAATTTCCGTAAATATTTTCAATATATTAGAACATAATTACTATAACTTTCTCTACAGGTTTGACATAACACAACACTGTTCTTAATCGACCGATTTCCATTGAAAACGAATTTCATTTTATGACATATTTAAATGAGATAAACAAGATGTATAAAGTAATAAAGAACTAGTGACAATCGTCGAAGAGCATCAGATCTTGGTAAGTTTGATAACGACGCCATTGGCGGCACCTGGATCACCTTACAAAATGGTAGGTGCTTGTTTACAAATGTAGCGGTGCCGTACGTTATAGAAAAAAATAATTTTCGGAGGTATTTGGCGAAGTCACAAGATAGCTTACGTCATTCACTAAAATAAATTTGGGAAATTCGAGACTTATTTATGTTCAGTGATTGGAGCAGGAGAAGTTACCGAAAAATGTATGACAAAATGAAAATAATTGCATTATGCACTTCTTTCTAATTGAGGCATTCTTTCTGAGTGTCTTGAAAAATGTTCCATGGTGTCATCAGAATTTTTTTTGATTGGTTTGGGTTGACAGATGTGCTTATGTAAGGACAGACAATACACATTTGAATCTCCGTGTTCATGTACGTTTAATGTCGTCGGACGTATGGACAGACAACAGGTGTGGTCAGTGTTTATATTTATGCATGAATAGCCAATATACTTGTGATGACATATAGATGTTTGTGTCGGGGTAGACGGCTTGTGGGGACAGAAATACACCTTTAGAGATCCGAGGCAATGCACGTGTGTTGTTTGTCCCTTAACCTATAGGCACTCTAGGACCATGGTTTATGTATACTTGGATGATGACCACTTACTATTCCTCGCGTGTTTTCTCTGCTCTAAAATACACCCCTTACTCGATTGACCTGTCGCGTGATGGCAGTATTATAAAAGATGGATATACGTTCAAGATGAATTCTATCTTTATAAATGTCTCATTTCCTGTCTCGGTAACATTCCAGCTTCAAACAATTATATAGTTATATATGGTGATGTCTGACTGTCTGTTTGAGTATATTTACATTATACAGTATATTTGGTGTAAGTCCAAACGTCCGCTTGCTGTTCCTCTTCTTGCGTTCATACAAAGACATGCAGCATGTCTTTGCTTGATGTGTAAATCCCGGGGAAGTGTTATGAACTCTGAAACCATCACTGTCATCCTGTGTGATTGTCCTGTGTTTGTTATGTTATTCACGTACGTAAGAAATACCATTCAGAGCAGTTTTTATATTGTCATTCGGAATAGACTGTCTGACGGGACTACACCCGCCTCAGTCACGTGGGCCCGAGGTGAATACCAACTCGATGTTTAACAACTTGTATTGGCATGTACATTGTACGCATGTTTTCTATATAAATTAATCAACATATCTGTGAACTGGTGAGTTCCTCTTGTAATGTAGTGACAGACGAACACTTCTCTGTGAGTACATTAGTTTCCGTAGGGTCCCTCAAGGCTTTCTAATATTCTGATTCCAAAATCAATATCCTTGATAGGAGGCCGATATTCTACTTTATTTCGATGATCATCCCATTCAGAGATTGACCGGACCAAGTATTCAAACCTATCCTGACATCCTAAAATGTGGATGTTTTGTTACCGACAGCACTTCCCGGAAACGTCACGAGATGACGCGTGTGATTCGGATCACAATAGAATCTGGCCGACATAGATTGTAAAGGAAAACAAGAACAATTACAGATAGAAATATGTATGCGCTAACATTACTTCAATTTCCTTTGTAATTTTCAGTGTGATATTGAGCTGCAAAACGGACCTCTGACATTTCACTTCTGATACGTCATTCATTGGTTGTATTAAAGAGAATATCGTCAAATCCCAGTAGCAATATACATATATGACAGAAAGAGGAAAATAAACAATATAAAAAAATAAAAATAAGAGTAATATGCAACTGGTGGGAAATGAAACAAACTATTAGCTATGGATGACAGAATATGACAAAAATTGATAAATAAATAAATAAACCACACACGTAGCAACATACGAATATTGGAAAAAGAAAAAGGAAAAAAAATACCAGCAAAGCATCGTACAGATGTTGGGAAATGAGACATTTAAAAAAAACGCCAGCATATGACATTAACACTACAACAAAACCTAGGAACGTTTGGAAATTAGATATACAAGGACAGATAATACGGTAATGTATACAGTGCAATGATAATAATCTTTATTTGTAATAGACAATAATGCATTTGTGCTGCGTAATCATATAACAGTGACTTAATGGTGCCATTATACAGAGTAACTCCTCTCAGAAGGTGACAGCATTTACAGGAATTTTACAGCCTGATAATTAAATACATTCATAGGCTACATGTACATCAATAACAACAGTTGAAACAATAACCATAGGACTACAGAAGTTTCTACTGGAAAACACCTTCATTTAATTCCATTTACATGTGTATTATCTATTTCCTCTCACCAACAAAAGTTTTGTTTCCGCTTCGGTAAGTGACAAGAAAATCTTACTTGCCAAAATTGGATCAGCTAGTTTGCTATTCCATCAGTTGTCGGGCTGTTCCGTCAATTCGTATAACGTCGAATGGAAAAAAGTTTTTTTTCATATGAAAATAAACCCACCAATATCAGTTGTGTTGTTAACTTTTGTGGAACGTCATTTGAAATATCTGTAAAATTGCACTTTAAACACCAGAAAAAAAAAGAAAACAAATTTCTGAAGTGATTCATGGAACATTAGTTGGGACATTCCATCTATAAATAAAATCTAATATCTGATATCAGTTGCTTTATGTGTAAACTTGAAAAAGATTTCGGGGGAAAAAGCATTGTTTACAAAAGAAGTGTTTCTTTTCTTTCAATTTCTTAACAGTCATTATGTACGGACTTGACACGTTCATTTTGACAGGGTATTACCTGAAACACTGAAGTATCATAGTAATGTCTGAGAGTCGGGAACTACAGAAACACTGAAGTATCATAGCAATGTCTGAGAGTCGGGAACTACAGAAACACTGAAGTATCATAGTAATGTCTGAGAGTCGGTTACTACAGAAACACTGAAGTATCATAGCAATGTCTGAGCGTGGGGAACTACAGAAACACTGAAGTATCATAGCAATGTCTGAGAGTCGGTAACTACAGAAACACTGAAGTATCATAGCAATGTCTGAGCGTGGGGAACTACAGAAACACTGAAGTATCATAGCAATGTCTGAGAGTCGGTAACTACAGAAACACTGAAGTATCATAGCAATGTCTGAGAGTTGGTTACTACAGAAACACTGAAGTATCATAGCAATGTCTGAGCGTGGGGAACTACAGAAACACTGAAGTATCATAGCAATGTCTGAGAGTCGGTAACTACAGAAACACTGAAGTATCATAGCAATGTCTGAGAGTCGGGAACTACAGAAACACTGAAGTATCATAGCAATGTCTGAGAGTTGGTTACTACAGAAACACTGAAGTATCATAGCAATGTCTGAGCGTGGGGAACTACAAAAAACTGAAGTATCATAGCAATGTCTGAGAGACGGGAACTACAGAAACACTGAAGTATCATAGCAATGTCTGAGAGTTGGTTATTACAGAAACACTGAAGTATCATAGCAATGTCTGAGCGTCGGGAACTACAGAAACACTGAAGTATCATAGCAATGTCTGAGAGTCGGGAACTACAGAAACACTGAAGTATCATAGCAATGTCTGAGAGTTGGTTACTACAGAAAAACTGAAGTATCATAGCAATGTCTGAGCGTGGGGAACTACAGAAACACTATAGTATCATAGTAATGTCTGAGAGTCGGTAACTATAGAAACACTGAAGTAACATAGCAATGTCTAAGCATGGGAAACGACAGAAACACTGAAGTATCATAGTAATGTCTGAGCGTGGGGAACTACAGAAACACTGAAGTATCATAGTAATGTCTGAGAATCGGTAACTACAGAAACACTGAAGTATCATAGCAATGTCTGAGCGTGGGGAACTACAGAAACACTGAAGTATCATAGCAATGTCTGAGCGTGGGGAACTACAGAAACACTGAAGTATCATAGCAATGTCTGAACGTGAGTAACTACAGAAACACTGAAGTATCATAGCAATGTCTGAACGTGAGTAACTACAGAAACACTGAAGTATCATAGCAATGTCTGAGCGTGGGGAACTACAGAAACACTGAAGTATCATAGTAATGTCTGAGAATCGGTAACTACAGAAACACTGAAGTATCAATGCAATGTCTGAGAGTCGGTAACTACAGAAACACTGAAGTATCAATGCAATGTCTGAGAGTCGGTAACTACAGAAACACTGAAGTATCATAGCAATGTCTGAGAGTCGGGAACTACAGAAACACTGAAGTATCATAGCAATGTCTGAGAGTCGGTAACTACAGAAACACTGAAGTATCATAGCAATGTCTGAGAGTCGGTAAAATAGCGTTGTGTAAAAATCGGGAAGTAAGATAATACAATATAAGATCTACCAATATAAGAGAAACACTTCTTTTTACTGAAATAGATGTTCATAACTTGCATACAGTTTGTGAAACAAATTACTGTAAAAATGCAGTCACGAAAGTGTTTGGGATGGTTTTGGATTATTAAGTTTGTCCAACGTTGTTACAATGTTCTCCTTAAGGGCTGTTTATTATTCTATATATCAGCCATTGTTTTATGTCTCCTAGCGGCTTTCAAATTCAGCTGGCCGGAATTGTCCTGCACGGTCCAGTCACTGATGTTGGGTCAGTAGGTCGAGAGTGTTCTGACTGGGATGGATGTAGTTAATACAGTTTTACAGCTTTATGGACATATAAAAATGTGTTTCTTTTATTCATTTAGCAAAAACAGTCTAGGTGAAAACGACTCTTGGGCTATTGTTGTTAACAGTCCACATAGTTCTATATATATTCTGTATTTAGTACAACGATGGCCGACTTAACAGGAAATAAACGATAAATGTCTACATTAATAACAACATCGAAACATCTGTAGACAGCCAAAAGCTGGACATCATTTTATTTCAGATAACATATCTAAACCACCACTTACAATGTCTTGTACACCAATGCAAGCGTCAGCGCACACATGCACGTGCATTGTTACCAGTATTTGGTGATATAGAACATGGTATTGCCACTGTCTGTTGGTGATATGTCTGTGTGACTACGTAGCGTAGGAAATAAATCAAAGTTGTATAACTTGGTTAAATGATAGAAGAAACCACTATTTCAGTTGTAGAAACGGTTTTCACTTTAATTTACACCTTGCGAATGGTTCGTTTGGTATCTGGTTGAACTATCTTATTTTGCCAACTAGTTTATCAGTAATGCCATGGAAGGACAAGGTTTTTGTTTTCCTGTTGCCGATAATCCACGAAGGTCATTCGGAATCCATTTGGTGCTTTCCATTGTAGTTTGTTGTCAGGTTTCGATGGTTTCCGGGCTGTTGCAATGGAAAGTCTGAAAACATTCTGATAGGAAAGCAGTCACCTGTTGCTTTTTCCTTTCATCAAATCATAACAACATCTTCATTTGATAACTTTATCGATTTTGTGAGACTATGCAGCGAAAACGTAAATGCATGTACACGTGTCATCCATTGGAAACACGCGTGTTTTTATTTTCCAATGAAACGTGTGATTTGTAGTTGCCCGTTTTGCGAAACGCTTGCAATGTTTCCGCTGTTTTGATGAAGGTGAATTGTCAGCAAATATCATATATATGTAATACAAATGCACACACATATACACTGTACACTTGAGTCAGTGCCAGATAAACGGATATGTACATGTATCAAAGACTATATGAGGATCATGATCTCTTAATCCACAAAATCGTTTTGCGTTCAAAAACTAAAAACTAATGTGTTTGTTAGGATGGTGCATTTGATTTTAACATAGTATTGCATCAAAATAATATGTGCACTGGGCGTCTTAAATAAAACAGCTAAAGAGAATATTTTGATCACCAGCACGGAATGTCATGTTTTAATGGTAACGTTAGAGATGATTTGCTGAAAATTTAGCATATACACAACAAGTAAGTAATGTGAGGGCGGTCGATACTGTGTCACGTGGTTACGTCTGACAAAAGATTACCAAACGCTCGTGGCGCTATCTTGCGGCGGTGACGAGAGTCTGTCCTCGCCTACCCAGTCAGCACGCGCACTTTCGACAAACTACTCGCAGGTGAAGGAAGGTTTAATCTTCTAACAAACCTTCACCACGTGGAATAGCACATGCTTGTACCGGTGTGTCAAGTAAGCTGTTAGCTTACAAGCCTGGTGTCACAGTATTGGTAAGTTAGTTTTATTAACGCAAGCAGCAAAAACCAATTTCTATTGCACGTAATCTGTGACGTATTTCAGTCGGCATAGATACTCTCAATAGATATGGCTTTGATGGCACAAAAGCAGGAAACCAGAACCGCAATGTTCCATCCCGGGGGATAGAAAGTTAGTCACAGCATTGACAGGTTTAACGACAAGTATCACAAAGGATGTTAGAGAGGCAATATCACAACCATATATTACACACAACAAACATTATTGTAATAGTTATAATTCAGATACGAAAAAATATTACCGATAAAGTAAAACCAAAAGCAAAATAACTTTTGCATACAAATACAATATTTTAAACATGGCATGACATATGACAGAATCGTTTGTACAAATCAAAAATCTAAAATAAAAAGGTATGTACAAAGAACATATAGCAACAACCGAAAACAATGATAAAAGAAAATAAGTACAAAGACATGTCATTACACGTGCAACGAAAATATTATAAAGTTAGTGTCGCAGAAAAAACATAATTTTACACGTGCAACGAAAATATTATAAAGTGACTATTGCTGAAAAAAGGCATAATTTTACACGTGCAACGAAATTATTGTAAAGTGAGTGTGGCAGAAAAAGGCATAATTTTACACGTGCAACGAAATTATTGTAAAGTGAGTGTCGCAGAAAAAGGCATAATTTTACACGTGCAACGAAAATATTTCATTTACACATATAGTAAAAATTGTCCAAGTATGTATATTATATAATAAATGATATTACCGTCACACAGAGAGTTACAAAGTAAACTGTACTGACATACTTCTACCATGTAAGTGAAGAGAATATGATATAAACTATGGCAATATCATAGACGAACACTATGGAATGTATAGTATTGATATCAATAAACAAAGGTTTGTAATGTTACAGAGAAAAGTTTTTTCTTAGACGTTTTAAATACCTGTGCGTTTTGTCTTCCCGGTGATCTCACTGTATTTAAATGGCATTGTCAAGATATATTAAAAACAAATGTGGTTGTAGTGTGAATATGTAAAATTATGGAACGAGATTGTCGTTCTTGTAGTTATGGGAACTATGACGCGTCAGACTCTTCACTTCACTTATAATTAAGACAATGGCAGTGCAGTAATTGTCGTTCCGTTGGGATCAGGGTCTGGTCTATGATGTCTCTGTGGGAACATGTTAAAAAGGACGTGTTGGAAATGTGACCTCACCTCGTGACTAGGGTAAAAATGTCTTGTCGGGCATGTGACAGTCCTCTGGGACAAATATTTCACGTGCTAGACATCTCGAGACAAGCAACTAAATCGCTTACCATAAGGAAAATATACACGTTCACGCTATTCAGTACTTCTGTCAACAGGCACCGGGTTTGGACCTAACTTTACCTTTTTTCTGACTTAAACATTTTCATGATCCCGAGTCCAGGTGCTGGGTTAGATGGTAGTGAACTCGATAGCTTTTTGGTATTGTGGTAAGAGCAGATACTGTACGCCATCTAGGGGTGTCTTTTGGCGACATGTCTCAGTTATCCTCTGAAAAACTAAGGACAAGTTCCTATGAAAGATTGCACTATCGTCAAGAACACGACAAAAATACAAAATGGCGTCCATAAAATATCATTGGGTATGATTGAGAAAAGTAGTCATTTTACAATACAAAACAATACCATACAAAACAATACAGTACAATACAATACAATACGTTACAGTACAGTACAGTGCAATACAATACAAAACAGTACCATATAATACAGCACAATACAATACAATAAAGTACAATACAATACAAAACAATACCATACAAAACAATACAGTACAATACAATGCAATACATTACAGTACAGTACAGTGCAATACAATACAAAACAGTACCATATAATACAGCACAATACAATACGCTAATGATCATGGTAGTGTTATATATCACATTATACATTACATTATACATGTAATTCTAAGATACATAGAAGTTCATAACATTTATAACCAGAATCAATCTTTGTAAAACATGGGTATTACAAGATATAATCCATGATAAGAATTTCAACGTCAATTAACATAAAATGTGTAATGAAATATATGATAAAACTACATGTTGTTCTACCGTTTGGCGCATTGTCCATCGTCTGGCGCACGGTGGCGCATTTGAGCTATACATTTCACAGTTTACATTTCCTTAAAATTGCTAATTAATTAGTTTTGGGTTAAAGCATTATTCAGAGATGTACTTTACCGTCTTTCGAAGTCATTAGGTACACTCTGTATATGAAAAACTGATTATTCCTAGAAGGACGAAACAGCCGATTTTGTAGCGATTATTGGCTCCTCAGTATTTGATTTGTTTTTATTAAAAGGTGAAAACTCCCGTGTGTCTTCAGCGCAATCCACAACCAGTAATAGCGTAAACCAGCGATCATCAACCCCTCTTTTGTCAATTGTCAATTGAACACGAAGAAAAAATGTTCCTGATTTCAAAACCAGATGAAAGATATTGCGCAAAGGTGTCCTTGGTGACTGTTGTAAGAGAGTTGTTAAAGAGAGTTTCTAATACCTGATGTACCAGTATATGTACTAAGTGGCCTATTGAGATGTGTCCATTAAAGACTATGCGTTTGGAGAAATTATCGTGTCTTTGTTTGGTACATGGCGTGAGAAAACAAAACACATGTCACCAATACATAGCATTAGAAGACAAAACACATGTCACCAATACATGGCGTTAGAAGATGAAACACATGTCACCAATACATGACGTGAGTGAACAAAACACATGTCACTAATACATGGCGTGAGAAGACAAAACACACGTCACCAATACATGGCGTGAGAAGACAAAACACATGTCACCAATACATGGCGTTAGAAGATGAAACACATGTCATCAATACATGGCGTGAGAAGACAAAACACATGTCACCAATACATGGCGTGAGAAGACAAAACACATGTCACCAATACATGGCGTGAGAAGACAAAACACATGTCACCAATACATGGCATGAGAAGACAAAACACATGTCACCAATACATGGCGTGAGAAGACAAAAAACATGTCACCAATACATGGCGTTAGAAGATAAAACACATGTTGTAATGTTGACTAGAGTGAGATTGGTGTATAACTGTAATGTTGACAAGAGTGAGATTGGTGTATAACTGTAATGTTGACTAGAGTGAGATTGGCGTATAACTGTGATGTTGACTAGAGCGAGATTGGTGTATAACTGTAATGTTGACTAGAGTGAGATTGGTGTATAACTGTAATGTTGACTAGGTGAGATTGGCGTATAACTGTGATGTTGACTAGAGTGAGATTGGTGTAGTGTATAACTGTAATGTTGACTAGATTGAGATTGGTGTATCACTGTAATGTTGACTAGAGTGAGATTGGTGTATCACTGTAATGTTGACTAGAGTGAGATTGGTGTATAACTGTAATGTTGACTAGAGTGAGATTGGCGTATAACTGTGATGTTGACTAGAGTGAGATTGGTGTATAACTGTAATGTTGACTAGGTGAGATTGGCGTATAACTGTGATGTTGACTAGATTGAGATTGGTGTATAACTGTAATGTTGACTAGAGTGAGATTGGCGTATAACTGTAATGTTGACTAGAGTGAGATTGGCGTATAACTGTGATGTTGACTAGAGTGAGATTGGTGTATAACTGTGATGTTGACTAGAGTGAGATTGGCGTATCACTGTAATGTTGACTAGAGTGAGATTGGCGTATAACTGTGATGTTGACTAGAGTGAGATTGGCGTATAACTGTGATGTTGACTAGATTGAGATTGGTGTATCACTGTAATGTTGACTAGATTGAGATTGGTGTATCACTGTAATGTTGACTAGAGTGAGATTGGTGTAGTGTAGAAATGTTATGTTGACAGGTTAAGGATAAGTTAAGTGTATACTTTATGGTATTAACAATATTTGATATGGTGTGTACTTGACAAAATAGTGTGTACATCACTTCTTATTTTTTATGATTTGTGATAGTGTTTACAACATTTCATAGTGTTTCCATCATTTAATTGTGTGTTCTTCGGGTGGATATAACCATAAGGATTTCTTATGTCCAATACTTTGTTATAACTATATAAACGTCACGTTTACCATGTTGATCCTAATTGAATCAATCCTTCAACAAAATATTGATAATGATAAAACACTCGTACGATAGAAACCCCGGCTTTTTATTGTTGTAAATCTGATCAGGGACATCAGCATGAACCTAACCCATTGTTCTAGTTTCGTCTGTTGGAATTATCTCCGTTAAAAGTAAACATCGTACAAACACACAATAAACAGTTCGGCCGTCTCCCAGTCGATATATTTTCACTTTCCTCCGTAAACCTTACATATGTCGATAGCGATTGGTGTCGGCGTCAGACGTTTCCTACCCGGGGCCTACAACACACGGGAGTACAATCAGCCAACAGTTGACACCCCAACTAGCCCTAAGTGCCAGTTCTACATGCTGTCACGGCAGTCCCACCTCCCGGGCTCCAAATCGGAGCGGTATCGAGTCCTCCCGTACAGCAAATCAAATTGGGAGTCGTTTGGATTATTGATGAAGCACAAGTAGCAGCGTGCGCGCCGCTAAGCTTTCGTTACTCCGGAAGCTGGGATATGTACAGCCTTTTATCTGCGCAATGTTTGATCTCAATTACTGCATTATACTCGAGCTTAGGAAAACAACTGTAAACAGGGAACAAGTAAGTTATGACAATCAATGTTATATGTAAAGGCCAGATCGAACCGTGTGTGTGACAGGTTAGCTAGGCAGCGCCCTCGCTATGTTGTTGGTAGTGAGGTGGTGCAGTCTTCTACTACTCACCAGTCCTAGTCAGCCACTGCAACCTAAAATGTGTGTTCGCCGAGGAGCTACAAAATGTACTGCTATTTTTCAAACTTGTTTCAGACTCTAGCGACAAGTAACCATGTCTGCCAACAGGAAGCGAGGCTGGTGTGTTTGGATATGGAAGACATTTATGTGGTGGACAGTTTTCCATGTTATACCAAAAAGTCGAGGTAAGCCATGTGTTTTTTTTCTCGATTTCTTAAATATTTATTGTTATTGATAGCCTAAAATATAACACGTTTAGATTTAATCTATAATTACATAAGTCTCGTATCTCGGCGATCACTGCGTCACTGGAAATTGTTTTGGAGGGCTCGTCAGCCACGCGGCGAGAAATAGGCTTGATCGCCGCCACGCGCGACACCTGTGTGTCTTAGTGGTTGCCTCCTGTACATATGCACGAGTGAATGAGCGTGTAATTAGCAGATAATTTGAGCAGTGCTACAATGCAAACGATAGATGGAGCAGTCTAACAGGGTCTTATGAGCTTTTTATACACTAGATTGATCAATGAAGGGCCAGAAGGTTAGAAAACTGTGAGTGAACCATTAAAACGCCTGTTTTATCCAAGATTCGATATTGTACAGGAAATTCCGTAGATACCGGTCAATCGAGTCGTTAATTCTATTTACCTCGTGCTGTCTAACACTGTTTGTCAGATCGTTAAAAACAATACAACTTGTGCAAGATCATCTGGGTTTAAGGGTATCTAATTAACTACATTGGTTGAGAATTGATTACACTGGTATATAGGCGTCAAGCTACAGCGCTTACGTGTGGCTTGTGATTATCAACTAAATTCCTATAGTCTAACGTTATTGATGGTAAGAAGGTTTCGCTACATGACTTCCACGGTATATAGCTATTGATATGAGTGAGAAACAACATCTCGGATCAATGAGTACGAGACCTAGATACTACAATTCAGATACAAAATTTCTGTACAGTTTGTCCTCCCCCATATTCCACCGTTAGAATCTACAAGCGTCAACTTCACTGTTTACAAGCAAGATTGATTATATTTATATACATTATTTGCCAAATTTTGCCCAAACTGAATGACGTCATTGAAATTTTGTGCGCCAGCGCCAGCAGTGACACTAAGATGGCGACACGCCGCCATAATAGCACAAAGACCTTACACCTATTTAACTGCTTAGACCGGTACAGGCGATCCCGTCAACAGCTGGTCGATGATGCTTGTCCGACACGGCACAATGGTTTTTTATGATTGTGTAATTACAGTAGATTTTTTTCACGCAAGTATTCTCGTACCGTTCAATAGCCTATATAGTATGAATTAATAAAGGCGATCACCCTTGACTAGATAACGTGAATAATAGAAGATAATCATGATTACTTAAACCAGCTTACATTAAGGTAAAATACACTCACGACATTTACTTCAACAGAAGATAATCTTCAAAACACACATTTAAAATTATTTCTAGCGATGGAAACTGCCTCTGTTGTTAAAAAAAATAAAATAATTTTGCACGTTCAGGGTGGCCGGTGCTAGTGGCGGTTTCTAGCCTTTGAATGACTATAAATATAGCCCAACTGGGCGAACGTGCATTCTACAGTTGGACTCTGCAAAGAGAAGGTACTATTTAGATAAAGAAATCAATAGCAGAAATTATTGCCGTTTCTTGAACATGCATCTTTGTTTGGAAGTTACTGTAGACATATATACCCTCAGTCGGCGTGGGTAGACTGGCGGGGTTCCCATCATCACTAGTAATGGCCACTTGATCGATTCCCTAAAACACTTACTTTCAAACCCTAACGTTTTATTTCCTTTACGATTGTTTGCTTGTGTTTCCTGATCGCAGACTTTGTCGGAATCTACTGGTATGTACGATTACCTACACACACAGAGCTGTGTGTTAGCCTTTAGTCACACTACCAACTTGGTCCTTCGTCTGTTCTGGAGAGGAAAATGAGGCTCCGTTGATCAGCACACAAGTGTCTTCAGCTCAATCTCGATTTTGGTCAATATTAGCTTTATATTCCAATTTGAACGGTGGTAGAGAGTCAATTTTCTCCACAAAGTAAATATTTCTTGGGAATAACAACATAAATTGGAAACACAAATTGATACTTACAGACGATTCATTGGCATAGACCAAATCTCTTCCCCGGTCCGGTCTGTACCATAAGTCAACACCTAATTAAATCACACTTCGATTGGATGATGAACGGAAGAATGGATTGACAGATGATAGAAGGGATGTTCAAGTGAACAGTGGGAAGATGATGAATGATGAGAAGGATGAGAAGCTCGGAGTAAATAAGATTTATGATGTAGGCAGACTATACGCTGGCAGATAGTATCTATTGCAACAGAACACAAAGCTTTGTGGGCTAGCAATCACTAAGAACACTACCGAACAAGTAATTAACACAGTTTCAACAGTCTACCTGGACCATTCCGCAGGAGACATATGAAGTTCCGATCTAATCCAATGTGTGACGTCACAGATGCACGCGATGCCAATTAGCGCACAGTGCGGTTGTGGAATTAAGCGTTTGTAAGCAACAAACGTGCTCGCTTTTTTGCATAATTGCACATATAAAGGGTTGATAGGTACAGGCGATGCTGAATATTTCATAAGTTAATGTCTTTCACAATATCGACTGTATGTAAGGTGTGATGATGTAACGTGTTTGTTCAGGACTTCGCACGGTACTGTTTCGTCGCCTGCCAAGATAAAGATCAGCATAATGGAGACACACCCTCGCGCTTCTCCACCTGTGCTTTCGCAATCAACATGCTAACTGGCTCCTAGATGCTATTTTGTATTTACAAAACACATAACTAATTGCTTCAATCGGAATTAATTCAATATATATAATAACACACTTCTAACAAGATGTATTTGTAAACGATAAGAATTCTAAATAAAACACACATTATCAACAAACATTTAACTGATAGTAAATACAGACTTACCTATATAACATACGTGTATAAATACACTTCTTAAACGTCGTGGTTTCGTCGATATAAATTTTGAATATGTAGATAAACAATGGTACAATATTTCTATCAATTTTCAATAAACCATTAAATGAAAATGAAATCTCCATAACAATAAAGTTATAAGGTAAATGTTGGTTCCTAGTTAATATTAATTCCGTGGATACATTTATTTAAAACATGTTTCGTGGCACAATTAATTTTAAATCAAATATGTATTATATAGATATATATTTGCAATTGTGTTCCTAGATTAAGTTGTAAATAAATGATCGCTGAATTCACTCAGTAAACAAATGTGCAATGATAAATAGAGAAAAATAATAATTTCAATTCAAAATTTATTCAGCAGGAAAATTAACACATAAACTACAGAAAAATAACAAAAATATTAAGACTAGGTATTTCGGTAAGGTAAGGGCTGTTTTACATATCGGCGACACCAGACATGTTGAATATGGTGCACAAAATAAAGCCACGTTCTAAAATCAAAACCAGGCATTTCACAAAAAGCAATTAAATGCACTAACCGTCATCACTGACGTCGAAAATACATATGATGCGGTATGCTTTTGTTTTTATATAGCTCTTCTGGCTTTAGTATTGATATGGGGTTAAATTTATCCAAGAGCTAAT
The DNA here is from genome assembly GCF_031769215.1 of Ylistrum balloti. Lineage (NCBI taxonomy): Eukaryota > Metazoa > Mollusca > Bivalvia > Pectinida > Pectinidae > Ylistrum > Ylistrum balloti. The sequence goes on along the minus strand of NW_026781979.1, from coordinate 1,676,457 downwards.
CAAAACAGGTAGCAAAGACATTTGTAGTCCTACAATTTCACTTTAAAATATATTGACAGGATCTTTTATTTAAAAAAAAAGGTTTATCGATGATGTCCATTGTACGTACCAACCAGTATTTGATGTGAAGGACCTACTCTTATTTGTCAATCCCTTACCTCGATCCTTTCCTGCAATGAAACCAACAGGGACACCATTCAACCAAGATGTATGATAGCAGGATGATTTCACTTCCCCACTGTGAATTTATCCATTTCGAGACACAAATGTAGTAACAATCCTGCTCCCCAAAACTATTTGGTTTACAGATGTTTACAATGATTTGGCATTCGATGGTTTTCTCCCAATTTTACGATTTACTTGTAAGATGTGGACTGCTGAGAGATTGAACACAAACTACAAGGTTTCTTAAGGTGCAATTGGTAATGGGGAAGCATCGTTCGTCATTACAATGTTCTCATTTGGAAATATTCAATTACCTCGTGTGATATGGAAATTGGACGTCTTCGATGTTCCGTGATATACCTGGTTTTTCCGTCGTTGTAACAATGTATTTAGGAACGTAGCATTTCTACACGTAACTTGGATTGACCGATATATATATATATGTTTATATATGAAACTAACGAAACTTGTCCTAGCAGGTTTCATTTTACTAAGTCTCTGACGCGATAAAATGAACAATTTGTGATGATTTTCGTAATTTCATATGAAATGGAAAGTAATGGATGAGCCGTCTATCACAGGGCTTTAATTCTTTTTCAAAAATGCGCGAAAACAGCATCTTATTTGACTGGTGTAAAATTTTAATTGATGATATTCTCACTCAACGTCTCGTTTGTTGACATTACGATACATATGACGCAATGAAGTGATGACGTCACAATGAAAACAATAGGAACCATCAGTCAACCACGGCTCTACTAGATCATATTCTACGCGTCTAGTAACAAAAATGTTATGCACTGGGTATCTGATAATGGGGTAGTTGTTTTTTAAGGATTAACCTTATCTTTATAACAGAAACCCGTTTATTTTTAAATATGGTATATCATCCTTCTAGAGTAACAATTTTCAAAGAGTCTGATAGAATATTTACTGTGTGTAATCTACGTTCATTTTTTTCAACGTCATGTTAATCCATACGAAACACTCATTCGTAAAACCCATTGACTGATTGCTAAACTACACCCATTTTCTCCAGGACATCAAAAGAAAGAAATCCTTCAATTAATTATTTTATTAATCCGTTACAATGTATTTTGAACGTAGATATGATTTTGGGTTATGGAATAAATAAATCTATATTTATATGAAATTGAAGTATTAGGGAAAAATACTTAAGTAGAAAATAGTAATGATGGCGGATGTTTGAAAGTGATTCTACAACATGCGGGAACTACAAGATCTAGTGAACTGGGCTACGTTTTACTTTCAGGTTATTTGATAAATAGAGTTTCTCACACTTTGGTTTTCGATACAGAAACAGCAGCAATAAATTGTAAATAGTTTAAAATTAATTCTAGATCATGATCCGTTGTTTAGAACACTTGTTTAAATGCTCTGTTGGGGTGATATATACATTAAAAATTATAAACAATTCCACAGGGTGTTTTTATAATTTACATAAATTCTTATTGGATTAAAAGTGCATAACTTCACTACCTCACTAATTGTACGTGATTTATATAAACTTATAATGAATAAACACTTAAACATATATTTGCAAGAAACCAGTAAAATTGTATGATTATTACGATTTCAAAGCAATCATTTGTTCAATGTATTAAAAAACTTGTTTCAGTACTGTACACTGATACCTAACTACTACAAAGAAGGAGCACTTGCTTCAATTTAACTTCTCAATAACTCTACAAATTATATTCTTAATAGATAGCCAACAAAAAGTAACCATGAAGGGCTTGCATGTCTTATTTTTCTAATGCTTAATAAATATTGGGTCATTGTAAATAGATCGAAACACGTTCTTGAACTGATGTAACATACTTTTTAACATATCCATAAAACATGAACCTAGCTTGCAACATACATGTAAACCCATTTCCTTTGTGAATGTCCTATTTACAGTTATGTCCGTGCTGATTTATTTCCTCAAACTGGTTTGCTATGCAATGGATTTTATTGAGAGGAGTTTTTGTATATTATATATACAATTTAATTATGAACCTCAGTACTTTCTATCGAAAACTATATATATTATAGTGAGACATATAGGTCCTTGATGCTATTACAAGTATAGTAAGTGAAATACGTAGGTCGACTTATTGTGATTTATCGCAGTAAATATGATGGCTTCTAACTGAGTGAATATATGTACCCTTTTTTAAAATGCTTATTATCTATTTATATTATGGTAAATTTATCGATACAGCTCTAGTTTCAGGTTTGATATTATTTTCAATAACCCATACACATGCATGATATTAAATTTTAAAATGTCTGGTAAGATGGATATAGCTTGACATCAGTCGGCAATGATGAAGAATATGAAATCGTACATTATTTGATTGTAATGGTGATGTGTGACAATGTAATAAAATATTATTGTATTGCATTGTATAAAAGCGAACCAAACTTGTAATAAATATATAAACGTGCACTTAGCTTGCTCACACAGTTAGGTTTTATGACCACTTACCGACCTTGCTAAAATATCGACATATCGCTATTATTTTGATTTCTTTCCCATTTTTTCGATGATCAGAATTAATTTTCTTTCTTCGCAATCTAAAACAAAATTCATATTTTAAAGCAATGTTACTTTTCAACGTTGAAAAGTATCCCATCCGATTTTAACCTGCTGCCGATTTAAAGTTTTATACAGAGTCAAAGGTGCCCGAACAAATTAATTACTGTGCGGTTATATATACAATGTATATACATTTCTATATATCTGCACATTCAATGGCTAGTTGGTTTTCATTATGGAAATAAACTCAATAAACGAAATAATGAAAATTTGATATTCTATCGTTTATTTAAATCTTTAATGCACTCAGCATTACAATGTAAAATACACAATGCAGATATATTGCGGTAGTTAATGCTTCAAGTAGGATAAGCAAATTAGACACTATATCGAACTTACTAAACATGTGTAAACGTCAGCCAATATTAATTGTTTAACTTATACAGAGTAAAGAGTTGCCCTTCTGAACTTATTCTTTTCGTTTATGTGATTTTTGCTAATCAACCGTGACAAGGATAACATTCCGGAACAACAAGAACCCGTGAATAATAGTAAGATCATTACACCCTACAGCTCAACAGAAGGATTGCCGAGCTGGTAGTCAGTTCTATTATTCAAATGTTGACCCGTTTGAAAAAATGGATTCCAAATGAACAATTTATTGTTCTGTTTAAAAAGCATTCCCGAGTCTATGTATCTAGAATCATCAATTATGTTATGTTTCTAATTTAGGACACAAAATAAATGTGTGTGCGTTTCATGTCAGTTCAATGTAATTAACTTTGTGAAAAGCATTTCCAAAGTTTATCCATCATGACACACAAGCGAGAAAATAGCAGTATTTCTACAACGGAATATGGTCGGCTCACAAAATTGCTTTCCACTAAAATATGTTGTTTATTTGAAAGATTATACAATTTTCCTATTGATCGAAATACATTTAAATGGAGATTTTTACAAAATAAATGGCTACTGAAGTAGATGGTCCGTACCAGTGGGAACTCGGTGTGCCACTGAGCACGGAAACCTCTTGCAGCATAGTTATATCAATATTTTACATACCATCATGAGTCATGCCCTCCAAACAAGCGATTACTCTAAACAAAACACCACTATCTTACACTAACTCTTTATCCTGGTGTAGCTAGTCAGAGTACTTAAGATATGCCTTACTGATACATGTCATTCCTGCTAAATTTGCTCATGCTCCTCAATTTGCCACTTAAGCTATTTTCCTAAATTGAACTTGAAGGCAACACGGAGTAAATACACAGTTTTTGCCATTCCTTTTCTCGCCTTTAGACATCTCCAAACAACAATTGGCTACAGCAGGTGCGAGACCACGTTACCTACACACCTGTAGCCTGAAGGTGTTTTCCAGAACTGTTTTCTATAACTGTTCCAATATATCAAAGGTTCCCATGACTATTAGTAGTTCTTTCTCATCCTTTTGTATCGTACTCGGTTTTTTTTTTATAATAAGATGATGCCACTGAAATACAAATCATATTCTATATTAAATTCTAGTTGTTTACATGTTGTGTGTAATGAATTTATCAGTTTCCTCTGATAGCGTGGTAAACACGACTATTAATGTGTCAATTTAACCGACAAAACTGATTCACTTAATAGAATTTAATTTATGGAGTGCACTCCACTCGGATATAAACAGGCGAAAACGGGAAACTTTCCGGATTTACTTGCACGATACAAGATAAGCATTACTACATTTTAGTGCCATTAAATGTTCAGCTATGGACCATTTATGTTAAAACAATGTTTATTTATGAGATAGCAAGGTAAACAATAACAAAATTAAATATGTGATAATGAATGACTAAGACGGACCGACACGCTGGTTAACATAACAATAATAGGGAAATCGTTTAATTTGTAGAGTAGAGGACGTGGAAATAATCAATTGACACCAACCAGTAATTTAAAACTTCCCTGAGAAAATTGAATGCAAATTATTCGTATAATTTGTTAGGCTTAAATCAACTTAGAATTAATTCAGTTTGTTTAAATTTTTTATCAATCTTTTTAAAGCCGGGAGCTAGCAATGCTTTCTTTCATGGACATTTTTTCGATAAATCTTGCTTCACAATGTCCGTGTTGAAATAAAGGTGTTAAAATAAAAACTGAATGTTTATTTTTATTTTCCTCCGGGTCTGTGACTGTCTCTCAAAAATGGCAAAAAAAATATAGTCACTTCTTTATCAAATCCACTACTCTTGAAACACAGCTGAACAAAGTGGGATCAGGTCCATGAATATCAAATCAACTGTAAATACCATAGGTTGCTATCCAGAAATGGAAAGTTCACAATAGCGAATTTATCATCATTACGCTTATCATACAGCTTGATGGAAAGCTGTCCATGTTTATTTCTTTGCATGAAAGGATCGAGATAAGCAACTGGTGTCGAAAAGTTTGTCGTGTCTTTAATTCTTCAATTCTGTTGGGTATGTACGATGGACGTTGTCAATTAATTAATTATTTTTTAAAGACAAGACGTCATCAATATATCTGATAGTGGTCTGTTTTGATAGGCTCGTAAATAAATTTAGTCTCGTATGAAAACAAAACCAGTTAGCCAACAGAAGGGTGCAATTAGTTCCCACAGGTTGCCAATTATAGTAAAAGCTTTATATTTTGAAATTTTTAATTGAAGATACTTCACTTAGGTTTAAATCATTATGTGGCTTTACTTTGTCTGATTGAAATATGTACTAAAAGGTGTAATTCATGTACAGTCTCAAGGATCGTGGAAATAGACATAACATCTAATACGTTAAGACAATAACCAACATCACCAATGATCATCAGTAATGAGAAGTTGTCAGTGTTCGTTAATATCTTACAGCCAACTGACAAAGATCGATATAACATGATATATTGAAATTTATCTCTGATAGGGAAAACAATCGCTACTTCTTCAGACCTCAAATAAAACTGCCATATGTGATTTCTTAATCAAACACAAACATAACAAAATCCGTGGATAGCATAAAAGTTTCTGACAATCAAGAAGCCATTTTCTTCTCCAACAATATTTCTAAATGTACAATTCTCCGTTATCGTATTTATCAAAAGCTCTTAAACTCGGAGAGATGGTATATTATTTACCTAATTAAACATCCAAGCACTAATGGACATTAACACACGCGCGCGCGTGTTTTATCTGGAAATTAATTCATTTATGCAACGATCCTCCAAAAAACCTTGTTCCCTCGTTATGTAACAAAAAAAAAAAACAAACAAACAAACAACAAAAACAAAAACAAAAAAAAAAAAAAAAACAAAAAAGGAATATACGCGTGTGACCGGTTTAGGACGGTTGTAAAGTAAAGATAATATAATCTATATACTCGTCTTTATATGCGCCTCCTGTTCACTTGCCGCAGTACCTTGAAGTTATGAAGCCATATATTTGTTAAATAAAAACGAAATTCTCCTAAAAGGAGGATGCTGACAAGATAACTCAGGTATAAATGTTGACACGAAAGCTTATTCAGCAGTCAAATATTTATGAGGTAGTTACATTAATATAATCAATATGTGTCATGCCTGAGAAATATTTTACCCCGAGGCAAAGCTTCAACGTTAATTATAATATTCTATCTTTACAGGACACACTCACATATGAATTATATGGATAATTCTAAATTATTGAAATGTACAAGTAACCTTTATGCCACGGTTTTTTCACGGTTCAGAATGTACTAGATGTTCCTTTGAAAGCACCAGATATGTAATTTGATGAAATCTATTGAAATACAGGGCTAGCGCACCTCCTCGTTTAGAGCTTGGTGTTTCTTTCGATAGATTTTGTGTATGGGTAACTTTGAATGTATGGTTATGTTATATATAACATTGAAGTGTATGGATAAATAGAAATTTATAGGTTATAACAATAATGAAGTGCATGAATTGTTTTGGATGTACGTGTAACATGATATATAAAATGTAGGAATAAAATGGTGTAATTTTATTTGTTATTTGATTGTACTGTATCTTGTGTACCAGAAATGGTATACGTTATGTATGTCTGTTCAATCCTCAGAATGTATTGGTACTAATGTCACTTTACACATTGAAATACATGTATAACTAAGAATGTAATGAGTAAATGAAATGTATGGTTAACTTTAGATATATTGGTATAACTTTGAATATCATAATGTATGGTTAACCTTGAATATATTGGTATAACTTTGAATATTAAGATAGATATGGTTAACTTTAGATGTATTCGTGTAACTTCGAATATCATAATGTATGGTAAACGTTGAATATATTGGTATAACTTTGAATAGTTCGATGTATGGATAAATTTGAATAGTTTAACAATCGATACTTAGGAATCATATGTTAGTAATAGTTAACAATTAGACTAAAACAAACAGATAAGTTTATTTTTCTATAAGGTATACCCACTGAGAGTATAATCGTTAATACCGAATAGTGAGATACAGAACGGAAGTTAGAATTAAGATGTCGAGCTATTTATAGTGCTGAATAGTTGAAGCATATGTTTATATTACAATTTAGAATAATATGACAGAACTTTTAATATGCTTTCCATCGGTGTGTGTTTATCACTTTTAAAAAATGTCGTTTAATGCCTATTATAAGGGATCTGTACCAAGAAAATCGAGTCCTCCCGTTCTTGGTATTAGTGCCAGCGTCTATCCCGTTCTTGGTATTATTGCCGGCCTCTGTCCCGTTCTTGATATTATTGCCGGCCTCTGTCCCGTTCTTGGTATTATTGCCGGCCTCTGTCCCGTTCTTGGTATTATTGCCGGCCTCTGTCCCGTTCTTGGTATTATTGCCGGCCTCTATCCCGTTCTTGGTATTATTGCCGGGCTCTATCCCGTTCTTGGTAATATTGCCGGCGTCTATCCCGTTCTTGGTATCATTGCCGGCGTCTATCCCGTTCTTGGTATTATTGCCGGCGTCTCTTGCCGTTTCCTACTTAATACTATTGTCATAATTTTCCCCGACCATATGATGTTGTTTTTACTTCGTTGCTAGATTCCGTGTTGTCCTTAATTACTTGATACTGTTTTGTGCCCATTTGTCTGATAATATTGTTTTCTATTGCTTATAACCGTATTATTTTCTCAAACTTGATACCGTATTGTACTAACCTGCTTGATACCGTATTGTATTCTCTAGCTTGATACCGTATTGTATTCTCTAGCTTGATACCGTATTGTATTCTCTAGCTTGATACCGTATTGTATTCTCTAGCTTGATACCGTATTGTATTCTCTAACTTGATACCGTATTGTATTCTCTAGCTTGATACCGTATTGTATTCTCTAGCTTGATACCGTATTGTATTCTCTTGACTGATACCGTATTGTATTCTCTAGCTTGATACCGTATTGTATTCTCTAGCTTGATACCGTATTGTATTCTCTTGACTGATACCGTATTGTATTAACCTGCTTGATACCGTATTGTATTCTCTAGCTTGATACCGTATTGTATTCTCTAGCTTGATACCGTATTGTATTCTCTAGCTTGATACCGTATTGTATTCTCTAGCTTGATACCATATTGTATTAACCTGCTTGATACCGTATTGTATTCTCTAGCTTGATACCGTATTGTATTAACCTGCTTGATACCGTATTGTATTCTCTTGACTGATACCGTATTGTATTCTCTAGCTTGATACCGTATTGTATTCTCTTGACTGATACCGTATTGTATTCTCTAGCTTGATACCGTATTGTATTCTCTAGCTTGATACCGTATTGTATTAACCTGATTGATACCGTATTGTATTAACCTGCTTGATACCGTATTGTATTCTCTAGCTTGATACCGTATTGTATTCTCTAGCTTGATACCGTATTGTATTAACCTGATTGATACCGTATTGTATTAACCTGCTTGATACCGTATTGTATTCTCTAGCTTGATACCGTATTGTATTCTCTAGCTTGATACCGTATTGTATTCTCTTGATTGATACCGTATTGTATTCTCTAGCTTGATACCGTATTGTATTCTCTAGCTTGATACCGTATTGTATTCTCTAGCTTGATACAGTATTGTATTCTCTAGCTTGATACCGTATTGTATTCTCTAGCTTGATACCGTATTGTATTCTCTTGACTGATACTGTATTGTATTAACCTGCTTGATACCGTATTGTATTCTCTAGCTTGATACCGTATTGTATTAACCTGATTGATACCGTATTATATTCTCTAGCTTGATACCGTATTGTATTCTCTTGACTGATACCGTATTGTATTCTCTAGCTTGATACCGTATTGTATTCTGTAGCTTGATACCGTATTGTATTCTCTAGCTTGATACCGTATTGTATTTTCTAGCTTGATACCGTATTGTATTAACCTGCTTGATACCGTATTGTATTAACCTGATTGATACCGTATTGTATTCTCTAGCTTGATACCGTATTGTATTCTCTAGCTTGATACCGTATTGTATTCTCTAGCTTGATACCGTATTGTATTCTCTTGACTGAAACCGTATTGTATTAACTGATTGATACCGTATGGTATTCTCTAGCTTGATACCGTATTGTATTCTCTAGCTTGATACCGTATTGTATTAACCTGCTTGATACCGTATTGTATTCTCTAGCTTGATACCGTATTGTATTAACCTGCTTGATACCGTATTGTATTCTCTAGCTTGATACCGTATTGTATTAACCTGCTTGATACCGTATTGTATTCTCTAGCTTGATACCGTATTGTATTAACCTGATTGATACCGTATTGTATTCTCTAGCTTGATACCGTATTGTATTCTCTAGCTTGATACCGTATTGTATTAACCTGCTTGATACCGTATTGTATTCTCTAGCTTGATACCGTATTGTATTAACCTGCTTGATACCGTATTGTATTATCTAGCTTGATACCGTATTGTATTAACCTGCTTGATACCGTATTGTATTCTCTAGCTTGATACCGTATTGTATTCTCTAGCTTGATACCGTATTGTATTTTCTAGCTTGATACCGTATTGTATTAACCTGCTTGATACCGTATTGTATTAACCTGCTTGATACCGTATTGTATTAACCTGCCTGATACTGTATTGTATTCTCTAGCTTGATACCGTATTGTATTCTCTTGACTGATACCGTATTGTATTAACCTGCTTGATACCGTATTGTATTAACCTGCTTGATACCGTATTGTATTCTCTAGCTTGATACCGTGTTGTATTCTCTAGCTTGATACCGTATTGTATCAACCTGCTTGATACCGTATTGTATTCTCTAGCTTGATACCGTATTGTATTCTCTAGCTTAATACCGTATTGTATCAACCTGATTGATACCGTATTGTATTCTCTAGCTTGATACCGTATTGTATTCTCTAGCTTGATACCGTATTGTATTCTCTAGCTTGATACCGTATTGTATTCTCTAGCTTGATACCGTATTGTATTCTCTTGACTGATACCGTATTGTATTCTCTAGCTTGATACCGTATTGTATTCTCTAGCTTGATACCGTATTGTATTCTCTTGACTGATACCGTATTGTATTAACCTGCTTGATACCGTATTGTATTAACCTGCTTGATACCGTATTGTATTAACCTGCCTGATACTGTATTGTATTCTCTTGACTGATACCGTATTGTATTCTCTAGCTTGATACCGTATTGTATTCTCTTGACTGATACCGTATTGTATTAACCTGCTTGATACCGTATTGTATTAACCTGCTTGATACCGTATTGTATTAACCTGCTTGATACCGTATTGTATTAACCTGCCTGATACTGTATTGTATTCTCTTGACTGATACCGTATTGTATTCTCTAGCTTGATACCGTATTGTATTCTCTTGACTGATACCGTATTGTATTCTCTAGCTTGATACCGTATTGTATTCTCTAGCTTGATACCGTATTGTATTCTCTTGACTGATACCGTATTGTATTAACCTGCTTGATACCGTATTGTATTCTCTTGACTGATACCGTATTGTATTCTCTAGCTTGATACCGTATTGTATTAACCTGATTGATACCGTATTGTATTAACCTGCTTGATACCGTATTGTATTAACCTGCTTGATACCGTATTGTATTAACCTGCCTGATACTGTATTGTATTCTCTTGACTGATACCGTATTGTATTCTCTAGCTTGATACCGTATTGTATTCTCTTGACTGATACCGTATTGTATTAACCTGCTTGATACCGTATTGTATTAACCTGCTTGATACCGTATTGTATTAACCTGCTTGATACCGTATTGTATTAACCTGCCTGATACTGTATTGTATTCTCTTGACTGATACCGTATTGTATTCTCTAGCTTGATACCGTATTGTATTCTCTTGACTGATACCGTATTGTATTCTCTAGCTTGATACCGTATTGTATTCTCTAGCTTGATACCGTATTGTATTCTCTTGACTGATACCGTATTGTATTAACCTGCTTGATACCGTATTGTATTCTCTTGACTGATACCGTATTGTATTCTCTAGCTTGATACCGTATTGTATTAACCTGATTGATACCGTATTGTATTAACCTGATTGATACTAAATTGCTTTCCCGTGCCTGATGCTATATTATCTCTCCTTGCCTGATGCCGTATTTATTCCCGGGGCTTAATACTAAATGCATATTGACTTCCCATGCTCGATACTGTCTTGTTTTCTACTGTATTATACCCTGTTGCCTGTCCTTGTTTGATACTGCGTTGTCTTTCCTTGTTTGACACTGTATTGTCTTGTTCCACATTTCATCATTGTTTTCCCTGGTCAGACGTTTTTGCTGACTCATTGTCTGTTTCTTGACTCTATATTGTTTCCTATCCGCTGCATTGCCTGACTCTGCCAATTCTTGCATGACATTGCATGACAGCCATTGTACTTTCGTTTTCAATTATTGACGCATTTGCCTTCCGTTTACTTACTTCCGCGGTATCTCGGCTGACGTTGCATTGTTTCCATTGCCAGACACTGTATTGCTGTCCGTCCCTTACCAGTCAATATTGCCATCCTTCGTCCTACACTATATTGCTGTTACTCACAAACAATGTATTGCCATCATTACTCACCCGACACTGTATTGCCTGACGCTGTAGTGCTGTTCCTCGCCTGACAGTGTAGTGCCGTCCCTCGCCCAGTACTGTATTGTTGTCCCTCGACTGACACTGTATTGCTGTCCATCGCCTGATAATGTGTTTCTTTCCCTCGCCTGGTACTGTATTGTTGTCCCTCGCCTGATAATGCATTTCTTTCCCTCCAATGGTACTGTATTGTTGTTCCTCGCATGACACTATATTTCTGTCCCTCGCCTGATACTGTATTGCCGTCCCTCGCCTGACATGGTATTGCTGTCCCTCGCCTGATACTGTATTGCCGTCCCTCGCCTGATATGGTATTGCTGTTCCTCGCCTGATACTGTATTTCTATCCCTCGCTTGATACTGTATTGCCGGCCCTCGCCTGATAACGTATTTCTGTCCCTCGCTTGATACTGTATTGCCGTCCCTCGCCTGACATGGTATTGCCGTCCCTCGCCTGACATGGTATTGCTGTCCCTCGCCTGATAATGTATTTCTGTCCCTCGCCTGATACTGTATTGCCGTCCCTCGCCTGATACTGTATTGCCGTCCCTCGCCTGACATGGTATTGCTGTCCCTCGCCTGATACTGTATTGCCGTCCCTCGCCTGATATGGTATAGCTGTTCCTCGCCTGATACTGTATTTCTGTCCCTCGCTTGATACTGTATTGCCGGCACTCGCCTGATACTGTATTTCTGTCCCTCGCTTGATACTGTATTGCCGTCCCTCGCCTGACATGGTATTGCTGTCCCTCGCCTGATAATGTATTTCTGTCCCTCGCCTGATACTGTATTGCCGTCCCTCGCCTGATACTATATTGCCGTCCCTCGCCTGACACTGTATTGCCGTCCCTCGCCTGACATGGTGTTGCTGTCCCTCGCCTGATACTGTATTGCCGTCCCTCGCATGATAATGTATTTCTGTCCCTCGCCTGATACTGTATTGCCGTCCCTCGCCTGACATAGTGTTGCCGTCCCTCGCCTGACATGGTGTTGCTGTCCCTTGCGTGCCTTTATTTCCGTTCTTTATTTAGATATGATGCTATATACCGTTGAATATGTCCAGCCAGCGCGGACATTGGCTCCTTTTATTAGTCATTCAATCCTCAGTGGTATGTGTAGTGACCAATTTACGGGATCGTTGTTGATATATTAACTGCTTTTGTCGTTATTCAAACTCACCACAACCTCAACAAGAAAGCAAAAGTTTTTAAACTACGCCCATCCTCCCGCTGGCAATGTCAGCTATGACATAGGCACGCGTTTGAATCTAATTTTCACCATCCAATAATATCGTAAAGTATTTACGCACTGATTTCCCGATGAGTAAGATCCCTATTCATTGCTATAAATAAAGAAAATAGGCTCAGTTCAAAGAGATACTATAGACAATAAGTACCTCGTGGCGTTATGTTTTCTCATTTATCTTGTCTTGGTACGACAGATTTATTGCCGAAATCAGTGTAAGAAATCGCGGAACAGTAGAAACAAAATTTACCCAGTAATATGTCACTATATCTATTGTGTATGTGGCTTTCTATTTTCATCGTTTTTGTGTCATCGTTTCTCTCGCATCGCACATTCTTACTGTAAAGTGTCGACACAAACACAACATATATGTGTCTAGTTTGAATTGGGCGTTTGGAATATTCCCTCTAGTGCTATTTTCAGATGTGAACTTGCCTCGTTGAACTGTAATATAACCGTCCCCCTGGGTCTATAACGCAAGATCAAAAACAGCACATTGTAATAAACCGAACGAGAAAGCCGCCAAATGCACAGTCATGTAATCATATGTTATGATAACATTCTGAAAGTTCTATCATACGTGTATGATATGCGAATCTTTCTCGGTAACTACTTCCACCCACAGAACACCCTCACGAGCTCACGTGCCGTCCGCCATAACTGTTCTCTCTAAATGCCGCGCGCACCCGAATGCACTCTGTAATGTTACTTGCATTAAGAATATTGACTGTGTATGATAATAGATAAATTAGAATAAATCGAATAAATCATTTAGCTGAAAATGAAATCTATACATTGTACAGATGTCAGTAATTTATCAATATCTCCTCCTCCCGAAGGGACCTTTTTCTGTATAGTGTTTCTAAGGGGATCGGGTAGTGTCCGAATCGCTAAACCTCCTTACACAACTCTATATCCGAGAATTGTCCCCATGGGATAGACAAACTAGATTTAGTACACCACATGAGTCTAAATCTTACAAACTTGTCTGGTTGGCGATCACTGAACTCTCCTGGATTGTTTATGTCTTTCTAACAGTGGCATAACTCAAGAGTCCGGCCAATAAATCGGCCAGTATTACACGGCTACATTGGTGTTCCCCCTTCCTCCGTTTTAGTAAATGCTCTCGTAAAACAGATTTTGAATTGAAGTGTTTTCATCGTAGTACTTTGATTCGATATTGCAAATGATTCAAGCAAACCGTGTAGTTCTGTGTACATCGTAGTCCGGAAAGCAGAAATAACGACTGTATTATCACAATCGTACCGATTAAACCCATAACTCATTAACAAGACGATATTGTACATTATACGCTGAAAACATTCTCCGCATTTACTGGTAAATATGATTTTGTACTGTATGCGTGCCGTTTGTTACGGTTTGAATAGAACTGCTAAGATATTGCGCTTTACATAATAAATATAATATTTTGATAATACTCAGCATTATGCAAACTCGCCATATGAGATAAAGTTACGCACATTCTCAAATTGCCCCGTGCTAAAGGGAATAAAGTGTAGCACACAGGACCTCAAACAGGAAACTTCTGCAATGCAAACACAAGAAACCTAAGATTGGGGTGTCCACTTCAGCGCGCATCTAATGCAACACGACTCGCCACCAACACTACGCCTGGTTAAATTGTTAGCGTTTTACTATTCATCCGTTTACGTATACATAAGCATACGAATGGTTTTGATTTCTGTAGCACTTTCTCAATTTTACCCATGGATGGACAAACACGAATCTACATAAAGTCAGCCTTAGGGAACATCGATCTCTTCATTGAAAGGCATTAACGGATGTAGTACGCGTTAAGTTAGAACTTCTCGCGACTGTCCGATATTTATCCGCTGCCGCGCGCGCGTTAAGCCGTACGTAGAAGTATCTCTGTCTCCCATAATCCGCTGACTTAGAGAGTCCATGCCTCAGCTAAGCCTCATCTGTATGATGTTATTTCCAGCCGTAAAGCCCAGTAAGTAGAGTAATCGGGGCTAATCTTATTATATATAAGAATATATATGCTGTCCTGTTTCTTATCTGTACCAGATTTGTATAGGTTTCCTCTCTAACTTAAATAACATGGATATGGTTCCGATCACCATCAATTTTCCAGTTTATGAGATGGCACTGGAGGACAACGTGAAGTCTAGTGTGACCACATTGATACCTTCACTTCCCATTAATGTGAAAAGAGCCCGTCGAATTTTATTTTTTTATCAGCTCTTTGAAAAGACATCGTGATTGATACATGTGATTGTTTTTGGTAACTGGGAATGTGTTGTTTGACAGTTGTAAAAGACATGTACTCTCTAGTGATGTGTTGTTTGACAGTTGTAAAAGACATGTACTCTCTAGTGATGTGTTGTTTGACAGTTGTAAAAGACATGTACTCTCTAGTGATGTGTTGTTTGACAGTTGTAAAAGACATGTACTCTCTAGTGATGTGTTGTTTGACAGTTGTAAAAGACATGTACTCTCTAGTGATGTGTTGTTTGACAGTTGTAAAAGACATGTACTCTCTAGTGATATGTTGTTTGACAGTGGTAAAACGACATGTACTCTCTAGTGATATGTTGTTTGACAGTGGTAAAACGACATGTACTCTCTAGTGATATGTTGTTTGACAGTGGTAAAACGACATGTACTCTCTAGTGATGTGTTGTTTGACAGTGGTAAAACGACATGTACTCTCTAGTGATATGTTGTTTGACAGTGGTAAAACGACATGTACTCTCTAGTGATGTGTTGTTTGACAGTGGTAAAACGACATGTACTCTCTAGTGATGTGTTGTTTGACAGTGGTAAAACGACATGTACTCTCTAGTGATGTGTTGTTTGACAGTGGTAAAAAGACATGTACTCTCTAGTGATGTGTTATTTGACATTTCACTCTTTCATTAAATCGCCACCTCTCTTACTGTTGATTCTCCATGGGAACTGTTGTCGATACAGTGACGGTGTGACCACTGTTCTGTAAGTGTCTGAGGTACTTTAAAGCAATCAGTGAGTGACCCCATCGTGCAAGGACAAAACCTTCTTAAGCTCGTAGCTGCTAGAAAAAAACAGTACCATTAACAAAACAAAGAATCACGATAAAAACAAATATACGAGAACAACGCTGAAGGAATCCGTATATTGGTGTCTTACTGAAAAGATATGTCTGTGTCTTGTTATCTGTGGTGGTTTATGCCGAAAGTTCACTGTGGTGAAATAGCCGACGCACTGACATATCACTTCATAGCTTTATCACAGTAAAGGATTTGTCCCCATTGCGGTCTAATCCTTATTGACTGAGGTTCACATGGCGGATGTCGTCCATGAAGCAGACGCTTACTTTTATTGAACCCCTGGTCTTATTCTCCTTTTACTTTGTTCATGAGTCTCCATTTAAATCTTTCTTTGTTTCATGTTTTCAGTGAATTTGAGTTTGAATAACGATTACTAATACGTATGTTGACACGTTTGTATTTTCTGGCCTTGACTTCCCGAGCACCGTTTCGATCGGTAGTCTGTCCGACTGTCCATGCTATCGTCATTCTCCGTTCGTCTATCTGCCTTGTCATTTGTCTTCAGAAGTGCCCGTCACATCCAAAGTCTGAGACACATGGAACTGCAGTGAACACTCTCTTGAGCTATAGCCACTGTTGAGAAAGGAACTATTTCCGAACTATAACAAAAAACAAATTGCACCGCCTAGAAATCTCGACCGACGCATCAGCTGCATATCGCATACCTATTTGACACTCCCTGATGCTAATAGCTTTTCTTGGTAGCTAATGTTTATCATAAACAGATACATACTGATATGTGTACAAGTGTAACGACGAGGTTCTTATGTACAAAGAGTCATTTGTCTCATAGAATAAAAAAACAAGAAAGAAAATATCGACATTTCAAGGGAATCTTAATTCAGTTAAAATTCGGTAAAATTTTGGCAAAATTTCACCAAAAACCAACTTTACGGATGATTAACTCAGCCGTTCCAGTATAATAGTTGTGGCGGACAACGTTAACGTTAGACAATATATGGCGTGCGGACGACATGTGTAAAATTGATGTACGAGATTCAGACGATTGGATAAATGTGTAACCATCTACAATAGTTTATGATATTTTCGGGTGAAAAATCAAGAAAAGGGTAAGGCCTGATGTATGCCAGTTACGTGTCGTGGTGAACGTTTATGTATCTTTAAATATTTTAGACACATTTAGATTTATAATGTACCACTTAAAGGCGTTAAGTTTTAAATATTTGGCTAGCGATGGTCTTCGTTACTGATGAAACACTTGTCATGGCGTTTGCCTGCGTTAATGATGAACCACTTGTCGTGATGTTTGCCTGCGTTACTGATGAAACACTTGTGGCGTTTGCCTGCGTTACTGATGGAACACTTGTCGTGGTGTTTGCCTGCGTTACTGATGAAACACTTGTTGTGGTGTTTGCCTGCGTTACTGATGAACCACTTGTCGTGATGTTTGCCTGCGTTACTGATGAACCACTTGTCATGGCGTTTGCCTGCGTTGATGATGAACCACTTGTCATGGCGTTTGCCTGCGTTACTGATGAACCACTTGTCGTGATGTTTGCCTGCGTTACTGATGAACCACTTGTCATGGCGTTTGCCTGCGTTGATGATGAACCACTTGTCATGGCGTTTGCCTGCGTTACTGATGAACCACTTGTCGTGATGTTTGCCTGCGTTACTGATGAACCACTTGTAGTGGCGTTTGCCTGCGTTGATGATGAACCACTTGTCGTGGCGTTTGCCTGCGTTACTGATGAACCACTTGTCGTGGCGTTTGCCTGCGTTAATGATGAACCACTTGTCATGGTGTTTGCCTGCGTTACTGATGAACCACTAGTTGTGATATTGGCCTGCGTTTTTTATTGAGTTGTGGTGATGCCCTTCGTTTTTCATAGACTTCTAGTCGTGATGATGTCCTACGACATATATGGATTGCTAGCCGAGTAGATGCCTTATGACGTAAATAAAATGCAGTCCGAGTAGATGCCTTATGACGTAAATAAACTGTTGGCCGAGTAGATGCCTTATGACGTAAATAAACTGTTGGCAGAGTAGATGCCTTATGACGTAAATAAACTGCTGGCCGAGTAGATGCCTTATGACGTAAATAAACTGCGAGCTAAGATGATGCCTTATGACTAAATAAACTATTGGCAGAGTAGATGCCTTATGACGTAAATAAACTGATGGCCGAGTAGATGCCTTATGACGTAAATAAACTGCTAGCTAAGATGATGCCTTATGACGTAAATAAACTGATGGCCGAGTAGATGCCTTATGACGTAAATAAACTGCTAGCTAAGATGATGCCTTATGACGTAAATAAACTGATGGCCGAGATGATGCCTTATGACGTAAATAAACTGCTAGCTAAGATGATGCCTTAACTGATGGCCGAGATGATGCCTTATGACGTAAATAAACTGCTAGCTAAGATGATGCCTTATGACGTAAATAAACTGATGGCCGAGATGATGCCTTATGACGTAAATAAACTGCTAGCCGAGTAGATGCCTTATAACGTAAATAAAATGCAGTCCGAGTAGATGCCTTATGACGTAAATAAACTGTTGGCCGAGTAGATGCCTTATGACGTAAATAAACTGTTGGCCGAGTAGATGCCTTATGACGTAAATAAACTGTTGGCAGAGTAGATGCCTTATGACGTAAATAAACTGTTGGCAGAGTAGATGCCTTATGACGTAAATAAACTGCTGGCCGAGTAGATGCCTTATGACGTAAATAAACTGATGGCCGAGATGATGCCTTATGACGTAAATAAACTGCTAGCTAAGATGATGCCTTATGACGTAAATAAACTGATGGCCGAGATGATGCCTTATGACGTAAATAAACTGCTAGCTAAGATGATGCCTTATGACGTAAATAAACTGATGGCCGAGATGATGCCTTATGACGTAAATAAACTGCTAGCTAAGATGATGCCTTATGACGTAAATAAACTGATGGCCGAGATGATGCCTTATGACGTAAATAAACTGCTAGCTAAGATGATGCCTTATAACGTAAATAAACTGCTAGTGAAGTAGATTCCTGTCGGTACTTACACACTACGTACTGATAGCCTTGAGGAGGTGATGCCCCAATGTTGATGGAAAGGTCCATTACGGACATTGATGGCTATTAATGTAGCGTATAATCGGATGGAATCAACTTTTAGGATCTTCAACTGCTTGATTAGACAGGCAACATGTCTGTGTCCAGCACTATGTGCATACCATAGGTTTAATTTCTGTTCGTGGAACGTTCAATTTTATCCATGATTAGATAAACATGAGTAGAGCTAGGCCGATCTGAATACATATCGACCACGCGGTTACCGTAAGATGTATGTATCTGTCTGTGGGTCTGTCTGTCTGTCTCGTCTGGGACTAGCGCACGCTCCACTTCCTTCCCACACAAAGTTACATCATTGACGTCGCTCGTATGTACTTAATGATAATTCGTAACCTAGATAGAACCCACCCTGTCAGTGATCTCCATCTTGGGTAGATTGCTAAAGACATTTTCCTATACATATGCTATGTTGGACGTGGGTTCGGGATGTAGAGAAGTGAAGAAATCCAAGGACGCCCACACAGACAACACGGTCAACAATAGTTTTGTGATCTGATCTGTGTCTATCGTAGATAAGATTCCTATGAGAAATGCCCAGCTGTGTACAGCATGGTCCAGCGGGCTATATTCCAGCACTGGAAAGGTACATTGCCCAGAGTATCTGTATCAGCAATGTCCGCTTACAGTTGCACACACCTCGTATAGTGCTGTGGCATACCAGCATAATGAGCAAAACAAATTGGAAGAGGTGTATCGTGTCAAATATATATAATAGTTGTTTACAGGAAATATGACAAGGTTTACTTGTAGAATTTCTAACACCACGTTATTCGTGAATACTGCATGTGCTATCTCCAAACATTTGGTAACCAAATAATCCGACATATAAACGACACGGTTGCGTAGGTAACAGTTTGACGAATGTCATAAAAGAGGTTGATGACGTAGATGAAAAAGTATTTATGACGTTTTTGTTTCATATCTCTGTGACAGACTATAGCTATCCCTGGTACTTGTGACGTCACGACCACGTTATGGGCCCTGAGACAGTCCATAGCTACCATGGTACTTATGAGGTTACGACCACGTTATAGGCCCTGAGACAGACCATAGCTTGCCCTCGTACTTATGACGTCACGACGACGTTATAGGCCATGAGACGTTGCTGCCATTATCAATGAGGCCTTTGATGGCATCACTCTACCAATTTTCTCTTTGACGTCATCACGTCATCACAGGTCTTTGTGGTATTACCGTTGTTGTTATGCACCCTTGTGGCATAGCGTCGAGTTTTGTACGACGACACCGGAACCTGTGTAGTTTTTTTATTCTCTGGCTTGCGTTTGTAGTTTATGGTACAAATGCGTTAATGTTTTGCAGTTTCAGCGTTGGGTTCGCATTGATTCCTTACGTGTAATTGGTTGATTAACGTGTACCTTAAATAGTTATTGAATTTTGAAGAACTTTTCGTGAAATGAAATCTACTTAATCTTCATTTAGAATGCAGCTGGGATTTTTCACGGGTTACAGTACATGGTTGGTTCGAAGGCACACGTTTCTTGATGGAAAAATGACGCTAAATGCCGTCTGTTTTGCTGTTCTTACATTAGAATATGTTGGAAGAGGTAGATGAATCAGTGCAAAATTGATTCAATCACTGTTCTCAAACTTGAATAACACAAATTAATTATATTGTATTTTTTTTCTGAAAAAGAAGTGTCACTTTAGTTGAAAAGTAAATTGACACAAAGTAAGTATGTGTGTGTGTGTGGTTGTATATATATTTGTTTAAATAATATTAAAGTTTAACTGACGAAAGTTAAATATTAGAATAAGTTTTGTGTGACGGGAATCAATCACGATATTTTTTGTTTACTAGACAGAAGCTACAACGAGGCAAGAGTTTAACCCAATGTTTGGCTGTTTACTCGGTATTTTGCTAACATTTTCCACTTTATCTTTAACCGTAAGTGTTTAAGTCCTTTCTGTGTAGTCTTTAAATACAGGTGTTGAAATCCTTTCAGTATAATACAAAGACATTCACTTATAGAGTGGCATTGATTATCGGCGGGAGGCAGTCGGGTCGTGAGAACCGGTGCTGTTAGGGGATGTGGTGTACATAAGGCTGGCTGGTACTACGATAGGTACAGAAACACAATGAGAAACATACGTCAGCTTATGAAGACTTAAGTGTTGAAATGCTTTTCATGTGTGTTGATCCATTGTCATAGTGTATTTCAATGGAAATTCTAATCTAAGTCTTACCGTAATATTGATCTTATAGAAGCATGGCAAAGACAATGATGGCGATACCACGGGAGATCTTCGTGATTTTAGTTTTACTGCAACAAGCAAGGAATGACAATCACAACACAGTGAATGTCATGGTATTTGTAGCTATCACATTTGTCGATTAAGAAATACGAACGACTTTCAAAGATATAAATATCTGATCGAAAAGAGCTCTTGTTCTTGTTTTCTCACCTTCTCGTTTGATTACAAAAGATACAGCAAAGCAATATTTGCGTTGCCCACACCCAAATATATGAAGCAGAACATTAGGGTTTTACCGCTGAACTTTCATAGCACCATGGAAGGTGAAAAACTGACTTTCAGTTCGTATACGAAAAACTCCAGCAGGTGCGGTACAGTTTTACTTTCGGTCTGGCTTTAGATTTGAAAACTATATCGATTAAAACGCTACATGTCAGCCTTACTGTGTATCGATAATCGTGATACTTCCATTGACACTATATCTTTTGACGTGACTGTAAACAATAAGAAAAAATGAAGCGAATATTGTACACTAAACTTGTGTGCTCTTGTCTTCCGGATATTGGCCTAATGGTATTTTTACTGACGTTGTGTCGTCCTGGAGGGTAAACATTATGGAGGTGTGTCCTTCCAAAGTACATACTCAGTGGAGTTGTGTTCTATTCAATTGTTGACTAACTTTACTGGAGTTTCTTTCCAACCCAACTGACTCACTGAAGTTGTCTTTTTCCAAATGTGTCATAAACCAGAGTCAATTTACTGAAGTGTCTTTCCTATTCAAATGTAGACAAATTTAAGGTATGTCTGACAATAGAAATATTCTGGATGTATAAAAAATTAAAAGTAGATATCGCGCTCTAACAGGAAGGTGTGTAAAATAAAAAGTAGGTATCGCGCTCTAACAGGAAGGTGGTTAAAATTAAAAGAATGCATCGCGTTTTAACAGGAAGGTGTGCAAAATAAAAAGTAGGTATCGCGCTCTAACAGGAAGGTGGTTAAAATTAAAAGAAGGCGTGTAAAATAAAAAGAAGGTTTCGCGTTCTAACAGGAAGGTGTGTAAAATAAAAAGTAGGTATCGTGCTCTAACAGAAATGTGTGTAAAATTAAAAGAATGCATCGCGTTTTAACAGGAAGGTGTGCAAAATATTAAAAGTAGGTTTCACTCTCTAACAGGAAGGTGTGTAAAATTAAAAGAAGGTTTCGCGTTCTAACAGGAAGGTGTGTAAAATAAAAAGAAGGCTTCGCTCTCTAAAAGGAAGGTGTGTAAAATTGAAAGAAGGTTTCGCGTTCTAACAGGAAGGTGTGTAAAATTAAAAGAATGCATCGCGTTCTAACAGGAAGGTGTGCAAAATTAAAAGAAGGTTTCGCGTTCTAACAGGAAGGTGTGTAAAATAAAAAGAAGGCTTCGCTCTCTAAAAGGAAGGTGTGTAAAATTGAAAGAAGGTTTCAACAGGAAGGTGTGTAAAATTAAAAGAATGAAGGTGTGTAAAATTAAAAGAAGGTTTCGCTTCTAACAGGAAGGTGTGTAAAATAAAAAGAAGGCTTCGCTCTCTAAAAGGAAGGTGTGTAAAATTGAAAGAAGGTTTCGCGTTCTAACAGGAAGGTGTGTAAAATTAAAAGAATGCATCGCGTTCTAACAGGAAGGTGTGCAAAATTAAAAGTAGGTTTCGCTCTCTAACAGGAAGGTGTGTAAAATAAAAAGAAGGCTTCGCTCTCTAAAAGGAAGGTGTGTAAAATTGAAAGAAGGTGTGTGAAATTAAAAGTAAGTATCGCCTCTAACAGGAAGGTGTGTAAAATTAAAAGTAGGTTTTGCTCTCTAACAGGAAGTTGTGTAAAATTAAAAGTAGGTTTCGCTCTCTAACAGGAAGGTGTGTAAAATTAAAAGTAGGTTTCGCTCTCTAACAGGAAGGTGTGTAAAATTAAAAGTAGGTTTCGCTCTCTAACAGGAAGGTGTGTAAAATTAAAAGTAGGTTTCGCTCTCTAACAGGAAGGTGTGTAAAATTAAAAGTAGGTTTCGCTCTCTCACAGGAAGGTGTGCAAAATTAAATGTAGGTTTCGCTCTCTAACAGGAAGGTGTGCAAAATTAAAGTAGGTATCGCGCTCTAACAGGAAGGTGTGTAAAATAAAAAGTAGGTTTCGCTTTCTAACAGGAAGGTGTGTAAAATAAAAAGTAGGTTTCGCTCTCTAAGAGGAGTCGTCAGAATCAATCAACTGGATCGTGGGAGCCTTAATGTGGAATCAGAGTCAATCCACTGGATCTTTTGGGTACTGAAAAGACGTGAATATAAATCGTAGATCCTGAGGGGCTTTAACAGAACTTGCGGATTCTGTTGAATAATTCAGTAGTTGACGTGTCGTTTGCCTTCAAGCACAGTCGATTTTATCAACAGCCTGACAAACCATCAACCTGACAAAGTAAATGTCAACTAATATGGAAACTTATTAATCTAATCATTTTAAATATTGTTTTGCATTATTTTGAATCGAGTCTTCGTATTGTGTTCCGCCGTGTCAGTGTTCGTGCCAGCCGAGCGAGCAATACTACTGTAAACGAGGGAAACACTATTACAATGCTATCGTATCGATTTTAAACTCGAGCGAACGTAAAATGACATGCATTTCATTACAACCATCGTCAGCATTCAGCTCCAGCTGTACGTTTGATGTGCCATCAAAGTAAAAGTTTCTACAAAACAAAAGCCTAATTAAATTTCATACTGCTGTGATCAACGATACGTCACAAGTAGCTTTAGTTCTGAGTAAGACCCACAGTGTTAATTGAATTGATGAATATCTCGCTGTTTATACCGACTTACTTGTAAAGTCATATTATAATATAAATGACTTTTCCAAAAAGCGTTTTAATCTGTTTACAAATATTGACATTGTTACGCATTGTTATTTATTTATACCATCTTTTTTTATTTCAGTACAAACTAGGACTAACAATAGCAACACACTGTATATGGGTAAACAAACTCGGTGTGACGATCTATTGTACATGTTACAGATAGATCTTGTCGATTGTAGTCAATGAATTCACTGAAATGTTACATATTGTACGCGTAGATTACATGGATAGTTCACAAAAGATAGAACTATGTTATTTAGTAAACGAAATGTTGCGAGCGCATGAACATTTCAACATTTAAAAAAAGTTTAGCAAATATCGTTTGTGCAGTTTATTTGAATTCTAAATGCAAATAAAAAAATCAGTTTATAGTGATGTTACAAACAGGGATATCTGTCCGAAAATCTATAATGAAAAAGAGGATTGTTGCATGTAGACAGCCGACCTAATATACTTACTTAGTGAATTAGAATCACCTGCCGGCGAGTTGGTCAGTCTGTCGCTCTCACCGCTGGTCACTTTATCCACAGCCATTTGTATATTTTACACTTTTTTGTGGTTTCCAGCTAGCGTACAAATCTTCAATATCTTTCACTTTCAAGTCGAAACCCACCTATGAAATCATTTTAGAGAACATTGCAACCAAGCATTTTCTATTAAGCTTATCCATTATATTACATTTAATATAAGTACTGATGCTGGAGATCAACCCATTCACTAATGTAATATTTTTTGTATGTACCACTAGTGTAATATACCATAGAGCGTTTTTCATTGGCCGAGCCAGTAAGAAATCGATTTTGACTTCACGATATTGACAATGATGTTAGGTCTTGATTTGAAAACGGCGCAGCAAAACGGTTGCCTCCGTTTGATTTAGTCATTCACATCTTGACGTTAAAATCTGTCAAAATGACACTTTTCTAAGTGATAAATAGTATCTGAAATTTTGTTTTCATTTCAGTGAAATTTTATTGAACTCATCTCGAAGTTTCAATATTTGGTAGCCTCAAAAACTTCTTAAACTCATTTCATGAAATCTTATATGAAATGAAAACTCGTTTGAGATCCTGTATTTATCAGATAAAATCTTCGTGTTAAATTTTACGTTGTCCAGCTTGCATCCAGACCCCAGATTCTCAAAGCTTGGTTAGGATCTCAAAGTGTTGCCACTTAAAAGATCATGAATTTCCAAATTAAAACTGACACCCAAAATATATCAGTCTATAGTGTCTGTAGTTGTGGAATGATAAAATCTCTTCTCAATTAGGTACAGTTTATAGATGAAAATTTTGGCTGGTTTACTCTCAGCAATGTTTGATCAAAGATTGTCATTGGATTCCAATGGAATGCAGCTACTTTGTGGAATGTCGCTTTTAATGGACAACTTCTAAAAAGGCATGCTCGTCTCTATTGGTTGGGATGTAATTGGCACCGCTTTACCTTATGCCTAATAATTTATGAAAGGTTACCTAAGTACACAAGTAAAAAGAGAGCGTATCTACATCGACGGGAACAGATGAAAACTCCATTAGCATAGGTATTGTGTTTTCTTTAGACTTGGTAAACCATGTGTGACTTTGTCTATCATTGCTACCTTGAGTTGTCAAATTCCAATACCGTCTGCCTCACCCATTCCGTTCTTATTGTGCGATTCCTACAACCGGAGACGGAAATAGCGCCCATATTATAATATAGTCTAATCATACTATGTAAAACATGCTGTCACGCTGGTATGCGTTTCTTTTTCGCAGAATCAACTTCTTTGGACGCAAAGAAAATATGATGATAATACTCATAACATGTATATTATCTTAAAAACTGATTTTCGGCAATTCTAGTTAACTTCAAAATATATATGCTTATATGTACACAAGTAGTTAATATGCGATCCACTCCTCCATTATGATTCGAATTATATTGAAAAAAAATCCCATGAACCATTACGCCTCAGATGTATGGGATGGTTTCTCTTTAAAAGCCATTTGTGATTAGATCGAATCGAAGTGATATGATTTTCAGACCGTTTACAATATTGTGTTATTGCTTCCTTGATACGGAAAATGCTGAAAATGGACTTCCTTGTCTTGTCATTAATCATATTGCTTTCTATCTTCCCACGGCGCCAAGATGAACCATGGTTAATCTCATTGATACTAATGCTACATGTGTGATCAATGACCCTGTCCCCCTCAATCTGCTCAATTAATACATGTACCGATACTACATCGTACAGACGGCAACAGAATTATTGTATGCATATAGCTTTTAACATTATGGTGTGGTGACAAGACCAACTCTCTCCGAGATTAACCTTGAATCAATTACAATACCGATTGTCAATACTCCTGCATGACCTTAATTCATAAATTACAGACAGCTACAGCCTACACGTGTCACCAAGATGACCTTGACGTTAAGAGTTATACATATATTCTGTTATAGAATACAAGTAACTAGTGATGATGTTATTCGTCCTAGTGACTTTGACCTCGTGTAATGTACCTTTACCCTTGTGACCTTGATATTGTGTGGTGTCCTTACTCTGCTGGTCTTGGTCCTGATTTATATGTTAACCATGGTGACCTTGAACCTGTGTTATATCTTTACCCTATTGACCTTGACCTTATTTTGTATATTGCAGGTACCCACCAGCACCGCCACCACTTCCCAGAGGTATTTTCAGAGGAAGACCGCCTCATCAAGTACCTACTACGTATCAACTCCGTTCGATCTCTATATAGTCGACCAGTGCTGAATTATTCTGATTCTGTAAACGTGAAATTCGGATTACAACTTATACAAATCATGGACCTTAACGAACGAGATCAAGTGCTCACACTCAATGTCTGGTCACATTATGTAAGTATCTGCTTTTCCCTACATCTTTTTATTGTACTGTGTTTACATTTAGTACGGTTTGGAAATCTTATAGAAAATGTTTGCATGCAATACTGTTTTGACCCAGTATATCGACAAGCGATTAAGAAATAACTGTTGACGTCAACAATTCTATATTAACCAACACTTACTAGGTTATCATATTAAACTTTAAGGATGCGAAATCCTGCTATTCCAAACAAACGAGAGATATCCTTGTTCACCAAGTCTAATTACAGCGATGCTATACAACACAAAATCAACTTCAGGCACCCTTCTACTGCAGAAACATTCGGGAGATACCCAATACAAAATAATTATGATATATCCAGTGGTATCATCTTTCACCAGTTCTGATTAATAAGGAGACACGTTTACATAATTGTTTATAATTTAAACATACACCCTTCCACCTGGACCGCAGAGAGATATTCCGATAGGTGGAATGTAGATAATTGAGTCTATCGCGATATTGAAACGCAGCGTTTGTGAGCCATTTAAGTCTATCTAGAAAATTGCTTTATGGAATCTACAGTGTGCCTCGTCAGATATGCATAATTGTATAAAATAATTTGAAAATATATATGAATAATAAGAGATAGATGTGGTTACATTTCACTAAAGAGTTTGGAATAACACCAGAATTTGTATATGAACGTGACTGCAACGCATAGATTGTCTTGTCACGTGATCGACGTGGTGTGTACTATTACATATACATATATGCAGATTGTTACTTATTTGTAAGGGAAACCCTCACTTTTATACATAAACCATTGCTTTGTTATTAAATCTGACGTTTAATTTCCTGTCGAGTTTGGTCTGTAGACAGACAGCGTTCAAACCAAGGGGCTGACCAGAGACAAGTCTGTCATAGGAAGGCTGATAAATCAAATTACTTCTGGGAACCCACAGACTGGACCCTCATCCCTTTTGATTGAAGTCTGTTCCGAGGAATTATTGTCGGGTTAAGATTCATGTGCCACCATCCGTGGCGTGAAAACAGAGCCTCGGACTGCTGGACCTCGGACAGAGACGCGGCGCTGGCGGTCACACACGCGCACTTCTCGGGAACGGGCCGCTTTACCTCCCTGACAATTTATCAGTAATATACTCGGGATATTATTGGATGTTGGTCGCCTTTCGTATTTCATTATTTTAAAATCATTTTACCGGAATTCCTTATTGATTTAAATAACAATTAGAAGACACATTGCCCACCTTGTCTACACAGGGATCACTTTCGTAACCTGGAATAAACTACACCAAGTTAATTAAATCTTATTTAATTGCAAACGACCAAACACATTATAGATGTATAACGTGAATTTTGACGCCACAAAATCGAAAATGTATATCTGAGTCTGTCAGAGTCGTGTGCGGATATATCTCATCCTCGAAGTACACTCAAACCGACGATGGCAAATACAACTTGTTACAAGGACGCATTGCCGATGTCATTAACGTTATATGTGTATGTAATAGCACCAAAAGTGTTTATGCGAGGGATAAACTGTATGGTAAAATCGCGATAATCCGGACGCTGAGAATCAGGACAACTCACGGTATCTAAACAGAAGGAATAACATTACGACCAGTAAGTTGTGTGACAGTAGCTCTGGTGACGAGGAAGTCGTGTGACAGTAACTCTGGTGACGAGGAAGTCGTGTGACAGTAACTCCGGTGACCAGTTAGATGTGTGACAGTAGCTCTGGTGACGAGGAAGTCGTGTGACAGTAGCTCTGGTGACCAGTTAGATGTGTGACATAACTGGTGACCAGTTAGATGTGTGACAGTAACTCTGGTGACGAGAAGTCGTGTGACAGTAACTCTGGTATTAGATGTGTGACATAGCTCTGGTGACGCACAGTAACTCTGCCATGTGTGTGACATAGCTCTGGTGACCAGTTAGGTCCAAATGTGTGACATAGCTCTGTGACGTTAGATGTGTGACATGTCTGGTGATCGTGTGACAGTAACTCTGGTGACCAGTGTGTGTGACAGTAACGTGACTTGTGTGAGATGTGTGACAGTAACTCTGGTGACCAGTTAGATGTGTGACAGTAACTCTGGTGACGAGGAAGTCGTGTGACAGTAACTCTGGTGACCAGTTAGATGTGTGACAGTAACTCTGGTGACGAGGAAGTCGTGTGACAGTAACTCTGGTGACCAGTTAGATGTGTGACAGTAACTCTGGTGACGAGGAAGTGACAGTAACTCTGGTGACCAGTTAGATGTGTGACAGTAACTCTGGTAACTCTGGTGACGAGGACCAGTAACTCTGGTGAGTAGATGTGTGACATGTCTGGTGACCAGTTAGATGTGTGACAGTAACTCGTGTGACAGTAACTCCGGTGACCAGTTAGATGTGTGACAGTAGCTCTGGTGACGAGGAAGTTGTGTGACAGTAGCTCTGGTGACGAGGAAGTCGTGTGACAGTAACTCTGGTGACCAGTTAGATGTGTGACAGTAACTCTGGTGACGAGGAAGTCGTGTGACAGTACCAGTTAGATGTGTGACATAGCTGGTGACGAGGAAGTCGTGTGACAGTAACTAGCTCTGGTGACCAGTTAGATGTGTGACATAGCTCTGGTGACGAGGAAGTCGTGTGACAGTAACTCTGGTGACCAGTTAGATGTGTGACAGTAACTCTGGTGACGAGGAAGTCGTGTGACAGTAACTCTGGTGACCAGGTAGATGTGTGACAGTAACTCTGGTGACGAAGTCGTGTGACAGTAACTCTGAAGAGGAAGTGTGACAATAACTCTGGTGACGAGGAAGTCGTGTGACAGTAACTCTGGTGACCAGTTAGATGTGTGACAGTAACTCTGGTGACGAGGAAGTCGTGTGACAATAACTCTGGTGACGAGGAAGTCGTGTGACAGTAACTCTGGTGACGAGGAAGTTGTGTGACAGTAACTCTGGTGACGAGGAAGTCGTGTGACAGTAACTCTGGTGACCAGTTAGATGTGTGACAGTAACTCTGGTGACGAGGAAGTCATGTGACAGTAACTCTGGTGACCAGTTAGATGTGTGACAGTAACTCTGGTGACGAGGAAGTCGTGTGACAGTAACTCTGGTGACCAGTTAGCTGTTAGATGTGTGACAGTAACTCTGGTGACGAGGAAGTCGTGTGACAGTAACTCTGGTGACCAGTTAGATGTGTGACAGTAACTCTGGTGACGAGGAAGTCGTGTGACAGTAACTCTGGTGACCAGTTAGATGTGTGACATAGCTCTGGTGACGAGGAAGTCGTGTGACAGTAACTCTGGTGACCAGTTAGATGTGTGACATAGCTCTGGTGACGAGGAAGTCGTGTGACAGTAACTCCGGTGACCAGTTAGATGTGTGACAGTGGTGACGAGGAAGTCGTGGGACAGTAACTCTGGTGACCAGTTAGATGTGTGACATAGCTCTGGTGACGAGGAAGTTGTGTGACATAGCTCTGGCGACATGTAAGTTGTACATGTAGTAAAATGAACAAAAATTATGACCGTCATACCGTAAGACGACAGGTATTTTGCATGACGCAAGCCGTGTCGCACGAGGTCCAAATGTCACGCCGTGACGTCATGTCATCCTTATGTTAAAACGTCTTGAGCATGGCGCCCAGTATTCTGTGAGACGTCAATCATGACTACCTTTATATGATTTACTATGCAGTCATCGAACCCTTTATTTAGTTTGAATTTCACAAGTCATGGCGCCCAATATGTTGATTCTACACCAATCATGGTGCAAAGTTAGTTGTACGACCTCAGTCATGGCGCCCAATATGTTGTTCTACACCAATCATGGTGCATAGTTAGTTGTACGACCTCAGTCATGGCGCCCAATATGTTGTTCTACACTAGTCATGGTGCATAGTTAGTTGTACGACCTCAGTCATGGCGCCAATCAGTTATTTATACAACACCAGTCATGGCGCCCAGTTAGTTGTACGACCTCAGTCATGGCGCCCAATATGTTGTTTTACACCAGTCATGGTGCTTAGTTAGTTGTACGACTTCAGTCATGGCGCCCAATATGTTGTTCTACACCAGTCATGGTGCTTAGTTAGTTGTACGACCTCAGTCATGGCGCCAATCAGTTATTTATACAACACCAGTCATGGCGCCCAGTTAGTTGTACGACCTCAGTCATGGCGCCCAATATGTTGTTTTACACCAGTCATGGTGCTTAGTTAGTTGTACGACTTCAGTCATGGCGCCCAATATGTTGTTCTACACCAGTCATGGTGCTTAGTTAGTTGTACGACCTCAGTCATGGCGCCAATCAGTTATTTATACAACACCAGTCATGGCGCCCAGTTAGTTGTACGACCTCAGTCATGGCGCCCAATATGTTGTTTTACACCAGTCATGGTGCTTAGTTAGTTGTACGACTTCAGTCATGGCGCCCAATATGTTGTTCTACACCAGTCATGGTGCTTAGTTAGTTGTACGACCTCAGTCATGGCGCCAATTAGTTATTTATACAGCACCAGTCATGGCGCCCAAAAGTCTGTCTAACTACACCAGTCAAGATGCGCAGTATGTTGTACAGTTGTGGTAACTCACAACGCGCCAAAAACGTGCATTCTAGATTATCTAAAGCCCAACTGTGGGATTGGATTGCATATATTGAGCGGTTTGGTAACAATGTTTGATCTATATGAATGATTGAAGATTAAACTGAAAACTCGTGTAGTTATGACTAGATAGCTACCATAGGCGTATTAAAAGCTGATTGGTGGTTATAAAGGTCATTTTTTACTCGACAGATTTCGAAATAACACCGAGCTCTGCATTTCATGTAAATAACCTTTCTATCATACATGTTTATAGTTTCGCAACATAGAGAGTAGCGAATTACCTTTTTACGGGTTTATGCAAAATATAGGTTAGAATCCCCGTATTTCAAACACAACACTTAAAAATTACCTGAGTACATATTTTGTGTTTACTAAATGATAGCAAAAAATGAAAGTAATTCAGAAATTGCGTGATACTTTAGATGGTTCGTTGCCGAGACAAAAAAAACCCATCCATGTCATGTTTATATATACATGTATAATTTATGAGTGTCTGTAAACAGCACACTTTAATTACGAGTCAATATAACTAGTCAGTCTGTATCTGATAGATCTACACGTGTTTAGCCTGTTAGATGTATTGTTTGATAAGGAAATATACTTAGTTGTACTCTTATATATTTAGAAAATAGATAAACCCTATCCTACACTTATCTAAAAGTCATTTCTAAATTTCTATCAACCATGGCAGAATCACACATTTGTGCGGTCGAACCGCACATCGTGAGCACAGGTGTGCGATAGCTAATTTCGTCCAGTTTTTCTATCGCGCGCACAACGTGCATAAATCGTGCAGACGCCGTGCGTACACCGTTCATATATCGCACATCGTATAGCGTTGTGCGATCCCACACCTGTACTACACTAGTCACGGCGCTCAGTCATAGCGCCCATTAGATATGTCGTACTACATTTGTTACGGCGCTCAGTCATAGCGCCCATTAGATATGTTGTACTACACTAGTCACGGCGCTCAGTCATAGCGCCCATTAGATATGTTGTACTACACTAGTCACGGCGCTCAGTCATAGCGCCCATTAGATATGTTGTACTACACTAGTCACGGCGATCTCAGTTAGATATAGCGCCCATTAGATATGTTGTACTACACTAGTCACGGATATGTCGTACTCATTTGTTACAGTCAATTAGATATGTCGCCCATTAGATATATGTTGTACTACACTAGTCACGGCGCTCAGTCATAGCGCCCATTAGCTATGTTGTACTACACTAGTCACGGCGCTCAGTCATAGCGCCCATTAGATATGTTGTACTACACTAGTAGTCACGGCGCTCAGTCATTAGTCACGGCGCTCATTATATGTTGTACTACACTAGTCACGGCGATCAGTCATAGCGCCCATTAGATATGTCGTACTACATTAGTCACGGCGCTCAGTCATAGCGCCCATTAGATATGTTGTACTACAATAGTCACGGCGCTCAGTCATTAATTATATTGTACATCGGGCAACACCACTCCTGGCGCCTGGTTTGCCGTTCGACCTAAGTCATTGCGCCCATTAGTTACAATGTACATGTTTGTTGGCGCCTAATGGCGCCATTCATGGCGCCCATATGTTGTACGACGGTAGTCATGACGTCTGGTATGTTGTACACAATATCTAGGCTTTATAAATACAAATCTGGCACAAGCTATAAACAAGAGTCTGTGAGATATGAATTTGATTAGTACAGGTAGATCTAGTACTGTGATAGTATATTTAGTACTTAGATACTAGTACTGTGATAGTATATTGATAGTACAGGTAGGTGATAGTATATTTAGTACAGGTAGATCTAGTATAGTATATTTAGTACAGGTAGATCTAGTGATAGTATATTTAGTACAGGTAGATCTAGTACTGTGATAGTATATTTAGTACAGTGTAGTAGTACTGTGATAGTATATTTAGTACAGGTAGATCTAGTACTGTGATAGTATATTTACTGTACAGTAGATCTAGTACTTGATAGTATATTTAGTACACTAGTACTATATTTAGTACTGGTAGTATACAGTACTGTGATAGTATATTTAGTACAGGTAGATCTAGTACTGTGATAGTATATTTAGTACAGGTAGATCTAGTAGTACAGGTAGGTCTAGTACTGTGATAGTATATTTAGTACAGGTAGGTCTAGTACTGTGATAGTATATCTAGTACTGTGATAGTATATTTAGTACAGGTAGATCTAGTACTGTGATAGTATATTTAGTACTGTGATAGTATATTTAGTACAGGTAGGTCTAGTACTGTGATAGTATATCTAGTACTGTGATAGTATATTTAGTACAGGTAGATCTAGTACTGTGTTAGTATATTTCGTACTGTGATAGTATATTTAGTACAGGAAGGTCTAGTACTGTGATAGTATATTTAGTACAGGTAGATCTAGTACTGTGATAGTATATTTAGTACAGGTGTCTAGTACTGTATATATATTTAGTACAGGTAGTATATTTAGTACTGTGTACTGTGATAGTATATTTAGTACAGGTAGTATCTAGTACTGTGATAGTATATTTAGTACTGTGATAGTATATTTAGTACAGGTAGATCTAGTACTGTGATAGTATATTTAGTACAGGAAGGTCTAGTACTGTGATAGTATATTTAGTACAGGTAGATCTAGTACTGTGATAGTATATTTAGTACAGGTAGATCTAGTACTGTGATAGTATATTTAGTACTGTGATAGTATATTTAGTACAGGTAGATCTAGTACTGTGATAGTATATTTAGTACTGTGTAGTATATTTAGTACTGTGATACTGTGATAGTATTTAGTACAGGTAGATCTAGTACTGTGATAGTATATTTAGTACAGGTAGATCTAGTACTGTGATAGTATATTTAGTACAGGTAGATCTAGTACTGTGATAGTATATTTAGTACAGGTAGATCTAGTACTGTGATAGTATATTTAGTACAGGTAGGTCTAGTACTGTGATAGTATATTTAGTACAGGTAGATCTAGTACTGTGATAGTATATTTAGTACAGGTAGATCTAGTACTGTGATAGTATATTTAGTACTGTGTACTGTGATAGTATATTTAGTACAGGTAGATCTAGTACTGTGATAGTATATTTAGTACAGGTAGATCTAGTACTGTGATAGTATATTTAGTACAGGTAGATCTAGTACTGTGATAGTATATTTAGTACTGTGATAGTATATTTAGTACTGTGATAGTATATTTAGTACAGGTAGGTCTAGTACTGTGATAGTATATTTAGTACAGGTAGATCTAGTACTGTGATAGTATATTTAGTACTGTGATAGTATATTTAGTACTGTGATAGTATATTTAGTACTGTGATAGTATATTTAGTACTGTGATAGTATATTTAGTACTGTGATAGGTCTAGTACTGTGATAGTATATTTAGTATTGTGATAGTATATTTAGTACTGTGATAGTATATTTAGTACAGGTAGGTCTAGTACTGTGATAGTATATTTAGTACTGTGATAGTATATTTAGCACTGTGATAGTATATTTAGTACTGTGATAGCATATTTAGTACAGGTAGATCTAGTACTGTGATAGTATATTTAGTACAGGTAGATCTAGTACTGTGATAGTATATTTAGTACAGGTAGTGTACTAGTATATTTAGTACAGTGATAGTATCTAGTACTGTGATAGTATATTTAGTACTGTGATAGTATATTTAGTACAGGTAGATCTAGTCTAGTACTGTGATAGTATATTTAGTACAGGTAGATCTAGTACTGTGATATATTATATTTAGTACAGGTAGATCTAGTACTGTGATAGTATATTGAGTACAGGTAGCTCTAGTACTGTGATAGTATATTTAGTACAGGTAGGTAGATCTAGTACTTAGTATATTTAGTACTGTGATAGTATATTTAGTACTGTGATAGTATATTTAGTACAGGAAGGTCTAGTACTGTGATAGTATATTTAGTACAGGTAGGTCTAGTACTGTGATAGTATATTTAGTACAGGTAGATCTAGTACTGTGATAGTATATTTAGTACAGGTAGATCTAGTACTGTGATAGTATATTTAGTACAGGTAGATCTAGTACTGTATAGTATATTTAGTACAGGTAGATCTAGTACTGTGATAGTATAGTACAGGTAGATCTAGTACTGTGATAGTATATTTAGTACAGGTAGATCTAGTACTGTGATAGTATATTTAGTACAGGTAGATCTAGTACTGTGATAGTATATTTAGTACAGGTAGATCTAGTACTGTGATAGTATATTTAGTACAGGTAGATCTAGTACTGTGATAGTATATTTAGTACTAGATAGTACTGTCAGTGATAGTACTGTGATAGTATATAGTATATTTAGTACAGGTAGATCTAGTACTGTGATAGTATATTTAGTACAGGTAGATCTAGTACTGTGATAGTATATTTAGTACAGGTAGTATATTTAGTACTGTGATAGTATATTTAGTACAGGTAGATCTAGTACTGTGATAGTATATTTAGTACAGGTAGATCTAGTACTGTGATAGTATATTTAGTACAGGTAGATCTAGTACTGTGTTAGTATATTTAGTACTGTGATAGTATTTTTAGTACAGGAAGGTCTAGTACTGTGATAGTATATTTAGTACAGGTAGTGATATAGTATATTTAGTACAGGTAGTGATAGTATATTTAGTACTGTGATAGTATATTTAGTACAGATAGGTCTAGTACTGTGATAGTATATCTAGTACAGGTAGGTCTAGTACTGTGATAGTATATTTAGTACAGGTAGATCTAGTACTGTGATAGTATATTTAGTACAGGTAGATCTAGTACTGTGATAGTATATTTAGTACAGGTAGATCTAGTACTGTGATAGTATATGTTTAGTACAGGTAGATCTAGTACTGTGATTGTATATTTAGTACTGTGATAGTATATTTAGTACAGGTAGATCTAGTACTGTTATAATATATTTAGTACAGGTAGATCTAGTACTGTGATAGTATATTTAGATAGTATATTTAGTACAGGTAGATCTAGTACTGTGATAGTATATTTAGTACTGTGATAGTATATTTAGTACAGGTAGGTCTAGTACTGTGATAGTATATTTAGTACAGGTAGGTCTAGTACTGTGATAGTATATCTAGTACTGTGATAGTATATTTAGTACAGGTAGATCTAGTACTGTGATAGTATATTTAGTACAGGTAGATCTAGTACTGTGATAGTATATTTAGTACAGGTAGATCTAGTACTGTGATAGTATATTTAGTACAGGTAGATCTAGTACTGTGATAGTATATTTAGTACAGGTAGATGTGATAGTATATTTAGTACAGGTAGATAGTACTGTGATAGTATATTTAGTACAGGTAGATCTAGTACTGTGATAGTATATTTAGTACAGGTAGATCTAGTACTGTGATAGTATATTTAGTACAGGTAGATCTAGTACTGTGATAGTATATTTAGTACTGTGATAGTATATTTAGTACAGGAAGGTCTAGTACTGTGATAGTATATTTAGTACAGGTAGATCTAGTACTGTGATAGTATATTTAGTACAGGTAGATCTAGTATGTGATAGTATATTTAGTACAGGTAGGTAGATCTAGTACTGTGATAGTATATTTAGTACTTACTGTGATAGTATTTAGTACAGGTAGATCTATTGTGATAGTACTGTGATAGTATATTTAGTACAGGTATATTTAGTACTGTGATAGTATACTTTAGTACTGTGATAGTATATTTAGTACAGATAGTATATAGATAGATCTAGTACTGTGATAGTATATTTATATGTACTGTGATAGTATATTTACACAGGTAGATCTAGTACTGTGATAGTATATTTAGTACTGTGATAGTATCAGTACTGTGATAGTATAAGTACAGGTAGACCTAGTACTGTGATAGTATATATTAGTACAGGTAGATCTAGTACTGTGAACTATATTTATACAGGTGATGTACATGTGTATATACTTATACATAAGTACAGGTAGATATACTGGATAGTATATAGTACAGGTCTAGTACTGTGATAGTATATTTAGTAAGGTAATAGTACTGTGTAGTATATTATACAGCACATGGGTAAAGATGTAGTAACTACATCCTTGTACCAAGTTTCATGCTGATATTTGTAAAATCGGTTCAGTTGCGAAGAGATAAATTTTCCCCGATAGCCGACGGTAGACGTGTATGTGTATCGCCATTGATAACAGCAATGTCTTGTTATATGTCGATGTAATATTAAATAAAATCAAGTACAACCATAGAATAATTGTAGAAAACATTTCATTAATGTGTTACGCGTATTTTACATCATAGTTAAGATAATAAAAACACAGGAAAAATGATAATTTGATTTACGAGACACTGAAAATAATACTGGTAAATAACAAACAGGATATCTAGATATTGGAAAAGTGAAATGAAACATGAACTGCTCAGAGTCGATGGTGGGAGAAGTGCGAGAGTGGTTGGGTCTATCCCTACCGACAAGTCGCCCTACCCCATCATTGGAATCTGGATTACCTAGCAATTACATGAAATATCATACAAAATACGTTAATTATATTTACTAAACAGCTGAAAGTTAGTGAACAGTGAAAGTTTCTAATGTTGCCCATCAACAGATAATACTAGTCACAAGTTTTAGAAAGTGAAAGAAGGAACCAAGAATATAAGACTCTTTTATATGCGTGTATGTAGGATAGGGATATTCCACCCGAGGGTCACAAAATATGGTGAAACCGGAGGCTCTGCCGAGGGTTTTACCATATTTTGTAACTCCGAGGGTGGAATATCCCTATCCTACATACACACATAATGAAAGAGTCTTTTTCTCTCATATCTTTACCAAAATTTTGGGAAAAGGACAGTCGGTCGACCATTATTTTCATTTTTTTCATTTTTTTAATCCGAGGTTTTGATAAAAAACGAACTGGATAATCTTAACGATCATACCCATATTTTGCAAACTTTTAGTTTGCTGTCAAATTTCAAACC
Organism: Ylistrum balloti; assembly: GCF_031769215.1. Taxonomy (NCBI): domain Eukaryota; kingdom Metazoa; phylum Mollusca; class Bivalvia; order Pectinida; family Pectinidae; genus Ylistrum; species Ylistrum balloti. The sequence continues at coordinate 1,637,733 of NW_026781979.1, read as the reverse complement.
ATTTTTCGGTATATTGCAGGATGAATAATTATTAGCAGATGAAAAAAAAAAAAAAATGATCTCTGTGTGATTATATAGTATGTGTAAGTAAACATCCGCGAAAAGAAATTGTTCCGTTAAATACTTCAAAGAAATCAACAGGGAACGGATTTTTATAATTCAACATATAGTTTTATCATCAAAATCACATATTTGATCATTTTAAGAAATATATCAATGTATCTTTTTACTGTTTTAACATTTTTTTCAAAATACTGTGACGTTGACATGACGTCACCATAGCCAAAGGAATTCCATTCATAAATTCAAGGCGTGACGTCACACGATCTCCTATTCCGAGTCGCTGTCGCTCTCGATCACCATGATTCGACGACGTTTGGGTGGTGGAACATTGGGTTTATTTGTGCCACCATTGTGTTTTTTTGTGCCACCATTGTGTTTATTTGTGCCACCATTGTATTTATTTGTGCCACCATTGTGTTTATTTGTGCCACCATTGTGTTTATTTGTGCCAGCATTGAACTTATTTGTGCCACCATTGAACTTATTTGTGCCACCATTGTGTTTTTTTGTGCCATAATTGTGTTTATTTGTGCCACCACTGGGTTTATTTGTACCACCATTGTGTTTATTTGTGCCACCATTGTGTTTATTTTTGCCACCATTGTGTTTATTTGTGCCACCATTGTGTTTATTTGTGCCAGCATTGAACTTATTTGTGCCACCATTGTGTTTATTTGTGCCATCATTGTGTTTATTTGTACCATCATTGTGTTTATTTGTGCCATCATTGTGTTTATTTTTGCCACCATTGTGTTTATTTGTACCACCATTGAACTTATTTGTGCCACCACTGTGTTTATTTGTGCCATCATTGTGTTTATTTGTGCCACCATTGTGTTTATTTTTGCCACCATTGTGTTTATTTGTGCCAGCATTGAACTTATTTGTGCCACCATTGTGTTTATTTATGCCATCATTGTGTTTATTTGTGCCATCATTGTGTTTATTTGTACCAACATTGTGCTTTTTTGTGCCACCATTGTGTTTATTTTTGCCACCATTGTGTTTATTTGTGCCACCATTGTGTTTATTTTTGCCACCATTGTGTTTATTTGTGCCACCATTGAACTTATTTGTGCCACCACTGTGTTTATTTGTGCCATCATTGTGTTTATTTGTGCCAACATTGTGCTTTTTTTGCGCCACCATTGTGTTTATTTGTGCCACCATTGAACTTATTTGTGCCACCATTGTGTTTATTTGTGCCAACATTGTGTTTATTTGTGCCAACATTGTGTTTATTTGTACCATCATTGTGTTTATTTGTGCCATCATTGTGTTTATTTGTACCAACATTGTGTTTTTTTTTGTGTCACCATTTCGTTTATCTGTGCCACCATTGTGTTTATTTGTACCACCATTGGGTGTATTTTTCTCTGATTTTCTGGCAAGAATTGTTTCCTTTTTTCTGAGAGTCTAACATTTCTCGGCGTTATAGTTTTTCCTCTGACTACGGTTCTTTTTGACTTGTATAATTATCCGCATTTCTTTGTAACTGTAAAGCGAAACTAATGAAAAAGAATGAACTAAGTCAGAGCAGAGGTACTCACATCAGGATTCGTATGATCTAAGTTTGTATTCATGTATACGGTACTAAGATGCTTACAACAGGTTTGCTTGACTTAAGGGGGTACTCAAACGCTTACAATAGGTTCGTACACGGATGAATTAAAGATTTTTGGAGCGGTGCCAAGCACGACTATCGTTTGCAATCATTTATCATCACCTTTGCAGTAATCTTTTTAGCGCAATATTCAGATTAATTTATCAGTAACGTTTCGTTTTAAGAAAAAACAAGGACGAAGTTTTGAATAGATAGGTAGATTTAAATTTATGAAACCGATACTAAGAACCGAGCAAGCCTGTTATTTAATTTAGCTTTTACATTTGTGATATGCGGGTCTGTTCACAAAGGGATTGTGAAGAAAGGCGTGTTAGAAACGTATTTTGGATGAAACCCCGAAAGGATGCCCTTATACCTCTCATTGGAGAGTACCTTTAACCACTAGCCAAGTGTCCTACAAAGTTGTTTCTCAAGAATGAATTCGGTTTTTAATTAGAAAAAAAAAACGTATTATGACATACCATTTCTCTGCGTCGTCATTGAAGCATGGTATGTTGTACAGAAAGTGATATTGGAAATGTATTTTAGTCTTGCTCTGTTGCACATGTAACTTTTTTTTGTATAATTGAATTATGTTTTCGTTTTTTGGGAGGTGAATCAGGAACTAATTGACAGGACTAGAAGGGTACAAATGTTTACATCGATCGGAGTACTTGAAAAAAACCAATATACTCGGTTACATAATACGTTTTCACGTCCGGATAGGAATCGAACTTTGGGCGCGTGTGTGGAAAACATGAAAATAGGATACCTTCCTCTACTGTTTCCTAGTAGTACTACCTTTAATCCGACGTTGTTCTGAAACAAATTTATAGTTGACATTTTTATTGAGACCTCGATATCACAAACATTTTAGTCTCAGGTCGGGTACTTCATGCATGAAATTATCCTGATATGATGTAAAACAAGCTTTATGCTTCCTATCCGACCCTATACTCCGATCTCCCATATCCTTTTAATAATATACATTATACTGAGATGATTCGGCCACCCTTCTTTGTCTCCCATTAAAGACGCCTGGCAGACATTGTGTGTATAGGCGATGGATTCCCAACTTCCGCTCTCCTTACCCACTTCCGTCCTGCTTATCGCCCACTCTAATCTGTAATCAGAACCGGTTATGGTATTGCGTATGATAGCGTTGGTCGGAAACAAGTGACGGTTTGCAAAGTACGACAAATCATAGGACATCACGAACACCTCTTTAATCAGTTTACAGTCTGTAACCTAAGGCGAGTACGGAATACGTTTCCAATCTCAACCATGTACTGACTGTCCTTATACGTCCTTATACGTTTTGTGATTAACACAGAGGACTCTTGTAAGAGCAACTCTGATATTAGATAACTTTACTTTGGAGACAGCATACAATTTGATTTATTGATTTTTAATCAATTAGCTTTGCCTTATCATTTCTGCGTCAATTGCTTCTGAAGCAACCTGTTTGCCGGTGGTCTTGCAGAACTTGTGGCGTTGACGCTAAGAAGCGGGGAAATCTGTATTAGCAATTATGTTACTTTCGGTCAATTGAACAAGGACGCTCACAGCAGTTGATAGAAGCTGATTTGATCTATACCGATGAAATGTAAAACATCATGACGATAGTAATAAACACGATGTGATATTAAGCGTTGGTGGATATTTCAATTGGTATCGGTACGTGCAATGTGTGATATTAAGAGTGGGCTATTATATCATTCAGTTGTGGTACACGTCATGATGTGATATTAAGCGTTAGTGGACATTTTACTTCTGAAGCAACCTGTTTGCCGGTGGTCTTGCAGAACTTGTGGCGTTGACGCTAAGAAGCGGGGAAATCTGTATTAGCAATTATGTTACTTTCGGTCAATTGAACAAGGACGCTCACAGCAGTTGATAGAAGCTGATTTGATCTATACCGATGAAATGTAAAACATCATGACGATAGTAATAAACACGATGTGATATTAAGCGTTGGTGGATATTTCAATTGGTATCGGTACGTGCAATGTGTGATATTAAGAGTGGGCTATTATATCATTCAGTTGTGGTACACGTCATGATGTGATATTAAGCGTTAGTGGACATTTTACTCGGACATGATTCGCATCACGGTGTGATATTAAGCGTCGGTGAATATTTAACTCAATATTTTACTCGGTCCAGGTACATGCTAGATGTGATATAAAGCGTTGACGTGCATGGCTAGTATTTGCCATGGTATAATATTAAGTGTCAGTGGACACTTTATTAAGTCTTGATACGCACAACGGTGTGATATTAAGATGTAGGCACCACAGTCATAATAAGTGGGGTTTCCCGATTTCTTCTTGATGCTTGAATCTTGTTTATGACCTAATTAATATGTCCTAAGATGTATTGGAATATACACGTAAATACAGATCATAAAGTATTTTCTGAATGTATGTTTATAGCCGGTATGACTATAACAAGGTGCCCTTCTGGAAAACCTTCATAGAAGTTTAAAGTAGGTTGCCTGCAGTTATATCGACTGTTGTTACATTCAGAAAACACTTTATTGCTGAAACTGCCAATATCACCACAAAACATAGCACTGAAAACACGTTTCCTGTCATATTTGAAAAAATAGTTCGTCTTCATTCCCTATAAAAATTTTAAAAATCGTCTAAAATTTTCCTTTTTAGCTCACCTGAAATGATGAAGTCTCGTTTGCTGAATCATGTTTGAAATGAGAATCATGGAATCCGATACCTATCAATAATATACTTTATTCAACCTTGGAAAGTTCCAGGGCAAAAATACTTCTAATTGTAATGGCATAACACGGTTCACTGTGTTAGGCATCTCTATTGTTATAAAAATCTGTTGATGAGTTACTACACACCGCCCATTTTTCTGTTATCGCATTGCATAGTAGTCACTTTTGATGACGTATTACACACACAGCTTAGTCATGATGAAGTTCTGCACACGACATTATGTATTGATATTACGTAATGCATACGACTGGGTGTGATGTTGGAATATTGTACATGTATTTTTTTTATTAGAGCCAAGACTATTTTCCAACCGTGCATCGATTTAATTGCGAGTGGTTATTCTACACGGCATGTTGTTATTATAGTGTTAAGACAGCAGATTTATATGAGAAATTTCGGGGAAGGAGGACTGCAGACGGCTTAACTGGAATAAGTGATATTCAGCTCGGTTTATTATCTAGATTCTTTTAAGCTACAATGTATAAAAACTTGTATAGTATGAGGACCGCCATTAGACTGGTCCATAGGAGTCGATGTTTAAAATCATGCCAGCACTAACTTACTCCCGTTTTATAACTAATTCAACATGTAGCTGGCAACAACACGTAAGATGCCTGACATGGCCACCGCTGTGTAATGTTACCCTCTGACATACCGCTCTGCTAGAACACTGTGACCACAGCCAAACGTCGTGACAAATTGATATCGGTGTATGACTCTCCTGTTATTACGACGGTAGCAGCGGTCAGTCTCCCGCGTTCTGACATGACATGGCAAACTTATACATGTACATGCAAACCTCTGTCTGGACCTCATCTCTAGGTGTCGCACTTCCTTCCATTGCTGTCGTGTAATGCCAAGCCAAACTAGGTGAAGCTGTGTGGAAGCCTTAGCTTTCATAGCCACAGTGGTGACAGCAGCTAAAGACTGTCTCTTAGGTAATAGCTAGACACCAGTGTAGACATGTTACTTAGTGACCTGCGGTCTTCTGAGGTTTGTTTACGCTTGCGCAACCTTTATCTTCCGGTCAAGTGTTTATATTCACATGTACTAGACGTTGTTTAGAAATTATTCAATTTTACAAAATATAAGATTTTAAAAAATTTGATGTTGTGTTCTTCTCCTATCTAGTTTTTCACGTCTGCTTTGACCAATATGTATTGTCCTTAATCGCCTCTTAGTTTCTGATCAGTTAGGTCCCTTCACCGAGTCCTAGAATTGCTCAGCCGTATTTAATTCTAATTTTTATATAAATGTTCTATTCACTTTTTTTGCACAATATTCGTCTCACCTGCAATATTTATTAATTTCTATCGAACATTTGACCTCTGCTGTTTAATACACAATTCTGGGAACCATTTCTACAATAAGTAAGTTTTATTTTACCAATTCGTCGCTGATGTAGTTAGTGTGATTATGGCTGGACAAGATTACCTTTGCCCAACAGAAATAGACTCATTACAGCATCTCCCCGTTTTAGACATACTTAACATACTTATATGATTGTCCTTTTACATTATTAACTCAAAGAAGATAACTAGTCCGGTCCTAGACCTTTTATATGCAATGTATTTAGTCAGGTGGGATTCTCACCATATAAAGAAAAAATGAAAAACCAAACACCAAAATCTACGTTATTCCAAGTGACAAGTAAGGAAGTTAAACTGTTCATTACGTCTACCTGTCGTAGATGTTACCTCTTTCACATTCCTTCTCTTCTCTATGTATTTAGAATAATTATGTTCACATGAAAAACTTTAATAGAAGCATATGGTCGATATAGATCCTTTTTGCCTCTTGCTGTTGTTACCAAAAACGCTTTGTGTGACGTTGTCAAGTTATCATATCAGTGGAATTAATATATAGACATTCATATTGATTTTAGTATCCTTAATTTGTTTGCTCCATAAATAATCTTCGCTTGAATATTGTGGCTATTCAATAGCTCAATAGCTTTAACATAGATGTTTTCCAATAATAGCTTTGAAAGAATATGATCGATGACCTTGGAACTTAAATGTAATACAAATCAATTAAGTAGTTAAATACGGATGAATGATGTTATTTTAGTAAGCAAATCGTACTGTTTAGGTGATGTATTTTCGTTTGTACTTTCTATCACCAACCTGAAGATAAACATTTGTGTATGAATACGGGTGTATTTTGTGAGGTTGAGTTTTTTTCCCTTGACTGAAAATTCATTATCTCAAGAAAAAACACATTGCTGAGAAATGTTAATGAATATAAATAAACACATTTTCCATATAATACTACATGCAATTCTCTCCTGTCTAAAACCTACATTTTGTTTATTTTTAATTCCTCACCTCCACTCCTTCGACCTCCAATCAGCACAATCATCGCTCAGCTAGGCTTTCTAGAATATATTGTATCTTAAAGGCCCGTCTATGTTCTCAGAAAATATATGTAACTGTCGAATGAAATCCATCAATCACGTGATGGTGCGGAGAGGTTGTTTGTTATAGCCTTCGGTCCGTTAAGGCATGGTCAGCCACACCATTCGATACGTGTTTACGTAAACATTTCGATCTCGTTCATTTTCGTTTCAAAACAGTCACGGATCGAATTTATTTGGTAAACGAGGTCCCAGAACATGTTTCCACTGACTCTTAACGAGAAAAAATAATTCCTGGATCCGCCACTAAAATTATAAAATCTAAGGTCAATATCAGTACGAAGGATGTTGTTGTTCTGTGAGATGAAGTTCCAGAAATGGTAAATATACCGTAGCGATATAGATCTGTGATGGATGCAGTTGGTATGCTCTTGTAGGTATTGTTGGCCGGAAAGGTTAATCTGGGGACACCAGTAGAATGTGATTAGATAAAATCTAAACTATAATGGAACCCTATACGACATTGATGGAGGTACACAATAGGGTGGTCACTGACACAGGCAAAGAAGAAAGTAAAATCTGACATTTACATTTCAGTGTGATTTGTACGAAAGACATCACTAATTTGATAGGCATCCTATATGCTGCTGTCAGCCTGGTCGCCTAGCCGCCTCCCTATCATACACGCCCACTACATATGTGTGCCAGGGGAGAGCAACTTGGATTTGGAGGCATCAGCAGGCTTAATATTCAAAATCTGAAGCCAGATACTGGCAATTTAGGACTGTAGTGACGTTTATCGATGTCCCAAACGTACTATCCTTATGAGCTAATAATCTAATTTAATCGCTGTCTGTGAACAAAAGGGGATGCGCAAGGAAGACGCATGGGTCACTTAATAGCTCAACATTACGTAAGCGTGTCATCGGCAATGATGTGCTGTTTTTACAATGTTGTGGAATTCATTAGCTTGTGCGTGGTGATGGTGTCACCAGTAGCTGTAATTGGGGGTATCGTGACGTGGGTAGTGAACGATATTAAATATCTGGCATTTAATCTTTTTGTTGACCTCAACACGTTTCCATTTTTCGTTTTTCCCCAGAAATATGATATAGATCGCTACACCTCTTTTAATGCTGTTGTTTTTGTTTTATTTTGCTTAAATGAGTGAACGTTACTGTTATCATTTCACAATTATTACATTTTTCAAATTATTTCTTTATCATAATTAACATTTGGAATACTTCTTAAGAATAGTGACTAAAAATAATTGACTCGGTAAAAGTAAGGGTATTGTGGGAGTATTCCACGGGCACTTAGCTCGGCATCGTCGCCGCTTAATACTGAAATATTACAAGACAAATGAATCTCGTACACACTTAAACCACTTTTCGTTGACGATTAATAGAGCTATCTTGTAATCCAGCGGCTCTGACGGAGATCGCTGCTGAGCCGCCTAATTATATCGCCAAATTATGATTAAGTTGAGAAAAGCATGGGCTTTCTTTAAGATTGATACTAAAAACGACAAGACGCTCGATTATTTTGCGAAGAGAAAAATGTTCAAAGCTAGTTAGATTTGCTATCTGCCTTCGCGGTCCAATATAACTATTCTACGGCCTAACGTTGCCTTTGACATTTCCGCTCACCTTCGCTTGTCTGTGAGGTTTCTCTCAAGTTTCCATATTTGGTCGTTATCGACCAGGTTTAGCGGAGTACGATCCATTACAAGCACAAGCTGAATAAGTTGTTCTTGTTCATAGCTTTCTTGTACACAAATGTCACCCTTCTCCCTGCGAACTTGATTCGTTCTCCTTTCCTCCTTTCACCCTATTTCTGCACGCTCGTGTTCCTGTTTGCATCTTGTTCAACACTATCATGTACATTTGTCTTTCAGTCAATTTCCGACGATCGTTACCTGTTTAAACACGTAAACACCCTTGTGTACACGTGTCGCTCATTCACGCCTTCCACTATTCGCCAATTCATCCTTTCTCTCTACTCAAATGCATATGAATTCGTTGCATGTGTATACATGTGAAAACATGCATATTTGTTCATCACTAAGTCTGTCGTTTTCAGTCCATATACATGCTTTCTCCCATTCAGTCTTGTAAACATAGTTGTCCAGCCATTCTCGCCATTGTTATTTACCATCCACCATTGACAACCATGTACATTCCGTATTTGTATTTTCCTTCTGGCAGTTGATAACCATATACGTTCTGAAGTTGTTGCCCACCTTGCGTACCATTGATAACCATGTACGTTCTGAAGTTGTTGTCCCCCAACGTACCATTGATGACCGTGTACGTTCTGTAGTTGTTCCCTGCTCGCCATTGATGACCGTGTACGTTCTATAGTTGTTCCGTGCTCGCCATTGATGACCGTGTACGTTCTGTAGTTGTTCCCTGCTCGCCATTGATGACCGTGTACGTTGTGTAGTTGTTCCCTGCTCGCCATTGATGACCGTGTACGTTCTGTAGTTGTTCCCTGCTCGCCATTGATGACCGTGTACGTTCTATAGTTGTTCCGTGCTCGCCATTGATGACCGTATACGTTCTGTAGTTGTTCCCTGCTCGCCATTGATGACCGTGCACGTTGTGTAGTTGTTCCCTGCTCGCCATTGATGACCGTGTACGTTCTGTAGTTGTTCCCTGCTCGCCATTGATGACCGTGTACGTTCTGTAGTTGTTCCCTGCTCGCCATTGATGACCGTGTACGTTCTGTAGTTGTTCCCTGCTCGCCATTGATGACCGTGCACGTTCTATGATTGTTTCTTGCTCGTCGTTGCTCCAATTTCTCTGACAGGCCCATTATGTAATAACTAATCATGTCAATCCTCTTAATTCAGTTAGCTACCGAGCTTTCTTATAACCATTGCCTTCCTTCATTATCAAATTAAACATTTACAAATCATTAGCTATCTCTGTAATCATATCAATTGTGTTCATCGAGGCGACGACAACAAGGTGATGATCGATAGTTGGTCAGGCGATCACTAGCAGGCAGTCTTTCTTTACATCAGTTATAGTAACAATCAGCTGGTGCTCAGATTTGTCCGTCGGTACTTTGTACAGGGTGGTGAATATTGTGGTAAAGATGGGTAACATGATGGCTGAGGTGTGTAACAACATAGAAGATGTGGGTAACATAGTGGTAGTTGTGGGCAACATGACGGCATTTATTGGCATCATAATAGTATAGGTGGGTAACATCAAAGTAGATGTGGGTAACAAGGCAATATAGGTTGGTAACCTGATATAAGAGGGGAACATGGTATTATATCTAGACAACATTGTGAAATAGGCTAGTGACATGGTAAAAATGGTGATTAGCTTTGTTGTTTAGGTGGGTAACATGGTGATGTTTATGGGTAACATGGCGGTGTTACTGACTAATATATTGTAGGTTGGTATCATGGTGGTAAATGTAGGTAACGTAGTGGTATAGGTGAATAACATTGTCTTATAGGTGGCTGATAAGTGGTATAGTTGGAGAATATGGTGTTATAGGAGGGTTACAAGAAGGTTTGTAACTCGTGGGTGTTGGGTAAAATTTAAATGGATAGGTTGATAACATAATGTTTATAGTTGATAACATAATGGTATAGGTTGGTAGGTTGACAGCAGAATGGTATAGGTTGGTAACAGAATGGTATAGGTTGGTAGGTTGACAACAGAATGGTATAGGTTGGTAACAGAATGGTAAATGTTGGTAAAAGAATGGTATAGGTTGGTAACAGAATGGTATAGTTTGGTAGGTTGACAACAGAATGGTATAGGTTGATAACATAATGGTATAGGTTGATAACATGATGGTATAGGTTGATAACATAATGGTATAGGTTGGTAGGTTGACAACAGAATTGTATAGGTTGATAACATGATGGTATAGGTTGATAACATGATGGCATAGGTTGATAACATAATGGTATAGGTTGGTAGGTTGACAACAGAATGGTATAGGTTGATAACATGATGGTATAGGCTGATAACAGAATGGTATAGTTGATAACATGATGGTATAGGTTGGTAACATGATGGTATAGGTTGATAACATGATGGTATAGGCGATAACATAATGGTATAGGTTGATAACATGATGGTATAGGCTGATAACAGAATGGTATAGGTTGATAACATAATGGTATAGGTTGGTAACATGATGGTATAGGTTGACAACGGAATGGTATAGGTTGATAACATAATGGTATAGGTTGATAACATGATGGTATAGGTTGGTAACAGAATGGTATAGTTTGGTAGGTTGACAACAGAATGGTATAGGTTGATAACATAATGGTATAGGTTGATAACATGATGGTATAGGTTGATAACATAATGGTATAGGTTGGTAGGTTGACAACAGAATTGTATAGGTTGATAACATGATGGTATAGGTTGATAACATGATGGCATAGGTTGATAACATAATGGTATAGGTTGGTAGGTTGACAACAGAATGGTATAGGTTGATAACATGATGGTATAGGCTGATAACAGAATGGTATAGTTGATAACATGATGGTATAGGTTGGTAACATGATGGTATAGGTTGATAACATGATGGTATAGGCGATAACATAATGGTATAGGTTGATAACATGATGGTATAGGCTGATAACAGAATGGTATAGGTTGATAACATAATGGTATAGGTTGGTAACATGATGGTATAGGTTGACAACGGAATGGTATAGGTTGATAACATAATGGTATAGGTTGATAACATGATGGTATAGGTTGATAACATAATGATATAGGTTGGTAGGTTGACAACAGAATGGTATAGGTTGATAACATAATGGTATAGGTTGATAACATGATGGTATAGGTTGATAACATAATGGTATAGGTTGGTAGGTTGACAACAGAATGGTATAGGTTGATAACATGATGGTATAGGCTGATAACAGAATGGTATAGTTGATAACATGATGGTATAGGTTGGTAACATGATGGTATAGGTTGATAACATAATGGTATAGGTTGGTAGGTTGACAACAGAATGGTATAGGTTGATAACATAATGGTATAGGTTGATAACATGATGGTATAGGTTGATAACATAATGGTATAGCTTGATAACATGATGGTATAGGTTGATAACATAATGGTATAGGTTGGTAGGTTGACAACAGAATGGTATAGGTTGACAACAGAATGGTATAGGTTGATAACATAATGGTATAGGTTGATAACATGATGGTATAGGTTGATAACATAATGGTACAGCTTGATAACATGATGGTATAGGTTGATAACATAATGGTATAGGTGGGTAACATGATGGTATAGGTTGATAACATACTGTTAAATGTGGGAATATAAATTGTATGTACACATAACATGTTTGTGTAAGTGATTAAAATGTTGGTATATGTGAGCAAAATGGTGCACGTGGAATTGATATGATACTAAGGTGGTGACATTGTAGACTTAGTCTATTATGATGCCGCAGTTTTCGTTTTAAAATCTGGATGACATGGGGAAACATGATTAATTTGAAAAGGTTGATCATTCACGTGTATAGAAACGTTGATATGATGGAAGAGATTAATGATAGTTTGGTGTATCAGGATGTTCTGATGACACGGCAGGATTTGTTGTGGTTGTGTATTATTGTTAGATATCGCATTGTTTCGAAAACAGCTACGACCTGCAAATGTATTTAACTCCTTATCTGGTTTTCATCGATGCGAGATAGATAATTATTGACGTAATTCGTTTAGTCATGGCCAGGCCTACATTTCAGTAGCGCCGTCTTTACCTCCACAGCAACAAACCAACGCGATGAATGACTGTAGCGAGACCGATCTAGCTTGACTTGCGAAGGAAACACATTTTATAGGTGTAAAATTTACTTAGTATTTTGGAAACAAGAGAGGAGACGATCGATCGCACTCGGTTAATGGCTTCTCCTGCCTTCTCTCCTACACCAGCTTCCACAGCGACGGCTTGAGCAGGTCGCAGCCACCAAATACTCATTTGGTATATGTCATTCTAAAGCAGAGACGTGTCTTCAGCATATCTAAATTCGAACAGGCAAAGGAACCCTCCATAATCGCCTGTCGAGTTGTGATCGTCCTGTTGGAAACATGTACCAGCTTAATACTGAATTGCATAGCTATTTGTAAATGCCCAGGTTCATAATGTCCGGACATGTTTAGAGAAAAAGTGAAGATATAGTAGTTTTGGAAAGATATTTAAGTCGAGGAGTTGTGTGAAATATTGCATTGTTATTGTGAATTTGTGGTCGTTTGTGGACAAGTTCTATTGAAGTCATGTAGTGTTATTGTCGAGTTGTAGTCGTTTGTGGAGGTAATTTTGGAGTTGCAATAGTGGGTAGACACTGTAGAGTTTCGGGAATGAGGTGGGGTTGCGAAGTCATTGTGATTTGTGAAGAGCTTCTACAGAGGTCTTAAGGGTATATTGTAGGGTTCTTAAATCATTGTGGATTTTGTGGTCGTTTCTGTAGGTATTGTAATAGTTGGTGACGCAGTGTAGGGTTACATGGATATTGTGGGGTTGTAATAGTTGGTGACGCAGTGTAGGGTTACATGGATATTGTGGGGTTGTAATAGTTGGTGAGGCATTGTAGGGTTACATGGATATTGTGGGGTTGTAATAGTTGGTGAGGCATTGTAGGGTTACATGGATATTGTGGGGTTGTAATAGTTGGTGAGGCATTGCAGGGTTGCATGGATATTGTGGGGTTGTAATAGTTGGTGAGGCATTGCAGGGTTACATGGATATTGTGGGGTTGTAATAGTTGGTGAGGCATTGTAGGGTTACATGGATATTGTGGGGTTGTAATAGTTGGTGAGGCATTGCAGGGTTACATGGATATTGTGGGGTTGTAATAGTTGGTGAGGCATTGCAGGGTTACATGGATATTGTGGGGTTGTAATAGTTGGTGAGGCATTGTAGGGTTACATGGATATTGTGGGGTTGTAATAGTTGGTGAGGCATTGCAGGGTTACATGGATATTGTGGGGTTGTAATAGTTGGTGAGGCATTGTAGGGTTACATGGGTACTTTGGGGTTGCAATAGTTGGTGAGGCATTGTAGGGTTACATGGGTATTATGGGGTTATATTGTTTTTCGGATTAGTAGTGGATGTTGAGATTTTATGGAATTGCAATAGTTATGGAGATATTGCAGAGTTGAAGAGGCATTCTGAGGGTAGTCATTGTAGATTTGCAGGGATATTAGGGGTTTTAAAGTGATTGTGATTGGTATTAATTTGTGGAAAGGTTTTACAGAGATTATAAAGATATTCTTGTGTTTTTGTGGAATTTTTTTTAAGAAGGCATTGTGGTCTAATGATAGTTGGTGAGACATTGTAGAGTTGTCACACTTAGAGATATTTTATAGAATTGCTGGGATATCGTAGAGTTGTATAGTTTTATGGCATGTAGTCGTTTGTGTAAAACGACTGCATAAACAGCGCTGATATTGCAGGGTTGTAGTCGGTATAGAAGTATTGTGGAGTTGAAGGGTTATTATTGGATTGTGGATTTATATTGTAATCATTTTAAAAACGTTAGAAGTTGTGGCGGTACAGGTGTTCTAGAACTGTATTACTAATTTTCACGATATTATTGATTTTTTGTCATGGTATCTGGGAATGTAGTAGTGGTAGCGGGACATGGTATCTGGGAATGTAGTAGTGGTAGCGGGACATGGTGTCTGGGGATGTAGTAGTGGTAGCGGGACATGGTATCTGGGAATGTAGTAGTGGTAGCGAGACATGGTGTCTGGGGATGTAGTAGTGGTAGCGGGACATGGTATCTGGGAATGTAGTAGTGGTAGCGGGACATGGTGTCTGGGGATGTAGTAGTGGTAGCGGGACATGGTATCTGGGAATGTAGTAGTGGTAGCGGGACATGGTGTCTTGGAATGTAGTAGTGGTAGCGGGACATGGTGTCTGGGAATGTAGTAGTGGTAGCGGGACATGGTGTCTGGGGATGTAGTAGTGGTAGCGGGACATGCTATCTGGGGATGTAGTAGTGGTAGCGTACATGGTATCTGGGAATCTGGGGATGTAGTAGTGGTAGCGGGACATGGTATCTGGGGATGTAGTAGTGGTAGCGGGACATTGTATCTGGGGATGTAGTAGTGGTAGCGGGACATGCTATCTGGGGATGTAGTAGTGGTAGCGGGCCATGGTATCTGGGGATGTAGTAGTGGTAGCGGGACATGGTATCTGGGGATGTAGTAGTGGTAGCGGGCCATGGTATCTGGGGATGTAGTAGTGGTAGCGGGCCATGGTATCTGGGGATGTAGTAGTTGTTGGTGTACTGTGGGGAGAACAGGAGTGGTAGAGATATTGTTGGATGGTATCACATTGAGATATTGTGAAGTTATAGTAGTTGTGGATGATATTATTGAAGGTCTTTGACGCGTTGATATGATATGATATAGTGTATTGAATTGTAGTTGTGGTGGATATAACATGTACTGTGTTTGATGGGGAATTCGCTATATATCGTCGAAAAAGAATAATGATTTATCCATGTCAATTGTCAGTTTTACAAACACTGCGTGTGAGCTACCTGTACGTGTAGCCATATTAATTTAAATAAATGTGAAAATTCATTCTACTTAAAAGTCGATGTGTGCTAGTTTCTACTGTCTACTCTGTTATGTGTACTGCTTTTTGAAGTTTAATTGATTGTGTCAATATTTCAAACCCGTTACGTAATCGTGGCTTCCTTTTTGATTTCGTCTATTTGCGTCACGTCCATCACTATATACAACTGTGACTACTGTGACGTCAGTAGGGCTGGGACAAGGCAGTAAAGTCATCTCGCACGCACAGACACATATAACGTTACCGACCAGTCCTCTACACACCTAATACATCTTCACACCCAAATTCTTTATGATGAGGTATTGTATGTGTTGCCCTGGTGCATCTAATCGAGTAAGATGGGATATTTTATTATTAATGATATATTTTCTCATCATATGGCATTTGTTGGCAAAGCGTAAATTAATTTATCAAAATTTGGTCCTGACTGTGTGCGTTACGCTGTCTAATATAAACACATCTCTCCGTAAAGGAGGACACGTTGCTACTAAATCGCTTAAACAGTAATTAAAATTGCATGATCTTATATATAAAGTTGTCTTCATAAACAACTTAAGAGTGTAAACGTGCTCCATGTGTTCAGCTAATTCGTCGTCCTACAGCGGGTCTTTCCAGGCAAAGGGTGCAATGGTACTCTCCAGGTGGTGAACATGGGAATAAGTGGGCGTGGTTAGTGCAGTTGTAACCTGATCCAGTTTTTCAAAACTTTAAACTTTGTTAGAGTTACTGACAATTTTAGATATGAATTAAACACAATTGGGAACATTGCCTTTTCTTAGTTTATTTTCTGGAGGTATAGTAAACAATTTAAGGCCCTGATTGCCGGAGAGGTTTATTCATACGTGATAGTTCCCTGGTGTTAAACTCTCGGGAAAATATAACATCTTCGGCTATATCAATCTTCAATGATTGAGCTAGAATCATAAGGAATAGACTCGCCTTACAATGCATCAAAATACTGAAAACTGGTCTTACTTAATGTTCGCCCTACAATGCATCAAAATACTGCAACCTGGTCTTACTTAATGTTCGCCCTACAAAGCATCAAAATATGCCTAACTTGTCTTACTTAATGTTCGCCCTACAAGGCATCAAAATACTGCAAACTGGTCTTACTTAATGTTCGCCCTACAAGGCATCAAAATACTGCAAACTGATATTCCTTTATGTTCGCCCTACAAGACATCAAAATATTGCAAACTGGTCTTACTTAATGTTCGCCCTACAAGGCATCAAAATACTGCAAACTGATCTTACTTAATGTTCGCCCTACAAGGCATCAAAATACTGCAAACTGATCTTCCTTTATGTTCGCCCTACAAGGCATCAAAATACTGCAAACTGGTCTTACTTAATGTTCGCCCTACAAGGCATCAAAATACTGCAAACTGGTCTTACTTAATGTTCGCCTTACAAGGCATCAAAATATGCCAAACTCGTCCTTTTTATTGTTTGCCCTACAATTACCCGCGTATCCTATACCATCGTTTATAAGATTGTATCATCATTCCTTCGAACCGCATATCTTTATAATAACAGTACTTAGTCGTTTTGTTGGTTTTTTTTTTGTTTTTGTTTATTTTCATCTCAGTTATTAGTGTCTTGCAATTTCGGGGAATTTTTAATTTGGTCAATATCACATACGATTGTAGTTTTAGTCAATAATTAGTATTATTGAACCTTTACAGTCAAATACATTTATGCACATCAAGGTCAGTCAAAGAAACCGTTTTATCTAACAACTCTCAGTCAGTTCAGCACTGCGGCAATTTTTTTACACCAATACACCTTAATCACTACTTGACTATTTTGTTGTTTTTCGGTTAGATTAGACAAAATAAAACTGTTGTTGTCCAACACTTTCATGTTTTACATCGAATAAATACATATAACTTGCTGAGAGTCAATTGCTTGCCTGTTTTACATTAAACGAAAAACCTCTTGGTGAGTCAGAGGTTTGTCAGTTTTATATAAAGCGAAATCACACTTGATGAGTCCAATGTCTATCTGTTTTACTTACATAAAACGAAATACATATAACTCGCTGTGAGGCTATCCCTTGTCTGTTTTACAAAAAAACTAATTACACGTAAACCGCTGTCAGTCCATCCATTGTCTGTTTTACAGAAAACGAATTACACGTAACTCGCTGTGAGTCCATCGTTTCTCCTTTTTACATAAAACGAAACGAAATTAACCTCGGTCATTCCTCAGCTGGTCTGTTCTCCCTACAGTTACATGTTCAATGCAGTTATCTTGGATCTCACTCAGCTAGGCGATTGTCCCGTCCTGTTTACTGTCAGCCATTTGCTTTATTTTTGGAGAACTTAGATTGTGTGCGATGGTTTCGCGTGCGGCAATCCTAGTATCAAATTATTCATAACTTCACACAATAACTCCTTGGTTTGTAGAAATGTGCGAAAACCTGTTAAGCAAACGCCTTGTTCCGTGACGTTTTAACAGTTTTCTGTAGCTCTAAATCTAGGGTGTCAGCACATGCTACGTGGACTACATGGTCCTTGAGGAACGCTTGCATGACCAGTGCGACACCAGGTTTGGACACTAACAAAATGGACGCATAAAGAAATTGTCGACCTTCAAATTTTTTTTGTGGCAACACAATAACGTAGATCATAGGAACGTCATGTGACGTTGGTTTCGACTGGTTAGGTAACACAAATTTTAAGACCATAGGACGATAAAATCGACCACCTATGACGTCAGTTTTGACACAGGACTTTGTCACATAACTGACGTCACGTGATGATGTTGACTTGTTGACCCAGTATCTACCAGAGTTGTTGTTCCTTAACGTCACAATAGAATAGTATAGTATTTTAATGGGGCACCGCAATGCACTCTGGGATTGTTGTTGAACTGGTAATCGGTCACATTGCTAACTTCATATGGCGATGCTGTTGATCGGATATTTGACCACTTATCTAGCGTTATATGGCGGATATAAGGCCACATAAAGAATGTAACATCTTCAAATGACGACGATGTCCACAAAACCAACGTCTAATGATATAATTGTGCTGACTAGGTACTTTGCCACTCAAAAGTTGTCTAACGAAAACGGTGTCGACAGAGGTCGGCCAAATTGCTGCCGTCATATTTAAACAATGCTGCCATTTCCATGTGATCACGCAACGTTATGAAATTTTACCGTGATGTTGACCAGAGATCAGGGCATTCAACTAACGTCATTTTATAGCGTGTCGACTATACATTAAATCCATTTAAAGACCTACATTTGTACTTTATTTTCTGATTTTATTCAAACTTCACTAAAGAAGTCATAAAAAAGAAATTGAATACATTTGTTCCCATTTCAAAAGCGAATCGAAGAAGATAATTATTAGAGATCACATAGATTGCCTGCTACTGTCTGGTGAAATCTAGCTATCTCTGGCCTTGTACAATATCGATAGCGCTTGTCTACAGTCTTCCATCCGCTGACAAATGTACGACATCAGATGAAAAACGAGATGGCTTTTCTACCTCACACACCAGAACGAAATAAGCTTGGCGCCCTGAGTATCGTCTGGACGCGGGACCACCGTGCTAATTTGATGTAAGGAGTTTTGTGTGTGGACATTCCAGAATACTGCCGGACAGACAGCTTGGTCAATTTGACCAGTCCCAAGTGCCTCAGTCTTTCGTTTGATTTATGTAGAGTGCTGGTTTTTCGCGATCAGATCAGGCCGGGTCATTTCTGACCAAGGTCCATCTAACTCTGGGTTCACTATATGAATGATTCATACAGCGCCCTCTTTTGGAACGGTTTATGTGTGTCCAGCACTTATGGCGACAGTTTGGAGTATGGATGCAAGTCTGTGTGTCAACATGTTGCCCACTTAGACCCTCGTTAAACAGCAGCGCGTTGATGGGTGGGGCGAGGGTGGGGGGAGGGGGTTACCATATACCACCTTCCTTTCTTAGTGCAGAAGAACAGGCCCTTAAAAGTATTATTTTGTTATTTTATTGCAAGGAAGCTGGAAACATAAAACACATTTGTACATACAACAATCAACCAAGTGATTTGGAAGAATACACATTGCCATTAAACACAAATTGTTTTCAGTATTCAGTAGATGTATATCATATTTACATAGATATGGTTACCGGTAGATGTATATCATATTTACATAGATATGGTTACCGGTAGATATATATCATATTTACATAGATATGGTTACCGGTAGATATATATTATATTTACATAGATATGGTTACCGGTAGATATATATTATATTTACATAGATATGGTTACCGGTAGATATATATTATATTTACATAGATATGGTTACCGGTAGATATATATCATATTTACATAGATATGATTACCGGTAGATATATATTATATTTACATAGATATGGTTACCGGTAGATATATATTATATTTACATAGATTTGGTCATCAGTAGATTTGTGTTTTGTTGAGTAAACCTTTATCTACATAGATTTGGTAACCGGTAGATGAATATTATGTTGATTAAACATATATTTACATAGATTTAGTCACCGGCAGATATATGTTTTGTTAATCAAACAAACACATTACTGGCTAACATTGTTTCAATTAAAATAGCGTACTGTAATTATTCGTAACAGTCAAGTTGTTTGCTCAGCGTAAACAAGATTGTGCAAAACATAGAATAGAAACTTTCACTGCAAATTAAGAATTAGATGCAAGAGAGCCTAAATTCTGAACCGTGCCATTATTCGAATGCGTTATAACATTATAAAGAATTAGATACAGTAGAGCCAAAGTATTAATTATACTGCATCATACATCTGTTTCGTCCCAGGAGGACTCTTTAGTGGTGCTAAGGGCTTAAATTTTGAAACGTTGTGCACTTGTGCATATATACATGTACATGTATATATATTTTGTAACAGTTTTTTATAATCAGTTTTTGACATTCTTATACAATAAACATTCGTTTCTGGTTATAACACCTACTCTAGTAGTTTTTTTAACACCTACAATGATTTGTAAAAGCAAAGTAATCGCTTTTGGTGACGTCAACATCGTATGTTCCTTATGTATCGCCACTGTGACCTTATTTAGTCATTTGGTTATACGTATGTAGTCTTGGTTTATCATTGCTGTATCTAAATGTATCTTTTTTGCATCCCGAGTGTTTCCCTGGTGTATCATTGATGTGTCTTTAGCGTATCCTGACGTAACGTTGGTTTATTGATCAAAGTGTATCATTTGAGTGTTGTTAGTGTATCCTCGGTTTATCCCATATGTATCATAGTGTATCTTTCTTTGTTAGTTAAATATCATTGGTGTATCCCAGTTGTATCATAGTGTATCTTTCTTTGTTAGTTAAATATCATTGGTGTATCCCAGTTGTATCATAGTGTATCTTTCTTTGTTAGTTAAATATCATTGGCGTATCCCAGTTGTATTATAGTGTATCTTTGTTTGTCAGTTAGATATCATTGGTGTATCCCAGTTGTATCATAGTGTATCTTTGTTTGTCAGTTAGATATCATTGGTGTATCCCAGTTGTATTATAGTGTATCTTTGTTTGTCAGTTAGATACTATTGGTGTATCCCAGTTGTATTATAGTGTATCTTTGTTTGTCAGTTAGATATCATTGGTGTATCCCAGTTGTATCATAGTGTATCTTCATTTGTCAGTTAGATATCATTGGTGTATCCCAGATGTATTATAGTGTATCTTCATTTGTCAGTTAAGATATCATTGGTGTATCCCAGTTGTATCATGTTGTATCTATGGCGCATCACTACAACATCTTTGTTGCATTCCTGGAGTCTAACTAGCTAAATATGTCCCTGGTGTCAGAAAAACCCATAAGAGACGAATATATACATATTCCACATGGATATGACCGTAGTCTGTAAAACGGTCTTTATGAGCTAGCACACAGGATTACAGGCCAAGTCTAGACACAAGTATAGCTCTTATTGAATTACATTCCTAGATCATCTTAAACCTACAGATACTTACTCAAACGTTGATATTTCCGTATTGGTGTTCAGCTCATCCCTTACCAAATATTTAGAGTAGGGGATAGAGTCTAGCGCTGAATTTTTATCAGGTTTGGCTGTGTCATGATTTAAATACATTATGAATATGATATGTATGGTTGGTTAGTATTGTCCCTAAATAACGTGACGTAGCTACATATCTTATGGTATGTAATGTTTCTGTGTAATGAGTATTGTAATTATAAAGTCTGTGATTCTTCTGTAATGTATGTAATGTATTAGTGTAGTGTACAATGTACAGATACATTTGTAAAGTATGAAATGTATTAGTGTAGTGTACAATGTACATATACATTTGTAAAGTATGAAATGTATTAGTGTAGTGTACAATGTACAGATACATTTGTAAAGTATGAAATGTATTTGTATAGTACCTGATGTATATTGTGTTTTGTACCTGTGTAGTGTGTCGTGTATATGTATAGTGTTTCACCTACCTTTTTCGTGTGTTGTGTGTAATATGTGTTTGTAGTGTGTTGAACATCTGTATGATATTTCATGTATCTGTAAAGTGTGTATTGTGCATTATATTTGTGTAGTATGTAATATGTGTGTAATGTGTACTTGTTGTGTGTAATGAGTATGTATAGTGTTTTATATCTTCATAGTGAGTAACGTTTCTTCATAATGTGTAGCGTGTCAGTATAAAGAATGTAATGTCTTTGTACAGTGTGTGATGTGAATGTGTCATGTTCAGTAAACTGTCATGTTTTTGTATATGCTGCAATGTATATTTGCAGTATGAAATGTATCTGTACAGTGTCATGTACATGTATACGTATTTTATAGTGTGTCGTTTATTTGTATAGTGTGTCAATTATCTGTGTAGTGTGTCGTATATCTGTGTAGTGTGTTGTGTATCTGTATTTATTTGCCGTATATTTGTGAAGTGTGTTATGTATTTGTGAATTTGTGTATTTGTCATGTACATGTACATGTGTTTTATAGTGTGTAATGTATTTTTACAGTTTACAACGTACCTTTATTGTGTATCTGAATTGTGTGTTTTGTATCTGTTTAGTGTGTTGTGTATTTGTACAGTTTATAACGTACCTTTATTGTGTATCTGAATTGTGTGTTTTGTATCTGTTTAGTGTGTTGTGTATTTGTACAGTTTATAACGTACCTTTATTGTGTATCTGAATTGTGTGTTTTGTATTTGTTTAGTGTGTTGTGTATTTGTACAGTTTATAACGTACCTTTATTGTGTATCTGAATTGTGTGTTTTGTATCTGTTTAGTGTGTTATGTATTTGTACAGTTTATAACGTACCTTTATTGTGTATCTGAATTGTGTGTTTTGTATCTATGTAGTGTGTTGTGTATTTGTACAGTTTATAACGTACCTTTATTGTGTATCTGAATTGTGTGTTTTGTATCTGTTTAGTGTGTTGTGTATTTGTACAGTTTATAACGTACCTTTATTGTGTATCTGAATTGTGTGTTTTGTATCTGTTTAGTGTGTTGTGTATTTGTACAGTTTATAACGTACCTTTATTGTGTATCTGAATTGTGTGTTTTGTATCTGTTTAGTGTGTTGTGTATTTGTACAGTTTATAACGTACCTTTATTGTGTATCTGAATTGTGTGTTTTGTATCTGTATAGTGTGTTTTGTATTTGAACAGTTTATTACGTACCTTTATTGTGTATCTGAATTGTGTGTTTTGTATCTGTTTAGTGTGTTTTGTATCTGTTTAGTGTGTTATGTATCTGTTTAGTGTGTTTTGTATCTGTTTAGTGTGTTTTGTATCTGTTTAGTGTGTTGTGTATTTGTACAGTTTTTAACGTACATTTATTGTGTATCTGTTTAGTGTGTTGTGTATCTGTTTAGAGTGTTTTGTATCTGTTTAGTGTGTTTTGTATCTGTTTAGTGTGTTTTGTATCTGTTTAGTGTGTACTGTCTACACCCATACAGTGTGGGTTATTCATGATTTAGACGATTATCTGAAATCTTGTCATAAACACTGGCTTCCCTCTGATATAATAAACTTCCTACAAGAACAAGGCCGATCGATAATCTTGCCTAAATACAGACGTTTTGTGCAAGAATTTTCAATTTGCCTCGAATTGTAATCGCATGATTATGAGGAAAAACCTACAATGATGTATCGAGCTCCATATCACAGTAGTGCCTGCTTGGCATGGCAAGTGTGGTTGGGGAGGAATACTTCTTTGACAGGTCGGCCTACATGAAGAGAGTAAAGAACACCCGCACACTTCTACCAAACACACACCATTTATAACTGGTAGGTTTACTCGTTTTAAGCATGGAGAAACAACGTAGGAAGTTGGTTCCTTACTTAGCTTTTAACATTATTTTCGATTCAAGGTATCAAGACACTGGCAGTATTTCAGTGTTTCATTATAAACTAAATGTCGATACGTGTTTACAACATGTGAAAGAAATGGTTGTCTACATTTGATGGAAGAGGAAGCCGTTTTTCCAATCTACAAATGTAATTACATCAGGTTATATATAGTACACTAGATGTACTGTCATATACATTTCCGCTTTCCCGGGAGCAGGCCTGATACGGACAAGGTTCCAAACCGTATAGAAATCTTTAATTGACGGTAGAACAAGTAGAGAGAAGTAAACACATCCCTCAAACAGACACGAATACAATGTTTTATTTTAATAGTTATGGTTCTCGGAATGAAATGCTGTAACAGAGTGGCAGGTTGTAGTCGGAGCCTATATGTCATCTACCGAGATCCGGGTTACAACCAAGTCTTTACAAATGTTATCCAAGACAAACGTTTGTTGGAAGTCAATTCGTGATGGTGCATTTAGCGATAATGTCAGGTTTGCCTGTATACTCTGAAATCGGGCATCCATTTTATGTTGTTTAATACATGACCGCATGCAATGATATTCATACAGTGATTCGTGTGTCTTGTGACTTTAATATGTTAGTTGAGACCTCCTTATAAATCGTGACTGGTAGGTCGTAGGTCCACAAGGATTAACAAACTTGATTAAATATAGATTAAAACTATTAAACAGTGTATATTAATGGTGAGATGGAGGTGTTGTGGGTTGGGATGAGAATAGGGAGGAACTGAAGTGTCATTAGTACCCTTATTTGGATGACCCAAAGTTCCACCCTCGTGCTTGGGCATTGACGGTTGCACGAGAAATTGTACCTTGTATCAGCGGCAGCAATATGTCCTTCATTGGCTTCAGTCTTAATAGAAAAAGCTCCGCGCTTCATCTTGTTACGTGCTCGAATCAGTGAAGGCCTCTTGTCAAGCAAGCGAACCTGCTCTAACACTGGCCATGTACTTAAGCTGTATTCTAAATAAGCTTATAGGATAAATTGACATTCATGAAGATAGTAGATTGCACAAGATCAGTTGAATCAATTTCCTATTGACTAAGCGTTTCGACGACACGGCGTGTTACGACCGACGGCCATGGTAGCAAGGCAGATGAGTGTTAAGCGTCAAGAGGACTTAGCAGGATCAGTCGTGACAAAGGAGGTGTTGCTAGTAACAACCGCACTCTTCAGACGATCGCAAAGATCCATCTGAAGAAGACTTTGGAACGATACATTTGACATAACGGCATGTGCCTGTTTTTTGTACTGTAATGTTTGTAAATTTTTTTATCAAGTGTATAGTACGTATTTGTTGTATGTATCCAAGGCTACGATACATGTACGTGTATAGAAACCTACATCATGACTTCGGAACAGATAATACCTCTCGTGCTGTCTAAATTGATATGCCGATTACTAATAAGGTAATCATTTAGCCGATAGAATCTCGGCGTCGGTGGAGGAAGGACTACAGCACAGTCGTGACAATAACGTCTAGAACACTAACATATATATATATACAGAGTTAGTGTCCTGCTAATATACCGAAATCTAACTAAACACACACACAATCAAATAATGCACGGTATGCCTGTCACCAAGAGGTTGCCTTTTGACGATGGTGACCATTTTAACCCAGTCTATGTGTGGGAAGCTGACATGATTTAGAAATTCTACCGCATCCATTTCTCCGCTGGGATTAATGATGCAATGACCCGTTATGACAGATAGCCAGCGATCCATGTTCTCTCAAGGATCCTGAAAAAAACTCATGCATTCTAATTGTATAATTTACAATCAAATTGTTCATTTATTTCGCATTTTTTTCGACAATATGGCAAATCTATGGCTACAATCGATTATCCGTGGTAGCCTGCAGTATTGCACCTAGCGGTTATTTAAACTCCTGGGTCGCTGCCGGATCTGTCCTTTTTGCCGTTACAGTATCCATCCAACCAGCGGAGCGTAATTCCCATCACCTGTTGTTACCACTACATACCTTAATCCGGCTAATGGTCGGGAACGTGTCGTACTTTGGTTCGGAGACGGACACAACACTTCGGACATACATTCTGTTATATGTAAATTTGTCCAACCTGGAATTCGGGGTAACAGAGTTAAGTTAGCAGGACATAGTACGAAGTCTGGTAAGGTCACACGGGATTCAGCTGCAGTCTGGCAAGTAAAACACGCATTGTTCTGACAATCCTTCAAACAAAAACAAATACCACTGGATAACGGTACAGCTGTTTGGATTTGAGCACGTGATGCTATTATCCGGGTGTTGAAAACGTGGTTTTACCATCCCTATATCAACACGTAGTTTTTTCTGTTCTGATGTGAATACGCTGTAATTTTGTCCGGTTTTACATTTGATATCCCCGGCTTACGTTTCATATTACATATATATGGCTTATCTTTTGTATAATTACATCATACCCAATGTCGGCAGGAGGCATTTGTATGACAAACAGGTTGGAACGCAATCATGCAATCTAATAGGCCCCAGCGCAGTTACACAAACGTGGTGGGTGCCGCTCTCTTTGACACCGCTCACAAATATTGATATGTACACGGCACAAACATCTTGCTTTCTCTGGTTCTAGGGCTGTTCATAATTCAACTCTTTTCAAAATAATTTGATAATTTTAGTTTGTGAAACATTTGTTCACGTGCACCGTCACGAGAAAGCATAACTCAATTTCCTCAGTGTGGAAAATTGAATAGGCCCCACTCTCCTGGCTGGAATTAACGAAAATTAATGATAGTCACTATTTGCATAACATGATAGAGAAATGCAGATGACGTCACAATGCACTTATGAGTCATTTGGAAACTAATTGGAAATAAATAACATGAAAAGAAAATATTCTGTGTTGTAAATTAGGTTTCTTCGATTAAACGACTTCTTCGCTTGCATGCACTGGTAAGTTCCGGTTGAAATACTCTCTCTCCTTTTAACAACAAAAGCCTCGGGAGCCTGAAAAGGAAGTGATTCCAAAAAAAGAAAAGAAGTGCTACCTAAACAACAAAGAAAGTACCACCTGAGGGGAAAGGGAGCGAGGTAGAACTAGATACAAATGATCACACAGGAAAGAAATAAACATATCATGACATATATATCCCATCTACATAGAAATCAGCATGCACTGACTTAAATGATTTGTCTACATGTTGTTTTTTTGTTTACTTCAGGAATGGGTTGACGTTCACCTGAAATGGAATGTGAGTGAGTACAAAGGTGTGGAGGAAGTTCACATGAAACCAACCGAGCTGTGGACACCGGATATCAAACTGTACAACTAGTAAGTTACACTGGATATCAAAATACACAACAAATACTTTACACCGGATATCAAGCTGTACAACTAGTAAGTTACACCGGATATCAAAATACGCAACAAATACTTTACACCGGATATCAAGCTGTACAATCAGTAAGTTACACCGGATATCAAAATACACAACTAATACATTACACCGGATGTTAAACTGTACAACTAGTAAGTTACACCGGATATCAAAATACACAACTAATACATTACACCGGATGTTAAACTGTACAACTAGTAAGTTACACCGGATATCAAAATACACAACTAATACATTACACCGGATGTTAAACTGTACAACTAGTAAGTTACACCGGATATCAAAATACACAACTAATATACTACAACGGATATCAAACTGTTCAACTAGTAAGTTACACCGGATATCAGAATATACAACTAATACTTTACACCGGATATCAAACTGTACAACTAGTAAGTTACACTGGGTATAAGACTGTACAGCTAATAAATTACGCTGGTGATTTTGTACAAATTAAAACCGTCATTATTAGTCTTAAAGTTTCAATTTTAAGGAATAAATCGGGTGAAATATGAACAATGACTATCACACTGATAGCGTTCACGCTACATGTTCCATCGACCTTCTCAAGAAAACAACATCCTTCTGAAACTTAAGATATATATTTGTTTGTGTACATTCTAACAATTAATATTTGTCTAGTCCCATAGGACAACACTTTCAATAATTACAATACTCCCTTAGATTTTTAGGATGTTAATTAAACTGATCTTTTTTAGAATACAATACATTTTAGACGGATTTAGACTAATCGATAAGAAGTTCAGAACTAAATCCATTTCTTTAAATGTAACGGAAATTAATACTTTAATTATATATTCTAATATAAATATAATTACAGAGTGTAATGGACTTTAAGAATGTAATAAATACATATTTTAGAAAAAATGTTTACTTACATACATAAAGAATATTGAATTCATTTTCATTTAATGTGAGATTTAATTAATATATAATATATGTAATTAATATTTGCTCGTCTCGTCTACTTTATATCACATAATTCCAAAAAAGTTACGTATTAACAGATTCTAAATTAAAGATGTGGAGGACAAAATAAAATCCAAGCAGCCATTTAGTTGCGCCATTTTCAATTCATTACGTAACGTCATGTCCACATTATGAGATCACAATCGATTTATGTCTGGCGCAGCCAATGAAAACACCCCGGGATACATGTTTATAACGCCAGTGACATATACACAAAATATTACATAGGCATATTTGCCAGATAACAGGCGGATTATGTGATATTTAGAGAGGAGAGGATGATGTTATGGTCACCTTCCTATAATATTTTTAATTGTAAGTTGAAATATATTGCTTATACTTAAATGTTAAATGAAACATATACATGTAAAATAAATCATCAGATGTGAAATAGAATGACGTAGTAGTTAGGTAAAACAAAACTCAACGTTAATTTTCCAAATCAGTCATGCAGTTCATTTCGATGTCGTTTATTTATATTGGTTTTGTTTAATCTTGACAGCAGAGTTAAGATGATAGCAACTTGTTTTCAATTGATATCCTAGAATGAAAAAAAACCTGTGTGTTAAGTCTCAGTTTACCAACATCACGAATATTTATTAAGTTTTCTCGAAGTAACAGAACACTGTTTACTGATCAGAAATACATGTTTAATAAATGTCTAGTCTACACCGTAAACACACAGCGGAACTGATTAATATAAGGCAGCATGGAATTATCATCCAGCTTTATCTTCAGAAGAAAAAGTTGATTAATTCAACTAAACTCTACCAGTTGTTATTATGTTTGTCGATATTAGCAACGATTTTCAAATGTATTCATTGCATAAATACGAACCAGGTATATGCAAATCATACAAGCAAAGAAAACAAAGAAAATTAAGAATAATAGCTAATATGTTGTTGGAATGAAAGAAAATAAATAAATGAATAAATGAATTTACAAATATATTTTAAGTGATACTAAAATCAATGCATGTGTATGACTTACAGAGTATAAACGCTGAGAATGTAACATTGCTGTTTTGAAAGGATATCATATTTCTACACATCTTGTTTTGTCCTTATAAGGTACATGTAGAACGACTCTTGGTTTGTCCTTATAAGGCAGAGTTTTCCGAGTTACATAAAAAAAAATATTTTTAAACATTCTGCTATGTTTCCAGCAATTTTCAGTTTCATAATCATTAGGGGATGTTTTAAACGACATTCTGCGAAAGTGAGTGTAGTTGGCAAAGCCAGCGATTTTATTAAGAACAGAACAAGTAGTCTCACCGGATATGGTCGATAGCCCAAGTTTGAGAGTATAACCGCCAACTTCATCGCTTACTCTGTGTCGTTATGGCGAATTAAACAATGCCATTATACAAAACTGGCGTCAACATCACGTTTCTGTATAAACTGAAATACTATTAAAGGATAGAAATGTTAAATTATATGCAAGGGCTTAGAAAAAAGTCTGAGGTTTCGAGTATTTGAGGTATGGCGCCTAACTGTTCGGACCAGTAAAGTATAAGGGCTGCTAGACGCTCATTCAGCGGACCAATAAAATATCACCCTCCGGCGCCATGTACATCGTATTTGGACCCTTGTATTAGTATGATTGTACCTTGGAGTTGTTTGGACCAGTATAATGTTGGGGTTGCGGCACACAAGTATTTGGACAAGTAAAATTTAAAGGAAACAGTACGCTACTGCATGGGCTAGTAAAATACATTTATGATAGATGGTGTTGTGGTGTTGTTTGAACCAGCGTAGTATTGGATACATTGAGGGCTACTGACACATGTAATGGCTTGTATCATGTTATTTCTTGGGCCAATGAAATGTGACAGTAGCGGTGCGCTATTGTTTTGATCAATAAAATATAAATAGGTTAACTGTGGCGCGTTATTGTTTTGGACCAGTAAAATGTAATAAGTGTGGCGTGTTTTCTTAAGTAAAACGTTAAAGGTTATGACGAGCATTTGTTTAGACCAGTATAATGTAACCGGTTATGGCGCGCTATGTTTTGGACCAGTCTAATATTATAGGTTGTGGCGCTCTATATTTTGGACCAGTCTAATATTATAGGTTGTGGCGCTGTATGTTTTGGACCAGTATAATGTTATAGGTTGAGGCACTCTATGTTTTGGACCAGTCTAATATTATAGGTTGTGGCGTTCTATGTTTTGGACCAGTCTAACATTATAGGTTGTGGCGCTTTATTTTTTGGACCAGTTTAATGTATAGGTTGAGGCGCTTTATGTTTTGGACCAGTCTGATATTATAGGTTATGGCGCTTTATGTTTTGGACCAGTCTAATATTATAGGTTGTGGCGCTGTATGTTTTGGACCAGTCTAATATTATAGGTTGTGGCACTGTATGTTTTGGACCAGTTTAATGTATAGGTTGAGGCGCTGTATGTTTTGGACCAGTATAATGTTATAGGTTTTGGCACTCTATGTTTTGGACCAGTCTAATATTATAGGTTGTGGCGTTCTATGTTTTGGACCAATCTAATATTATAGGCTGAGGCGCTTTATGTTTTGGACCAGTATAATGTTATAGGTTATGGCGCTTTATGTTTTGGACCAGTCTAATATTATAGGTTGTGGCACTGTATGTGTTGGACCAGTATAATGTTATAGGTTTTGGCACTCTATGTTTTGGACCAGTCTAATATTATAGGTTGTGGCGTTCTATGTTTTGGACCAGTATAATGTTATAGATTGTGGCACTGTATGTTTTGGACCAGTTTAATGTATAGGTTGAGGCGCTGTATGTTTTGGACCAGTATAATGTTATAGGTTTTGGCACTCTATGTTTTGGACCAGTCTAATATTATAGGTTGTGGCGTTCTATGTTTTGGACCAGTCTAATATTATAGGCTGAGGCGCTTTATGTTTTGGACCAGTATAATGTTATAGGTTGTGGCACTGTATGTTTTGGACCAGTCTAATGTTATAGATTGTGGCATTGTATGTTTAGGACCAGTATAATGTTATAGATTGTGGCATTGTATGTTTTGGACCAGTATAATGTTATAGGTTGTGGCACTGTATGTTTTGGACCAGTATAATGTTATAGGTTGTGGCACTGTATGTTTTGGACCAGTATAATGTTATAGATTGTGGCATTGTATGTTTTGGACCAGTATAATGTTATAGATTGTGGCATTGTATGTTTTGGAACAGTAAGTGTTAGGTTAATTGAATACTACCTTTAAATAGTATGTTTGGACTAGTAAGATATATAATGTGTTTTGTTGTGCTATTGTTTGGACTGGTAAATTGATTGGTTGGTTGAGCACTACCGCAATATGAAATGAGTTTAGGGATGATGACGTTTGAACAAGTGAAAAATAAAGGAAGAGTAATTGTTTTCATAAAACTGCTTTGATCTGCAAATTACCAGGCTCATTGCGCTCTGCAAGTTTATGAATATTCATTATACATCTATCTTTAAAGAACATGTATATATGTCATATATTCCTAACTTTAACCCAGCATATGGATGTCATATGCATTATGTCTATGTGTTTGGAGATACAAAGAGTTTTTGATATTGCTAGGATGATCAATAATTAAACCCGGTGATTGCTTTTACGGCTTATCCAGTAAATAAATTTGTCACACATGTATCGGCATTTTCGGAAGGTATCGCTTTATTTTCAAAGCTGCATTGCGCATGCGTTTGAAGCGATGGTCTCAGTAACACGCACTTAGCAATTTACTGAATTATTCGATTAATCAGTTAATTGTCATGGAAAATAGTAGAAAACGATTCCTTTCGATCAGTGCATATGCACCTGTTCAAAATAGCTCGGACCATTACAACTCTGCTTGTCAAGTGTGACGTCAAAGGAGGCGAATATTTCGGTATTATACTTGTTCTGGTCCCAGTTGTACATAGCTTGGTTAGAATTAACGAGTGACTCGTAAAAAATCAAATCGTTGTCACTGACGAAAACAAGGACTTTAAAGGCAAACCTGAGTCTTAAAACAGCCATCTAACATGTCTTAATAAATAAATCTACAGTTGTGCAACACTGTCACCTCAAAGATTGTTTCATTCATATTTGCAAAATTTCACTAACAACTCAAAAGTTAACCAAACATTGAGCAACTGGAGCCTGGATTCCAGTTAAAAAACCAAATGCTTTGGGTATGACACACAATACATATATTCCAACATACTTTTGAAGTACATTTGGTGTTGAACGGAAAACAACCGTATCATTGTATATTCTACAAAATGTATCAAAACTATAACACTTCACTACAGACAGGAATGATGTGTACTATGTAACTCACAGGAGAATCTAGTCGTGCTATAATAGACATGCACACGTGCTTTTGCGTTTTATCTTATACACCAATTTGAAAGTGATAAAAAAAACATGGCAATTATTTTATAAATAGATCATAACACTGTAAACACGTGCTTATTTGTAATCTGATTCAAATCTGCTTTAAATGATTAAAATTTGGTATCTTTTGTCACTTTTTTCAGTGCCGACGACAGACTTACAGAGAATCGTGAAGCGATGTGTGTGGTAAGGTTTGACGGTACAGTGACGTGGCTTCCTCAAGCCGTTTACAAGAGTTCGTGTAACGTAGATGTAGCTACATTCCCATTCGACAAGCAACACTGTCACCTCAAATTTGGGTCCTGGTCGTACGATGGATTTAAACTGGACCTACATTTTGTGAATGCCAGTGAAATGACTATGGACGATTATTATGTAAGCAACGTATGGGATGTCATAGAAACGCCAGCCCAGCGAAACGTCATCAAATACGTGTGCTGTACAGCCCCTTTCATCGACCTGACGTTCTCACTGACCATAAGAAGGAGGGCAACTTTCTATGCTTACATTCTCATTCTCCCCTGCGTGTTGCTGACCTCACTTACTTTAGTGCTCTTCTGGATCCCTCCGGAATCTCCGGCTAAAATGCAACTTGGTAGGTATACCCTGTCAACATGTGATAATCCTGTATAACTGTTACAGAATCTGACAATAATGAGACCTATGCTGTGTATATTCGTGACACGATTATGATTTATTCTTTTCAGGTAAAATTCAAGGAAGGTTGGATTTAAATTAATCAAAAACGATTTAAGAGAATGTTTGAATGACATTGCTTAACATGTTTGAATCATTTAGTTTTGAATAGCAATCGACGGACAAGACCGCAGGGGTTGGTACCAATGAGAAGAAACAAGGATCACACACGAGCTCGTGTACACGTGCATACTAGCAGGTCCAGTGTGGACAGGGTCACGGTACAGTATAATCTCGTTATATTGCCACTATTGTTCCAGTCATTGTTTGGCGTTATAAAGCGATTGAATATAACAGAGAGATATATTTTAAATCACTTAAGATTTTAAGAATACTTTATTTTGCGAATTTACGTTTTTCAGACGTATTCGCGATTACATGATTTCGCGAAGGCTGATTTAGAAATGACTTTAAATTCACGAATTATGAACTGTGAAATACCTGGACTCTGTACGACTCCGGAAGTGGTAACCGATTCAAAATGGATGCCATCCAGAGTTATTGTTGTACACATAATCTCCAAAAAATTTGAATTAGCGATGGAGTTTCCGCAAAAATGAATCCCACTCGAAACATAGGTGATTTATAATACACTTTGATATTAGTTGTATATAAGAAAGAGTTCTGCTATTTAGTCATGGCAGGTACAAGATCGAACAATCGGCAATATTTCGGGATTATACTGTAATGCTTTTGTCGCATTTTTAGATTATATGCATGGTATATATTTTATCTTAGTGTTTATATAATTTGGATATGATGCTACTATAGCTAGGAAACATCGAAGACACATCAAAGAAACCATAAGTCGCATTGGTGTGGTTGCTGTTACATTCATATATCGGCCGTGGAAAAACATGTCTAGTCCAATCAGTTCGAGCGAGAGCTTGATTCTGATGTGGTGGAGATGAAATTCAATATAGAGCGAAACATTT
The DNA here is from genome assembly GCF_031769215.1 of Ylistrum balloti. Lineage (NCBI taxonomy): Eukaryota > Metazoa > Mollusca > Bivalvia > Pectinida > Pectinidae > Ylistrum > Ylistrum balloti. Next base: position 1,603,673 of record NW_026781979.1, on the reverse strand, counting down.
AATTTTCAATAAAACCCGACTTAGTAAATGTAGAGGATTTATATTAAATTTCTTAGCTGTGATGTTCATTTTAATCATTTGGTCGAGGATTTTGGACTGAAATGAGATAAATTCAATTCTAAATCACAAACGCATTTGATTCTTATCGACTATAAAATCCATATAACACGTGCGCTATCACATGCACTACATGCAAAAAACGAAGTTTCAGATACTAGTAAAGTTCAATGTTTACGTCTTAATTAATTCAAAATTAAAAACGAATGTTTGATACATATGTATGGGGAGACAGGAATCAAAACGTTATTGCGCTTCTTTACATTAAAAAGAAATCGTCCCAGTAAACAAAAGGAAAATACCAACAATTCAAACAAAGGCAAAACAAAACAAAGATTTACACAGAGACTCCTGCAAAAGTACAAGAATAAGACAAGGTTTTCCAGAAGGGTAAGCGTCTTCTGCTTCATCGACGACATCAGCTTTGTAAATCTTGGTCAATTCAAGAAAGTAACGCCATATTTCTGAATAACTCGAAGAACAAGGTTAGCAACAACGGAACCATCAGACATACTAACGAGCATCAAACACGTCCAACTTCATTTTTCACAAAGCAATAGAATTTTTTTTCAGTGAGATCACTGTGACGACATTAAAGCTTCCACATCATTTCCATCAACCCGCATCTCCTGTAATACTGTATTGAGAGTTTGTCAGTTGTCGACACTTTTCACAATATGATGATACGACTAGGTATCTGTACATTGTAAACTTGTTTTGTGTATATATGACTTGAATGAAACCTTGTAAATCATTTCATTTCCAGCCAGGTTATGATAAAAGTAATTACTGATTAATAACCAGGTGCAAAATTGAGATGTGTTTAGACAGCAGTGTATCCCTCTCTAATGGGCTGGCCTCGTCTGTTGCATGTTTTCTGATTCAACAATTAATTGTATAAAAGTACAGAGAGCGCTTCGTTTTGCATTTGTATGAACGAACACGATCTTTGAAAAGTACAGAATTAAATATGATTGCACAATATATGGTTGAAGCTTCAATTAAGATGGAATTAAGATACGTTATTAATATACTTAGAACTCCTATTGAAACAAAAGAGGATGAATAACTTCGCATTATGCCGTGTTTATTTGTACTTTGTTTTATGAATAATAATGATTTCTTTCATTCTGTTTTTTAAAAGCAGTAAATACTCGTGGAAAATTTCAATTACCGCAAATCTACCCAGCTAACGGCACGCGAGGCAGTATGCATTCTTTTATTGCTGTGCGTTGAAGCATTTGATTTAATACTAGTCAATTCATTTAGCTGTTTATTCAACATTTCGACAGTTACATGGTTTTCCTGACGGCTATATTTTAATTAAACATGCTTCACTGTAATAAGAAGGAAAGGAAATCGAAAGATGGCGGGCCATTGAGCGCTTGTGTGATGGTAGGATTACACTAACAAGCCAGAGTATGTCAGTGGGGTGTGTGCCCGCCCACTGATACTGTTACAAACAGCGTTTACATAGGGATACTGACAGAAGAGTTGGAGGGGGATAGCCGATCGATACAACCGGGTGGTTAATCGTGTCATACTGCCGTGTAAATCTGTTACACTACATGCAGGTATTTGTACCAGGGCTGGCGGCTAATCTCCGTGCTTTGTGAAGATTTGTAGTAAGAGTGCTAGTGGCCATCTTGTAAACGTAATCAGATTTCAAACAGTTTCCAGTCAACATCTGACTATCAGAGCATCCCCTACATTTTTCAAAGCCATTATCTTTTAGCATAAAGAGGTTAGCTCTACTACTACATGTACAACCTGGCTAGATACTTACATTCTTTAACGTACTGTCAAAGATACAAGCGGTAATCCTATTATCTGACTGATAACTTTAACGCTTGTCGATGTTTTCTCATAAGTTCCTGCATGGAATATTACAGTTGCTATATTTTCACGACATCTGTTATGGGATGCTGTCGTTAGTACTTGTTTCCTAGTGAATATTGTAAAACGGTACCACTTATTCTAGCTCAGATAAAAAAAAATCTGTACACTATTGCTGGATGTTTGGTAGCCCCGGGAATATGTTAAAATCAGTTCTACCTTCTCTCGAGTTCTGATAAAGGTACTGTATTAGAACAGTTTGCTTGAAACAGTTTTACATTTAAAAAAATGTATGTAATTGCTTCTAATGAAGTTTGATTAATGCATTTAATTGTGTATTGCCATATAGAGAATATACTCTGTGTAATGGTTAGGTCTGGCCAACAGTACTCTAACGTAAAGGATGTCTCCTCATCTTGGTGACCTAATTTGGCTAGCGTTGTCTGAGACTTGACTTTATAATAAGTACAGTGTTGAACGCTGACTGTAGCTAGGACGGACGTGACCCCGCCCAGGTTCTCGTTCCCCGGTGACACTCAAAATGTAAGCCGATCCCACGTGCGTCTGCCATCGATCCACTTCACACCGCGGTTTCTCTTGCTTTGGTCAGATATGACAATAAAAACATCTTTGCCGTCTTTGTCACGGTATTATGGCTAGTTTTACCTCCGTACTGTTACATCAACGGGTATGTATCCTCTCACAATACAGACATAGTAGAACAGTTATGCTAACTGTTCAAGTTATTTTCTTCGTGTTTATCTTTTCACGTTTTTCGTGAATAAGATAAAATTGTACAAATAGAGCTATTGAAAACAAAACAATTCTAACGACAACCAGTCCATTTCACGACGGCCTTGGAAATACATCTCCTTTGCAAAAAACTTAAAATAAAGACCGCAGAAAAAAAGAAACATCTAAGAAAGATACGTAGCATTATAAGCACACGCTCGTAATCGTCTTGGTGTTAGAGTCCATCCTCACGTTCTTATTTAAATGACTAAAATAATTCTTTTTGTAGTTTAGTCATTCCATGGGCAAGACTTGCTGCTCAAATGTTTGTATCTTTTTTTTTACAGAATAATAAGCTGTGTCAGTGAATGTTTTATTTCAGAATGCTGAAAAAGACGTGATGGTGTTGATTTTTTGCCTTTACTCGTTAGAACCATTCCCTGAAAGACATAGGACAACATCAAAATTGCAAAAAATTAAAATATCGGCCCTGAAAATGACACATCCTGGGAGATAGTCACAACAGTGAGAGGCTGTAAAGACCATTCTGTGTGGTAGTTATAATAGTAAGATACTGTAAATAACGTTCTGTGTGGTAGGCATAATAGTTAGAGACTGTAAGGAACGTTATGTGTGGTAGTCATATTAGTAAGAGATTGTAAGGAACGTTGTGTGGTAGTCACAACAGTGAGAGACTGTAAGGAACATTCTGTGTGGTAGTTATAATAGTAAGAGACTGTAAGGAACGTTTCATACAGTTGGTGATGAGACGGTAGGACATGGTAGGGTGATAGTTGGTAGTTTGTGATATAGTAAAACATGATATGAGAGTGAAAGTTACTGCTGTATGAGACTAATAGACGTGGTATGGGTGAACGCTGTTGCAGTATGAGACTAATGGACGTTGTTTGGGCGATAGGCAGTACTGTATGAATTAATAAGACGTGGTATGGGTGAACGCTGTTGCAGTATGAGATTAATTGACGTTGTATGGGCGATAGGCAGTACTGTAAGAATCTATAAGACGTGGTATGGAAGGTAGTTTTACAATATGAGAATGTTAGACGTGGTATGGGCAGTAGTTGGTTAGGTTAGATTCCATATTGTTGGAAGACATTGGCCATCATATAAAAAACACATCATTTAATATTTATATTTTCTCAAAAAATTCTCAAAAGACTTTCCTATATGAAGGTAGTATTGATATATGGTATGACCACACCTAGAATTCCATGATCTCCAGATTTTATTTTCATTTTCAAAGAATTCGATTTTTTAACATAGCAAATAGTTTTCAATCCTTACGTGAATTACTAGTGTCATACGGCTTGTTTACATTATTTGTTTACCTGTTTTCACACTGTCTCAACAATCGAATTCATTGGGAGATTTAAATGGAGATCCACTGAGCTTTGTTGACAAGCGGAAGTTGCCTGATTGCAACTGAGGTTATATCAGTACGCAGTATAGATTGTTCTTAACAATCATAGCATATATATATATACACTGAGTAAAACATTTACAAAATCATATATGCTAAAGTATACAAGAAATGGCCGTGGAAATATATAAATAGGAATCGAGAACACAATTCCCATTCCCTAAATAATGTAAATGTAATTATGATGTAGATTGTTCCTGATATTTACATTGTCTGGTTTCTTTGCTTAACTTTAGACATTCTGTCATTTACTGCCTTAACGTAATTGGGGCACCAACATGTTCGTGCTCAATATCAATTTTATAGTAGGAATATGACCCTTGATAAGACTAGTTCTAGAGGTAGTCTCTTATTCTAGATGAAATTACAGGGTAAGAAAAGGAGGGCCACTGTAACATATATGTTATTAGGGATACCTTTCAACAAAAGCACTGAAACACGCATGACATTCACGTTTTAACTTAATGCTTATCTGTAGTCATATTTTTTGCACATTTCATATTTGAGTGAAAATGTATGCTCACGGTGTGTGTGCTACGTCGTGTGTGTCTTAATGAAAGTAATGAATACGTAAGTACAGCAGTATCTTCTAGTAAAATATCGGCCTTAAATATGATGTTTTTATCTTTTGCCAGGAATGTCCATTTTTATGGCTTTCTTCGTCTTACTGTTGTTGTTTGAAGGCAATCTCCCTCCTGCAGCAAACGCGGTTCCCGTCCTAGGTAAGCGGATTGATGGCCTACTCACCTTAATGCGTTTTACTTTTGTCTCTTACCTCCAGGAATGAGTATATTCATGGCATACTTCGTCTTGTTGTTGTTGTTTGAAGCAAATCTTCCACCGGCCGCGTCCTCGGTACCCATTTTAGGTAAGGTTGGTTATTGTGCCACTCTCTGGCTGTCGTGACCGAGTGTGTTTTTTCTTCATACTGTAGTTGGCTGGCCGTCATTTCATCTTTCTTTTCCCTGTTTTGTGTGGTACCTTAGAACAGAGTAGAATTTTTGAGTTGCAGTTTTGATTGATATCGCCAACCACTTAAGGACCCTGGGATGACCTACTCCGTAATTCTCTAGTCTCCACTGTTGATGACAAGAACTGTTTTGAGAACCCTCGCTCATAGCTTCGCATTCTTCTTTTATATTCCAATATAGCTATTTCCCTTCTGACAATTTGGCTGCATTTGGAACTCGTAGCTTACAAAGCAAAGTAGATAACCAGTAGCAAAAATCTATTAAGAGAATGCAACCGCATATCACATCATGTGTTTCTCCATCCGATTTTTGCAACTCGCAACCTTTTTCTATGATACTCAAAATATTGTTTTTGGAATGAAGATATCATCATTCATTATATCTGTTTTGTATAATTTCATTTACAGAATATCATTTTATAGATACAGGATTCTCATAGACTCCCATAATAAAATATTGCGTTTGCAAAATTATGCAGACTATTAACGTCCAAAAGCCTATTACGCGGTGCGCTTCGGGCGCTGTAAGCAAAGAGTACTCTCATTTCAAACTTATCTCAATGTAGCTGCAAAAATGTCGCTCGCATATTGATTTAGTCTATTTCAAAAGATACATCCCAATTCTCAAAACAAGTTCGTTTAACTGTCAATTCCAATACAGACTGAAACACTGAGCATGTGATTACCAATGATCTAGTCAGCTATGCTAAAGGCGGTTGCACATGGAATCAATTAATCTAATTACATACCTCACATTAATTCAACCATTCCTGCACATGCATAGTTCTACAGTAACAATTCTTCACGTACGTTATTATAGTTCGAACTACCCAGTTACTGCACATATGCCTAATTTTTGTGCTATAACAAATATCCCTTCGTTGTCCGCCAGTGGAAAACCAACCGTTGAAAACGCGTAAGTGATGCGCATTGCATACATTGAAGTACAAGCTACATGGCAGGATAATTCTATAAGTGGACAAGGGGTCTATGGACTGAGTATAGCTAAATGGCATGTTTCCTTGACACCTATGTTGTAACACACGTGACTTTATACTGCAGCGTTGCTCAGACTGGTACTTCTTTGCGACAGAATTATCCCCATGGAGATAGTATGCATACCGCATCAACACTCGTTCACGATGGGACTCTATCTCAGGGCTAACGGGTCGACGTCTGTGACACTCTGTGTCCTAACTGTATTTTACTTCAGTCTCGTGTTTTGGATCAGGTGATTTTGTAGACTAGTTTCTCTTTCACCCAACACTGTCAATATGCAAGTAGTTGATTCTTTAGCTGATGTTACACGCCTTATCCCTTTAGTATGCGAGTTGCAATGTCAGCGAGTAAACCTTACGAGTAGTACTCAGAATCTGCGCGGATGGTACTTCTGTATACTCAGTAGATGGTACTTCTGTTTACTCAGTAGCTGGTACTCCTGTATACTCAGTAGATGGTACTCCTATTTACTCAGTAGCTGGTACTCCAATATACTCAGTAGATGATACTCCTATGTACTCAGTAGATGGCACTCCTCTTTCAATTCATACTTCTATACTTTGTGGCTTGGTTCTGAGGGTGATCAGCTGCTATACACTATAGACTTACCCCTAAAATCAAGTAGAGTATCTGTTAACGTAGAGCGCATCTGTCACCATAAACATGACTCTGTACGTGTAACGTTATTGGACTTGGTACCGATCGGGTTATCGGTCAGCCTCCATGTCCACGAACCTAGACATGTGTCGATTGAAACCCATGTCTATGTTGTCTTAGCTATTTTCAGGTAAACTATAAAACTGGATTCTCTCGAGACGGTAAGGTCAACACGTCAAGGGTAATATGTTGCTTTGGACCGAGAAAGAAAAAAATCATTGATCGAGAGGCTACCAACGACTGGTCGGGTTCTGATCTAAACTTATATAGAATATATCATTGACACTTCACATCCGTTTCGTACCCCAGGGGCGCCAGTATGGAGCTCCATTTAATGGTAGCGATGTCTCCATACTGCAGCAATTAGGTTAGGAGACTTTCAGTAACTTGAGTACCAAGATAACGCCTTATATTATGTTAATATACATATAATCTGACACCAGTGTCATTTATCGAGGTCCGTTATATCATGCTTAAACATAGTATAATAAGTTAATCCATTTTTAAAGCATAGCACTGCCATAATTTATAAAAACCTGTCCGATATAACATTTTAATACACAAAACGTATATCGCCGTAGAGTTTTATTAGTTCCATTTGCCTTCTATTCGTTTGATATGCATTTGAAATACTAAATCATCATTTTATCTTACATTTTGCTGCTGTTTCCATAGCTTTGCACATCCATTAACACTTTAACATATATTATGCATCTTTTTCGATAATTATTGTACTAAGCATGATGTGTGTCACTAGCTCAAAAGACATAGCACACGATATCGACACACTTGTATACATTATGTACATGTGAATGTCGATTACATTGTATGTATCATTAGTACTCCAGCTTTGTTTCCGCAGGTTTCCTGTGTAGGTAAATAACTAATGTATACTTATGTCAATCAACAGTAGATACATATGTTGAATATGAATGTTCTAGATATTCATGTGATTAGAAACCATTGTATGTCAATATGATTATGTATACAAATATGTTGACGTTTATTTTAACATGCCGATTACAAATTTTCAGTAGTGTTAGATTTAGTAGTATATGTTTATTGAATGTTGTGCTGATATTGCCGATTCGATTGTCAGCATGATTTCTGCGCTCAGTAATGGTACTTTGTAACAAAAATAGGCAAACTGCCGTAATAGATACCGCCTTGTGTAGAAGAGGCGCCGGATTCAGTCGTTACTTCGACTCACTAAAGTAATTCACGTGGTGGCATGACCTTAGACACACCTTCTTCAACGTGACGATAGGGCAGTAGATGTAAGCAGTATAGCCTGCACACCAAGAGCTGTTGTGGAGCCAGCTAAACCAGCTGACGGAGAAGCAAGCTCATTTTGGTAGTCGCTATGTACGTCAGTACATGTGGTTGGTGTGAGGGTGGTTAGATACACAATGAAGCATGCCCAGTCTTTGTTAGTATTGTGAATCGCTTAACAGAGCTGAATCAAACTAAACGCTATAGTAAGGCAATAATCTGTGAAATCAACCTTCTCTGTTTATCACGTCTATACGAGCCGTGAATAGTCAATATATAATGCTTATTGTTTGGCGCTTTGACGCTCAGCTGCATCAGCCGCCAAAGTTTCCGGGGAGCTAACTCGAGTAAGAGATGCTATGCTTGTCGAATACTGCATTCTTCTCGTTTCGAAGAGCAGTATGTTTATGTTAAAGAACAGCATCGCCTTGTTGTCTATCAAATAGTATAAAAAGTATAAAATAAATACTCCAAAATAAAAATGATGCAATTGTACCATAGCGGTTTCTAAACGGTAACTGTTCGAAAATCACCAACAAAAACAAACAAATTTGTTTCTCTAAAAATATTATACCTTAAGGAGAATATTTGTTCACCAAAAGGGTAATGTCTACCCATCAAAATAGTAAGGTTCATCCATCAAGACTGTTAACTTTAAATTGATAGGCCCGAGGTTTGCCAATCATTGTAACCAAATTTCCTTTGCCATACAATGAGATCATCTAAACAAAATAGTAATATTTTCTTGTGGAAGCACTCCAACTGTTAAGTTTTCACACAAGAAATGGTTGATTTTGCCACTAAAATAAGCATCGAATTAAATATTCATATCCATTCATGTTTTTTCTTTCCGTCATGAAATCTTTACCTTCAAACCAAACACGGTTGCCAATATAGCTGCAGAACACATGTATTTATTTAAGGCATAAAATGCTCACTAAATAGGTCAGTTTACAGTATTTTCAAAACAAAAACTCATTAGTGAATTAAAACATGATAATTTAGAGAAATTAATGCACACAGACTGAATTTGTCATACAAACATATCAGAGTAGTCTTTTAACTCAGTGGTGCTTCCGAATGACAAGACGGCCATTTTCCTCTCAAATAAGTGATCCTTTCCAACTACAAAAGTACACACAACAAACGACTCTTTCAAATATGCCAGCTTTATTGTTTTTAGCAAAAGCGTTTCATTTGAAAATTATTGCATTGAGGTCTTCTTTTGTAGAAATAACATCAAAATATTTTTTTAATCCAAACACTGGTCATAAAGCTGTAACCTTTTCCCTACCCTCTAAATGTGTTAACGTCTATATGATATATTTTAAGATTAACATAAGAAAATTAATATTGTAGTACGCTTCGGCCCGGGCTGTAATGTGTTTCGGCCATACTATTGATCTACTTGATCTCTTGTGTATTTTTATGTTTCGAGCGCTTTAAAATTATTTTATAAATGTTGATCAATTTTTATGGGAATGAAAACCTGACTATGGTCAACATATTTTTTTTTCTTATCTCTCAACATTAAACTATTTTTACCCGGAACACTACAATTGTAAATTTTGTAATTTTGAATAGCTTAGTACATGCTATCAAAACAATACTTTAACAAAATTTTCAAAACTTGACAAATGTATATAAATATATATGATAAATATCAGCTGATGTCCTAGAAATTTTTTTTAAAGAGTCTTCTATATAAAGAGCTACATGGTTGTTTAATATATTTAATATCTGTGAATAAATCAGACCACAGAATTTTTTTTCGATGGTCTTATTTAAATTTTTGCTGCGATTTAATCATAAACCTTAAGTGTTTGTTAGAAAAAAATCAACAAAAATACAAATATGTCACCAGAATCTTCATTCGAATAAGGGACCTCGTGAAAGTAACAACAGGAAGATTTAACCAAAGAACTATGAAACAATACTGTTCAGCGACTTGCATATATTTTCAACATGGTATGTTGTGAATAAGCTTATTTCTAAGAACGCATTTTCGAAGTTTTAAACGCGCTGAAATATGATTGTGCCAAAACGTTTACATTATATATCGTTTGATACACAGGTTTTTAATCCCGAAAATATTGTGTCGTCGATTGAATTCGATAAAACACAAACAATATCAAAATATCGCAAAGCAGAACCCTGAACACAACATTAAATCCACAAAACATTTTTGTATGAAAACTAGAACCTTAACTACAGACAATGCAGTGACCAACACTTGAGTGAGTTTGGTTTTTTTCCTGTAATTAATTTTCCTGACTAATCCTGACCCTACAATTGTGTTTGCTTTTTATCATGTCTTCTTATCACCTGTGTTTCGGTTGATGCCCCTCTCATACCTGTTTTGGTTTTGTTATTTACCAGTTTTCTTAAAATATATATGTTGTTGTCTAACTTTAATATTTTGTTTATTTTCTTTTTTTTTATAACTGTTTACTTTCTATGTTTTAAGATTCGTTTATCTTTGTAATACTGACAAGACTGTTTTCATATGTTCGTAAATATCGCCTAACTGTACTGCTCTAAGAATGAAAACGAAAATACATGTCCCATATAAATACATCATATCTATACCACACAAGTCACCTCACTATCAAAGAATAAACAATACAAAGCAAAAACGATAAAAATATTAGACACCGACACCAATAATGATATAAAGTAAAATATTTAAAAGCTCCAACAATTATAAAGAATTAATATTATATTGATGATAATGCCATCAGAGTGACTATTTGAAACGCGAATAATTCTGGTGATACAACACCTGTTGCTTGCTAGTGTGGCAGCTGATCATGGTAAACCCCGTTAACCAACAGCCACTTCTTCCGAACCATTCCGTTGTTGCAAATGTCTACCGTGACATGGGCAGCACTCTCCAGTGTTTCTACTTCTTTCCCCTTGTCTTTTATATCTCTTCTCCTCTTGCTGCCATTCTGGGATCAAGGTTTGTTTTCTATGATCATTAACATGCCTGTATGACATGTGTCTTTTGTCCACAATGCTGTGTGGAAACTGTGACTCTTATACACACAAGATATTGATGTACACCAAGGCTGCCAATTGGTTGGGTTGGTGATAAACAATGTCAGTTTCTGTGGATTTTGTTTTGATGATAGCTATTACCAAGTGTTTCGATCTCTGTGTCTGGCCTGGTGATCAGTAAGTATATATGTATGTTTTGGCCTCCGCCCGCACTTTCTAACTTCGCGTTCGTGTTAGGAATTCACACTTAAGCAAAAATTTAGAACAATGATTTTACCAACAGAGCAATATCGATATAGTTAGAGCTATAGCGATGTACAGTTACAATTATGTTATTGTACATTTGCTAAAACAGTAGATAAAATATAAAGAATTTGACGATTTGCACTTATAAGTCTTAACATATAATTATATATATTTATTTATTTTTATTTTTTAATTTGAATGTTCATTATTATTTTTGCAAGGATATTTAAATTTATTAGATTTTCTAGATATTTTTCCTCGGAACTTTCTTTTCTGCAATATAACTTCAATTAATGATGTGCTGTTTCAATAACTGCTCTAATTATTTAACAAAACTGTCTTAATGTGTAGTTTTCATCGAAATTAATTAGAGAATATATGAACACCCTATTATCTTTCAAGTAATTAAATAACTATTCATAAGAGAGTAAACCGCTCGCGGCAGGAGGCGGGTTGATTCCGAACAGCTTAACTCATACACCAGCAGCAGCGAGTGGCACGACTCGGTTGTGGGTAGGGGACGCATGATTTTACATCTTACATAACATACTTACTATTTCTGTTTTGCAGGAACATATTATTGCCTGAATATGGTACTAATTACTCTTTCATCATTCCTCAACGTTTTTGTGGTGAATATTTCCTTCATCGGAGCGAGGGCAGCTGTCCCCTACATGTTGAAAAGGGTAAGTAGTTTATGAGATGCTTATTTACTATGTAACGGTTTAAAAAGAAAACAAAAAAAGAAACCAAATCAGTTCATTAGTCTTAAGATTCAACATATAAACAGTTAAGGAACATCAGAGTCATTTTATACAACTGTTAATTATGTACTATTCCAACCAAGATATGTTTTTATAGTCAGACGACCGTTAAGGCCCCTGGGCCTCTTGTTCTAAGATCTTTTTCTTCGTTATCTCTCCCCTGACACTGCACACGTTTCGGCCGTGAGTTGAGCGTTCGCCTCTGCGAAGTGGCTTTGGGTTCTGTCCCCTGGTTGAGACATAACAGAGTCTTTAAAATGGTAGTTACTACCTCCTGTTTTGTGGTAGTGTAACGACTTGATTGATCGTTGTCAATACCAATGCAACGGGATGAGATGTCATTGGAATATACTTCAGTGAGATAGCGCTATAAAGTCGGCTTCATTTCCACACTATTACAAAAGTGTTCATATAACGATATATTAGCCTACAAAACCACACAAACTCACTCTCAGCACATACACTCAGCACACACACTCAGCACACACACTCAACACACTCACTCAGCACACACACTCAGCACACACACTCAACACACTCAGCACACACACTCAGCACACACACTCAGCACACACACTCAACACACACTCAGCACACACACTCAGCACACACACTCAACACACACACTCAGCACACACACTCAACACACACACTCATCACACACACTCAGCACACACTCAGCACATACAATCAGCACACACACTCAGCACACACTCAGCACACAAACTCAGAACACACACTCAACACACACACTCAGCACACACACACAGCGCACACACTCAGCACACACACTCAACACACACACTCAGCACACACACTCAGCACACACACTCAGCACACACACTCAGCACACACACTCAGCACACACTCAGAACACACACTCAACACACACACACTCAGCACACACACTCAGCACATACACTCATCACACAAACTCAGCACACACTCAGCACACACACTCAGCACATACATTCAGCACATACACTCAGCTTGCATACATCATGAGATCGTCCTTAAATGGTCATGGTTCTTGATAGGAAATTTAACAACATGAACTTAACTAATCTTACATCAGATATCAAAATACATCGTTTCAACTTATGCCAACGTAAAAATTCTTGAAGAGACAATATTATACTATCCCTCAAATCGTCCTAATAGAACATTCAAGCTGTCGATGATACGCAGCATATCAAATACTTTTTAAAAATAAACTGACAGTTAAGAGCGTTACAATCAGCCAAGTCATTTAGATTCGGTAAACGACAAAACTACTACTACTACCGCATTCTAAAATCGAATAAAATTATGTCAAATCATATTATGGCAAATAACAAAAATTATACGACTGAAAATTGCTATCAGTGTCATTGCCTCAAAATGATAAATGCTAAATAGAGTCACTTGCACGAAATGAAGGATGCACAAACTAGTCCAGATCACGATTTATTCTGACTTGTTTCATTATACACCTACGGGGTTCACATACCATCGAGGATTGGAACAAGGATGGAAAATAGTAGTGTAACGTAACTGACTCTTCTTCTTTCTCTTAAACAAGTGGGGATTGTTTTAGTCCAGTACACCTCACTTAAGTTACTTTATTCACTTCATATTTCGCACGGAAAATTGTTTTCATACAAGTTTTCTTGAAATTATTTGCGAAGAAAAAAAAAAAAAAAGTACCGACATGTGATCGTATTCAAACTCCAGTTCGTTGGAACTAGGGCGAAATATGAACAAAGAACATATTTACATGGAGTGACTCACGGAAAAATAGAAAGAGCATCATACAAGGAAACGTGTCTCTTCTACTTCATCGGCTAACCCGTCATGTAATTCTTGATCAATTCAATAGAATTATGTAACGTTCTCAAATTGGAACAATGTAAACTATAACGTAATCCAATGAACAAGCACTAAAGTCGTTTTTGATTCTCGTCTGTTATATTTCCAACATTTTGCCAATATCAACTCCATAAAATTTATCAATGTTATTAATCATCCCTCAACATAAACACGCCATTTCCGTGAAATGCATTTGCCTAATTCAGAATTTCACACTCCCTCATATCTTTCATTGGAAGGAATTCCCAGATATACGTTTTCCTCTTCTGTTTCATCAGAATATATACACATTTATTCTTCGTGGTTTACTGTATTATCCGAATTACGTAATACAAACGCACTAATACAGTTTTGTCAAATAACACTTCAAGGATAGAATTATAAGACGATTTAGGCAAACATAAAAAATTGAATCGCGTTTTTTTTTTTGCTCAATAATATTGACACCCCGCCCCCCCTACAGAAAGCAGAGAATGCTGAACAATAAACAGGAATTAGTAACTAGTATTTTAAAAAGACTGGTATATCTAGGTCGGGGTACAGAGCCCGATATCTTCCTCCGATGGAACAACCCTCAACTAAAGGCCAAAATTCAAGGGTGATATTCCGAACAAGCACGAACTTTAAAAAAAAAAGAGCGAAAATAAAAACTCTCTTACGATCAGGCAATGGTGACAGTAGGTCAAATAATTTTCCTTCATGTGTTGGTCGGTATTACTGTAAGTTATGTCTTAAGCTCCGTAATGGTCAGTTATATTATTGTAGTAGGTTGTGTCTTAAGCTCCGTAATGGTCAGTTATATCATTGTAGTAGGTTGTGTCTTAAGCTCCGTAGTGGTTAGTTATATTATTGAAGTAGGCAGTGTCCGTAATGGTCAGTTATATCATTGTAGTAGGTTGTGTCTTAAGCTCCGTAATGGTCAGTTATATCATTGTAGTAGGTTGTGTCTTAAGCTCCGTAGTGGTCAGTTATATTATTGTAGTAGGTTGTGTCTTAGGCTCCGTAGTGGTCAGTTATATCATTGTAGTAGGCAGTGTCCGTAATGGTCAGATATATCATTGTAGTAGGTTGTGTCTTAGGCTCCGTAGTGGTCAGTTATATCATTGTAGTAGGTTGTGTCTTAGGCTCCGTAGTGGCCAGTTATATCATTGTAGTAGGTTGTGTCTTAAGCTCCGTAATGGTCAGTTATATCATTGTAGTAGGTTGTGTCCGTAGTGGTCAGTTATATCATTGTCCTAGGTTGTGTCCGTAGTGGTCAATTATATCATTGTAGTGTGTTGTAATTATATGCAGTGAATTAAACCACTCATATATTAATGATATCATAACAGTAAAAGTCCTTTAGTATCTAAGATGATATTTATCACTGCGTTGCATTGCTATGGCGTAACATGATCAAAGATTAAAATCTCATCAATTGCCAATGGCATAGAAGTTTATGTGAACAAATTGAGATTTCATTTCTCAATTGAAATGATTAATATAACCATCGTTCAGCTTTAAGTAAGCATTTCTGGGCATTATGAATAAAAACAAACTTGAAATGAAGCTTTGAATTTCTCCTCATCCAGTTGACATTCATAATAGACAGGAGAGACACCTGAAATCAATTTAGAGCTAAGTAACCTCAGAGAGAGATATGTATTGAGCCCTGTGATAATACATTATCAAAACAGAGATTGGTGATTCAGATCTTGGACATTTTCATGTTACCGAACTTCTTTGTCAACATTCTTAAAAACAGAATGTTATAAAATCTATACAAACATCAAAGTTGACAGTATTGTCACTCCATAAATCTTTATTGACGTCATAAATCATATGACGCTGCGAAACTGATGGGAGAAATGAAACCATAGGGACCTTCAGCCAATCATAGCTCCATTAGATTGTATCAGACGTCATGTAAACTTGTAATTACACTGATAACATAGTAGTTATTTGATCAATTACATTTTTATCCACTCAATGTAAATTACATTACGTAATCGTGTATATTATAAAGTATAGGACATTGTATGTACCATATCAGCTCAAATGAATTTACAACAAAGCATCCTCAAGGTTAATAAGGTAATCAACACTACTTGGCATAAAATATGTTATCTTAATCAAAAGGAGAGGGGGTGGAGGGGGTGGGTTGGGTGGGGGGCATAATTCACTATGTTGGTCTGTTTGTATTACGAACACAACTACCGTAAAATATATGCTCAAGCGTTTTGGACTTTCATATTAATAACGTGTTTTACTTTTAATGCACTCTCATTTATGAAAAGTGACTTTCGAAGTTTTTCTTAAAATCGTATTGAAAGTCTCAATATGGGCCCAGCGAGTTATTAAAGATTTTTGTTCGCGGTCATTTAGGAAGTTTGTTATTTTACGAACTTAACCATTATGAGCTACAACTACAGAGTATTATCTAAAATTAAGGATAATGTTTATTACAGGTAGTTGTGTTCGTTATCGTTTGAGCTGTAATTGATATTAAAGATGGACGCCAGCGGTCATTTCAGTTCATGGTATTTGAATTTATTTCACCTTTTTAAAGAACTGTCGAAAGGATCTATGATACTTCTGGCACAAGTTGGGATTGTAGCCTTGAAGAATGACGCACTCTAGTGTTATGGTTTATCCAGGCCAAGGGGATGCCAGCAGCTAGTGTCATGTTTGTTTCCTCGGTTTTTATAGAACTGCAAATAGAATCAGCATGTTACTGTGAGATATTGTCATTGTTAATCATGTTTGTGCACATTCTTGGGCAGGATGAGTTGTTCAATTCAACTGTCATTTGTCATTTTGTATTAGAAATTGTAAATGAAGATTCTCGAAATACTTAATTCTTACTAATATTATGTTGTCGAACGGAAAATGTGGATTGGTTTGTTGTGTCACGTTATTAAAATTGTTTTGTTTGGGAGTAAAATGTCGCCTTCCTATTCGATAAAAACTTTGATTATACCGAAAGTTAAAATCACAATAGGTCGTAATAAACACAGTTTATACAGCAGTGTGCACTTTTTGTTTAACTAAATTACCATCACATCTCTCGCTGCAGCAGTAAATCACAATGTGGCCTCATCATAGGGAGAAACCATCGAAATCTGGCCTGCTGGGTTATAGTATCCTTGATTAAAGGCTATTGGTTACATGGTCATCAACATCTGTTCTTAGTGCAGTATTTATCGAAAGTATTCTAGTCACCAGCACTTTTATGAAGTTACACGTTTTACCAGGCTGTCATTTCTCTAGCCGTTTAAACACTAAACAAATATAGTTTTTTTGGTAATATGAACAACATATTTCGCAGGGCTTAAATTTCGCGGGCACCTGATTTTCGACTAATCTTGCTCAAGACATTCATTAAATTAAATATTCATGGCAACTTTTAAACTGTTTATTAATTTATTGACATGTTAATTTGTAAGTTAAACGCACACACGGAATGATTAATTTATTTCCGGTTCAATACCTGTCAGTGTTGAAAAGAAATAAAGTTGACACTGACGGGGTCTACAATGGATATGATATATAAGAATGACTCTATAAGTATGTTTTTTTTTTCTGTTCAACAGGTGATGTTTTCATTTGTGGCGAGGGTCGTCTGCATGGAGAAACTCGTCTTGCCTTTCAAAGACGATGGTCAAGTGACGTGTCCGCCATCGCGCCGATGTATGATCGGCAATGGTGAGAACAAATGGGCGCCCCCTAACAACTGGCGAGGGTCGTCGGAGATGACGGCTAACGCCCAAACCGAGACAGTACAGAACCCTCAGCTGGCCGAGATCCACGCAAAACTTAGCGAAATACGAAATTTCATCAAAATGTATAAAGAAAGACTAGAAGAAAAAGACAGAAAAGAGAAAATGGCCAAAGAATGGAAGGCTTTGGCACTGGTGTTTGACAGAATATTCTTTATAATTTATATATCAACTATCACGGTGTCTCTGTGCGTGGTCCTTCCTATCATATTTAGTAGTTGATATATATGTTTAGGCGTCAATTACAAAAACAACTCAGTTAGAGAGAAGAATCAAAGTGTTAACTATGTATGTCTACATCATAAAGATTAGTGTATAAAATTTTGCGTCTCACCAAATTGTTTCATTGTGTAATCCGGATTATTTTGACGTGTGGTATTTTTATATGAATCGTCTTCAGATTGTAAATATAACCATGGTTAATTATATTTACAACTTCTCTTGCTATGATAAACATGCCTGGTAGAAGCCAGTTTCGTGTTGCTGTGCAGTAGTTTGTCAGATCGGGCTGTAGAAACTGATTAATCATATCTTAGGAAGTGTAATTAACTGGATGATAGATGAGATCGCGATACCCAAAGTGGACTGTGATTAGTGTGGGTACTAGCTCCACTCGTGCTGCTCTGATCGGGTGGAACTCCGCCATGTTCAAGGGTGGAGACAAACTCCACAGTATGGAGTGGAGAACAGTGTTGTGGGTGGTGCCAACTGTAAATAATTTTTTTCCAGCACTGGTTGCCGTACCGCATTATGCTGTCAAACTCGTTTGATAGATTATATAATGTGTATAACTATCATGTTAAATTCACTATAGACGTATTTGTATTTTTCACCTTAGTCACCTGGTCTTCTTAATATACGGACAACCTTTACTCATTCTGTCTGTACTAGGGAGGTCATAGCATCTATACAGGTTAGTAGTGGGTGAGATTGGGTTTAATCTTAATGTCCGTGTATTATATGTGCTATATATACATGTATCGGCTCGATGACACGTAAAATAATTAAGAAAATTGAGTGAGTGTTATCAAACATTTAAATTGTAGAGAAAGTCAGCACTGTTTAGATAAACGGGAGGAAGTGTTATATAAATGAATGTCGTTGTAGATGTTTTCCTTGTATACAAGGCTGACAACCCTGTTTGCCAAAATATCTGTGTAAACCTACCTTGTATTTGTCCCACATGTCGCTCATAAAAAATGAAGGTTCCAGGTTTACCATTTAACTGTTGACAAGTATTATCATGTATTGTTTCTGAGTGATAAAAATAAAACCGGAAGCTCTGGTCAGTTTCCGGTGACGTCACTACTACACTGTTGGGTAGTACCCCGATGCTGCTGTTGTTATTTACGTTTTAGTTGATATTAAATTATTTATTGATAAAATATATAGTTCCTGACTTCCATATATAAAAATGGTGTACATCTCGTGACGTCGTGATTTCACGAGAGTGTTCGACCTTGGTTGACCTCGAGACGAAAGCACTTCGTACGTGATGCACCATTTGCCTATGCAAGCATCCTTTTGTACATATGTATATTGTACCGGGCGTTGGTCAACGAATGGTGTTGCTGAATTACACTGCATCTCATTAGGTGGGCTTTCTCCTCCCTACCATGCACTCACGTGCTGTGACGAATCGTGCGTATGATTTCTTAAATATGAAATTTCTTTTTGTCGTCAGTACAACTCACAAACGTTTATCACAAAATTTACCATTGCGGTAATTCTGTAGTTCTTGTCATCGAAATCATGTTACATTGTTATATATATTATATATATATATAAATAGATATACATTCTACGCCACTGATTTGGTAATAGTTGTATGTAAAACACCTATTTGATAGATAAAAGAGTGAAGCTCCTCGTGCAAGGGGCAAGCTAAGTTGAAACGAATTGCTTCTCGTATTTCAGTAGTTTGAGTACAACGGTATCATTTTGTCTTGCTTTCTGAAAGACCAGCCAAAATAGGAGTTTGTTCTATTTTTGTATTATTAGGTGTTTCATTCAGAATAAATGGTTTACACTTACTTATATAAGGTGAGAGATTCCCTCTAACAATCGTGAGGTAACATACAGGATAGCACGACACATTTATCAAGTATCAAGACAGTGGACATATCAAAACCAGATTTTACACTGTTTGCATGACAAAGTAAACACAAGTTTCAAAAGAATGTAATCTAAATCAGAGATAAGATCTATTTGCTGCATGTAAAGACGATATGTCATTGACATGATATTGTTCACCGCATATACTAACTATGGAAGTCACTGAGGTCACAGGTCATTGACTTTATGCCATTGTGCTTCGGACTGGCTGACAATTGGCTCAACGCCATGAGGGGGAAGCAGGTCGCCCCCTCATGTTACCAGAACATTGACAAACACCTAGTAATAGGAAGAGTCATGGAGACTGAAAACTTGTAACAAACCAACCATGACGTATGACGTAAATTCACTTCATGTAAAGGTCAAAGGCCACTAACATGACGTTATATATGAATGTAAAGGTCATATGTCACTGACGTAATGATATACACTATATGAAAATGTTATATGTTACTGTTATAACACTCGCAGCATATAAAGGTCAAAGGTTACTGTCATGACGTTATACACCGTATATGATATCAAAGAATAATCTGACATCATTTACAGCATATAGAGGTCAAGGGTCACTGACAGGGCATTATACATCGTATGTAAAGGTCGTATGTCAATGGCATGACGTTATACACTATATGATAGCAAAAAATACTGATATGACATTATTCACAGCATGTGAAGGTCATATGTCACCGACATAATATCATAGGCCGCTGATCTGACTTTTACAGTGTAAGTTAATGTCGTGGGTTCTTGTTGTATCATAATGCGTTGTGTGTGTGTATGTCACTAATGTTACATAAGAATTGTATGAAAACTTCGAAAACACTGCTCTAGTATAATTTACTGTATGCAAGATCTCTATAAATAAAGTATATGTTAATGTATATGTAATTGATGAAAACATCGTGCACTACTGTATGTAAAAGGTCTGACACCTAACATTACACATTGTATGTAAGGAATTTAAGGTGTACATGTAACAGATACAACGTATTAAAATGACATATATGGTACACTGTATGTAAAGATCATTGGTCCGTGTCGGGGATACCTGCCGTAACACTGTATGTAGATGTAAACTGTAACTGATATACACTGCTATGTAAGTCATCTATACATACTATACACCTATATATCTATGTCTTTTAAGATCTTTCAAACGATAAATATGTGTGTCTGACCACCGAATTAGGATCCGTTATTGTTGTAATTCGTTTCTGGTGTCGATGCCTGGTCACGTATGATGTAATGGTGGCCCTCAGAGCGTATGTTACATATAAGCCCACCTGTTGAACGTCAAACTACTTAAAAAATTGGAAATTTTTTGGAGAGCCGTTCATTGTCGTGTCGGTTGGACATGGTTCTTTAACTTCTTACATTTACTATGCTAAACAAGATGTGTCTGTACTGTGATGTGGAGGGAAAGGGTATGGATTGTTTACTTATTGTACAATTGAGGGAAATAATTGATTCATCCACTCAACTATCAACCGAAATAATGTTTTAGCCACTTTGCTATAAACCGAAATAATGTTTTAACCACTTTGCTATAAACCCAAATAATGTTTGAACCACTTTGCTATAAACTGAAATAATGTTTTAACCACTTTGCTATAAACCGAAATAATGTTTTAACCACTTTGCTATAAACCGAAATAATGTTTTAACCACTTTGCTATCAACTGAAATAATGTTTTAACCACTTTGCTATCAACTGAAATAATGTTTTAACCACTTTGCTATAAACTGAAATAATGTTTTAACCACTTTGCTATCAACTGAAATAATGTTTTAACCACTTTGCTATAAACTGAAATAATGGGGGTTGGATTCTCGTTACTTTCGTAGAATTTCCTATAATATATTACATATTCTTCTGTATGTAAATTCAGAGGTAGATTTGTTTAAATGATATGTAACTGAGATTTCATATATTTACCTTACCATATATAAGTTCTTGATTTTTAAAAATAATAACTAGTTTACTTAATATTCCTTATAGCACTGCTACACTATATCATATAAAACGTAACACGATCAACTTTTTTAGCCTTATATATATATACACTATATTTTACATTACGAATCGTCCACACAGGACTTAAAACAGCCATATTCATATATTTCGTTTTTTGTCACATATCGATGCTATTTGTGTAGATGATATATTGGTAATGAGATATGTTTATTGTTTTGGTAATGTTTGTCGTGTAGGTAATCTTAAATAAATATATAACCGTTTATGTAAATACGATAGATTCCGCCAGAATGAGTTGGTGACAAGAGGGAGGGCTGTCATTTTGTTTTCAAACGTGACCAGGCTTCGCTTTAAACGTACAAAATCCCTGATTTACAATGTAACATATCACAACTAAATGAGAGAGCGAGAGAGCGAGATAAAGACGAGATGTGGGTCATTTCCATTAGTTCAAATCGGCTACATCCTCATTTTCTTCTTGTAAATGCACATTCTTAAGAAATGAAAACGAATTTTTCCATATTTGTGTTTTGAAAACATGTCTTTTTTTATTTGCATAGCTTGTTTGGCAGTTCTTACCTATGTTTGGTTTGCTCTCAGGTTTACTGTACGTGTGCCAATAACTTTGTATTTTTATTTATTCATTATATTGCGTGATACCTGTAATGTAAGGGCTGTATGTGTTTCTACAGACCGTTGGCAGATCAACCACTGGACAACCAATCATTACCTAGTGTTACGTTATGTTTGGAATTTTAAAAAAATCTTTTGTTAATCTATGAAGTGTTATTTGCCCCATTCTGGCTCGTCCACGTGACCTATGGTTGATCTCTCACACGTAGAAACACACGATCACGCCCACCAACCGCTGCCCACATTTGTCCCTGCTATTGTTTTGTGTAAAAACACCAACTACAGCGGTTAACAAGTACAATATTTTCCTTAAATATGGGAATGACAGTTTTATATCACGGTGAAATAAATTCATCTCATAATAAATTTGTGTTAGCCTTATTTCTCACACCATTTGCCTAACAATTAGTTTGTTATGGCCTTGATTATTTCCAACGTTTACTTAATAATGAATGTGCGTTGGCCTTTCCTCTTACAACATTAATCTTATAATACATGTACATTCGTGTTAGCCTTATCTCTGCTCTGACAACATATTAATAAATAATTTGTGTTGGCCTTACCTTCCACAATATTTACCTTATAATACGTTTGTGTTAACATTATTTCTTTAACGATTAGCAATAGGTTTGTCTTGTCCTACCTCTTACAAAGGAACTCTCAATATAAGTTCTCACAACAATGATCTAATGATGATATTGCGATGCCTTCTCTCATCATCCCATCAACAAAGAAAACTTATGTGTTGGCCTTACCATCTATCACTGTAGACTACATTGTGGTGTTGGCCTTACTCTCTATCACTGTAGACTATCTACATTGTTGTGTTGACCTTACTATCTATCACTGTAGACTATCTACATTGTTGTGTTGGCCTTACTGTCTATCACTGTAGACTATCTACATTGTTGTGTTGGCCTTACTATCTATCACTGTAGACTACATTGTTGTGTTGGCCTTACTATCAATCACTGTAGACTATCTACATTGTTGTGTTGGCCTTACTATCTATCACTGTAGGCTATCTATATTGTTGTGTTGGCCTTACTATCTATCACTGTAGACTATCTACATTGTTGTGTTGGCCTTACTATCTATCACTGTAGACTATCTACATTGTTGTGTTGGCCTTACTATCTATCACTGTAGACAATCTACATTGTTGTGTTGGCCTTACTATCAATCACTGTAGGCTATCTACATTGTTGTGTTGGCCTTACTATCTATCACTGTAAACTATCTACATTGTAGTGTTGTCCTACTATCTATCACTGTAGTCTACATTGTTGTGTTGGCCTTACTGTCAATCACTGTAGTCTACATTGTTGTGTTGGTCTTACTATCTATCAATGTAGATGTAGTACAATATTAATCACTGTACATTGTTGTGTTGGCCTTCCTTTCTATCACTGTAAACTACATTTTTGTGTTGGCCCTACTATCTATCAATGTAGACAATCTACATTGTTGTGTTGGCCTTACTATCTATAACTGTTGACTCCATTGTAGTCTTGGCCTTACTTTCTATCACTGTAGACTGGTTACATTGTTGTGTTGGCCTTACTGTCAATCACTGTAGACTATCTACATTGTTGTGTTGGCCTTCCTCTCTATCACTGTAAACTACATTGTTGTGTTGGCCTTACTGTCAATCACTGTAGTCTACATTGTTGTGTTGGTCTTACTATCTATCACTGTAGACTATCTACATTGTTGTGTTGGCCTTACTATCTATCACTGTAGACAATCTACATTGGTGTGTTGGCCTTAATGTCTATCACTGTAGACTATCTACATTGTTGTGTTGTCCTTACTATCTATCACTGTAAACTATCTACATTGTTGTGTTGTCCTTACTATCTATCACTGTAAACTATCTACATTGTTGTGTTGGCCTTACTATCAATCACTGTAGGCTATCTACATTGTTGTGTTGGCCTTACTATCTATCACTGTAGACTATCTACATTGTAGTGTTGTCCTACTATCTATCACTGTAGTCTACATTGTTGTGTTGGTCTTACTATCTATCAATGTAGACAATCTACATTGTTGTGTTGGCCTTCCTTTCTATCACTGTAAACTACATTTTTGTGTTGGCCCTACTATCTATCAATGTAGACAATCTACATTGTTGTATTGGCCTTACTATCTATAACTGTTGACTCCATTGTAGTCTTGGCCTTACTATCTATCACTGTAGACTATCTATATTGTAGTCTTGGCCTTACTATCTATCACTGTAGACAATCTACATTGTTGTGTTGGCCTTACTATCTATCACTGTAGACTATCTACATTGTTGTGTTGGCCTTACTATCTACCACTGTAGACTATATTGTTGTGTTGGCCTTACTGTCCATCACTGTAGACTGGTTACATTGTTGGGTTGGCCTTACTGTCTATCACTGTAGAGTATCTAAATTGTTGTGTTGGCCATGCTATTGATCACTGTAGACTACATTGTAGTGTTGGCCTTAATATCTATCACTGTAGACTATCTACATTGTAGTGTTGGCCATACTATTAATCACTGTAGACTATCTACATTGTTGTGTTGGCCTTACTATCTATCACTGTAGACTATCTACATTGTAGTGTTGGCCATACTATTTATCACTGTAGACTATCTACATTGTTGTGTTGGCCTTACTATCTATCACTGTAGACTATCTACATTGTAGTGTTGGCCTTACTATCTATCACTGTAGACTGGTTACATTGTTGTGTTGGCCTTACTGTCAATCACTGTAGACTATCTACATTGTTGTGTTGGCCTTCCTCTCTATCACTGTAAACTACATTGTGGTGTTGGCCTTACTGTCAATCACTGTAGTCTACATTTTTGTGTTGGCCTTACTATCTATCAATATAGACAATCTACATAGTTGTGTTGGCCTTCCTCTCTATCACTGTAAACTACATTTTTGTGTTGGCCATACTATTTATCACTGTAGACTATCTACATTGTTGTGTTGGCCATACTATCTATCACTGTTGACTATCTACATTGTAGTCTTGGCCTTACTATCTATCACTGTAGACTGGTTACATTGTTGTGTTGGCCTTACTGTCAATCACTGTAGACTATCTACATTGTTGTGTTGGCCTTCCTCTCTATCACTGTAAACTACATTGTTGTGTTGGCCTTACTGTCAATCACTGTAGTCTACATTGTTGTGTTGGTCTTACTATCTATCAATATAGACAATCTACATTGTTGTGTTGGCCTTCCTCTCTATCACTGTAAACTACATTTTTGTGTTGGCCCTACTATCTATCAATGTAGACAATCTACATTGTTGTGTTGGCCTTACTATCTATAACTGTTGACTCCATTGTAGTTTTGGCCTTACTATCTATCACTGTAGACTATCTACATTGTAGTCTTGGCCTTACTATCTATCACTGTAGACAATCTACATTGTTGTGCTGGCCTTACTATCTATCACTGTAGACTATCTACATTGTTGTGTTGGTCTTACTATCTACCACTGTAGACTATATTGTTGTGTTGGCCTTACTATCTATCACTGTAGACTATCTACATTGTAGTGTTGGCCTTACTATCTATCACTGTAGAGTACATTGTAGTGTTGGCCTTACTCTCTATCACCGTAGACTATCTACATTGTTGTGTTGGCCTTACTCTCTATCACCGTAGACTATCTACATTGTTGTGTTGGCCTTACTATCTATCACTGTAGACTACATTGTAATGTTGGCCTTACTGGCTATCACTGTAGAATATCTATATTTTAATCTAACTTTTGTTGTGTCGAACTTAACTTTAATTTATATAATATTCAACCAAGAGAACTAATGTCATTAGTATCTAAATCATTTCTCAAACACTGGTGTCATCCATTTTTTACAAACACTAGACAGTAATAAATAATATCCCTGTGAAGATAAACACGATGCTAACCTTACACCCACCTACCAACCTAATGATCAGGAGGCTAACTTCCTTTTTTATGTTGGAAACCATGCCATTGTAATCTTACTGAATATTTCATATTCTTGTTATCAGAGCTTCTTTTCGAACAAACGCTGTTTATGGTGTAAGGGTTGGAGATATTTTCGAAAAAAAAACAAACAAACAAAAACTACTGAGTTGGTGTAAGTGATACTGGTGGAAATGAAAAAAACACACGCACACCAAAATATAAGCCTCTCCTCTCAGTACAGAAGGTTTTGTCTTATATGACTATGAATCAAACAAAAGGTAGGAGACTTGGTCTTATCATGGGTTTAGATACGTCGTTAGCGCACTATCTTTGAATTATATAAAACTATTGACTTTATCGATCGGATGTACACTCTGGACCTTGCAATCAAGGATACTTGATATAATATACATCCCCAGTGTTCCTCGATCTTTATCAACATAAAACATAGATAGGCAGTATTATAATGAAGGAAGTTCTATATTCAAAGCAGTAACAGTCATGCTTCCCCAACAAAGGCTATTTACAGTTAATAGGATATCCAAGGAGATTCTAGTTATAGTGACATTGTACATCAATAACTTTGATATTCAAGACTGAAACAGTTTTCATGACTCTCCGCCAAAACACACAAGTTGAAGTTGAATACACACTTGACCAATCATCGATACAGCCTGAACTACAATGAACGTTCTGTTCACAGTGGTTACAAATGTTCTTCAGGATTTTAACAGATAGTCAAAAGAGAAAAAGCTAAACACAGATTAGTAGTATTTCAATCGTTCTAATATGAATATGCGGGTATGACTTATAAAAACAATGTAGAAGACACTTATGTGAGTGTGCCGGCGATATCAATTATCAGCAATGTTCATTCATCCGTTTTGTAAAACGGTAACGTAGTTTAATTAAAGTTCTTTATAAAACTGCCTTGATGATAAAACTTGTCAGAATACACAAAAAAAGGAATAAAAGTTCATTCGATTAAAACCGATGGTTTTTAATGACATAACACATGCAAACTAAGGAACAAAGTTGAGAAATCTATGAAACAGAACAATGATGAAACGGAAAAAAAAAGGAAAAAAATAAGTTGTGAAGATTTATAACATTGGCAATACCGAATAAAAAGAAAAAAACATTCGAAAGAGCAAACTGGAAAAAAGGCTCCAAGAAAAATCTAGTGTTTCAGATAAGCATGTCTAATACGGAAAATTCGTTGTGACAGCAGTACATCATACATATGATAGATTTAACATCAATTAAGACGTTCGTACAGTCCATTCGTAAATTCAAATGTCCAGATAACGATTCGGAAGAAATATACACACAATTGCTATTACAAACATGATACATGGTTTTGAATTTGACCTTTTACCTCTTATCGTCGGCTTTAGATTTAAATTTCGTTAAAAATACCCCAAAACTTGTATTAATGTGATTGTAACAAAATGAAGAGTAAGGATAAGTATGCAAAGAGATAATATCATAAAGCAACGGGTACCACAAAATAGACAACACGTACCACAAAACAACGGGTACCACAAAATAGACAACACGTACCACAAAACAACGGGTACCACAAAATAGACAACACGTACCAAAATACAACGGGTACCACAAAATAGACAACACGTATACCACAAAATAGACAATACGTACCAAAATACAACGGGTACCACAAAATAGACAACACGTACCAAAAAACAACAGATGCAGGTGGTCAAATGTGGGAACACCATACGTATTACAGACAATAGAACACATACAGGCGACCTAATATAGGAACACCGTACTTCTTACAGAACACATGCAGGTTACCTAATGTAGGAACACCGTGCGTAATAAAGGCAATTGAACACATGCAGTTGACAAAGCCGATGACTAGAACCATTACACCACTAAGCTGACCACGAGTACCATTACACCACAAAGCTAACCACAAGAACATAACACCACAATGCTGACCACAAGTACCATTACACCACTAAGCTGACCACAAGTACCATTACACCACTAAGCTGACCACGAGTACCATTACACCACTAAGCTGACCACGAGTACCATTACACCACTAAGCTGACCACGAGTACCATTACATCTCAACGCTGACCACAAGTTCATAACACAACAACGCTGATCACAAGTACCATTACACCACTAAGCTGACCACGAGTACCATTACACCACAACGCTGACCACAAGTACCATCACACCACAACGCTGACCACGAGTACCATTACATCTCAACGCTGACCACAAGTTCATAACACAACAACGCTGATCACAAGTACCATTACACCACTAAGCTGACCACAAGTACCATTACACCACAACGCTGACCACAAGTACCATCACACCACAACGCTGACCACAAGTACCATAACACCACAACGCTGACCACGAGTACCATAACACCACAACGCTGACCACGAGTACCATAACACCACAACGCTGACCACAAGTACCATAACACCACAACGCTGACCACAAGTACCATAACACCACAACGCTGACCACGAGTACCATTACACCACAACGCTGACCACAAGTACCATAACACCACAACGCTGACCACGAGAACCATAACACCACAACGCTGACCACGAGTACATAACACCACTAAACTGACCACGAGTACCATTACACCACTAAGCTGACCACAAGTACCATTACACCACAACGCTGACCACAAGTACATAACACCACTAAGCTGAACACGAGTACCATTACACCACAATGCTGACCACAAGTACATTACACAACAACGCTGACCACGAGTACATAACACCACAACACTGACCACAAGTACCATAACACCACAACGCTGACCACAAGTACCATCACACCACAATGCTGACCACAAGTACCATCACACCACAACGCTGACCATAAGTACCATAACATCACAATGCTGACCACAAGTACCATCACACCACAAAGCAGACAACGAAGTTCGCACTACAACACTGACGACATGTATTATTTCACAATAAAGCTTATCACAACTACAATTACACAAGAAAGCTGACAAAGAATGCAACCTTTCAACAGTATCACAAAGTAGGTAAAACCCTTCACTGCCTCATATGGTTTGGGTTTGTTTTTTTATATTGATTAAAATTGCATCGGTATCTATGGCCTCCTACACAGCACAGACATCTCAACGATTGCGGGGAATCTCTGCAGCAGGGGCTCTACCGATGACATACAATTAAACAGCTTCGAGTAGATTTTGTTTTTACAAACAGATCATTTCAATACCAAAATTTGTAATATCTTGTTTGCTGATGGTTTTGAAATTACGTTATTTTTTGATTGCCCCATTTGTCAACAATAGAATAATTATACCGAAATACGCCACTGCCAACCAACACCACTAAAAGACCCTGTCAAGTTTTAACATACTGATTTCAATTTGGTACATTTACAACTGTTTTTTATCCTTTTTCTTATCTTTCTGCATATCTTTCTCACGTCACATTTGATATTTCAGTAACATACCGGAAACCAACCCCAGGGACAGTTGTGTAAGTGAATGGCAGAAAAGTATGCTAGGTTTATCTCCCATCAACAGCCGCGGTCAGCTTGTGCGGAATCGCTCTGATGTCACTGGCTACATCACAGAACATCTCGGAGACCTGTCGCGTGTCATCCCGAACAACTAGAGCAAACGCTCAAGGACACGACCAATGTAGCACAGACATGTCCGTTTCTCAGTTTTTTTGATAAACGCAAACTGCCATCGGGTAAGGATCTCAGGATCACATATTTGATCTCCATCGGAGGGCTCATGGACCAAACCTCGCCAGTACATGAACGATTGGAATAATCTCTGTCCCATACTGATATTTTTCCTTTGAATATTTTTTCATTGTATTGTAATGGCTGTTAAACCATTTGTACACGTACGCCATGACGCATGTCTTGATAGGTCACCATTATATAAATCGATATCACTATTAGTATACACAATTTTTCACCTAAATGTCACGCAATTTGTGTATGTATTC
This sequence comes from Ylistrum balloti, assembly GCF_031769215.1. Taxonomy (NCBI): domain Eukaryota; kingdom Metazoa; phylum Mollusca; class Bivalvia; order Pectinida; family Pectinidae; genus Ylistrum; species Ylistrum balloti. The sequence goes on along the minus strand of NW_026781979.1, from coordinate 1,573,404 downwards.
TTTACCTATGATAACCAAGTTAATTGTATTATGAATACCTATGACTTTAACAATACTATAAAGACAATTCATTACTTTCAGGTTTTAAACGCCGACATTACACCCTGTTTACCTGTAAGTACATTCCTCTGCGAAAGGTGTACTTGATCTTCACGTGCTCGACCGACAAACTGCGTCACGCCACAGGTAGCACGTGCGATATACGGTGAGTAATTATTACCGCCAATAAGAGTTATATCGAGCGTCAGGCCGCAGTATCAACAACCTCATCGTCTGCTTCAATAAAATCTTCATTAAACATTTATACTACACGTGATAGATATGTTTCTTCCGATAACGGTTGTTGGTCTCAATCAGTTTCGCTGTGATTGGTATCGACAATTACTTGTATTTGTGTCAGCATAGGACGCGGGGTATCTGAGTAACTAGCCAAGGTTCATATCAAATCATATTCATTCTAGTCTAAGTCATATCACTCATAAATTGGGTCAAAACTCCTTCAATGTAAGCATTAGATGTAACAGAAATCAGAAAATGGCATGCCTTGTACAAATCATGTGGAAAACGAAAGCAGGCAAAATAAAATTGACCCATACCGTTAACGCAATTCCTTATTATGTTGAAATACGATGTAATGTAATTTGTAAAGAGTTTATCGCTAGAGAAAATAAAACATCTATTTATGGTGCGTTTTTGGTTGTGTATCGGATGAATTTTCGTGATTTTTGAAAACAAGAAGTAATAAAAAGGCCGTAATTTTCATATCGAAAACATGATTATTAGTATATGATTTCAAAATGATAATTGTTTGATATCTTATATAGAGTGTATATCGAGAATGTTTTTACCTGCAGACTGTGTTAGGATAAGATATCCTGATGTATCACAACCATAGGTACAACTGTAGACATTGATCGTTTTACTCTCGTCGAGAAAGCAGAAGACGCTTATCCCTCAGGAACATCTGCTCTTATTCTCATTAAAGGTTTAACTTGTCTTTATGTAAAACTTCATTTTGTTTACATTTTGCCATCGTTCTATCTAATTTGGATATAAGTCATGATTCTGCTTGCATGCCGGTATATTTCTCTTTTCCCGAACAAGAAAAAGACAATTGATTCCGGAGAATGTTCATCAAGCGATGGTGATCAAAGAATGACTCATTATATCTATTTTAACTACTCTGTGGTTTTGTATTGATTAATTTTGTATCAAATACATTTATAGTCTTTAAAGCTACTTTGTATTTGTTTGCATAACATGGAGGCATGTTCTATCATTGTATTTGATTTTGTGCACGTGACACAACATACCTGTCAGAGTTCCGTTTCCTTGGTTTTTGCATAGCGTGATCACGCTGCAATGGTTTATTTACATTTTGAAATGGAAATCTAGGCCGGAAATAGCTGATGTTAACCAATGGAGATCTATATACTGTTAGGATAAGTCAATATCCCACATCACATTTCATTGAACCCCACTCAGCAAAAACAAGTCCTTGTTTTTGTTATAGAAACAACAACAGTACCATGTAGAAGTGCGTTTGATCATGGCCGAGCCGTCTCTTCAAACAAATCTATGACTGTATTGATGCTATATACAGAGTGTTTTAGATTGACATTAGTGTGATCAGTGGGCGTCCCATTGCACCTTAACAAACACCGACGTCGCATTTCCGTACATTACACAATACATCAGAGTTCCAAATGTTCCTCAGCAAACAATTCAGGACTACCATCATTCTGTAGCCTATCATGCTAGATCATTCAGGTAACAATTAGCCGAGGAGTGTTGACAGTAATCAGTCATCAATATCATGCATTTGTTTAGATATCATTACTAACTACAAAGGTCAAGATCATTTTTCTGTACATCAGTATAAGAGACATAAGTTTAATCAAAGTTCATATATATCATGCACTCATTTCTAATATCTCAATACTGGACATTGGTATTCTCAGCTTTAAAAAATGTTGTTTTTAATGCGGTTTTAAGCTTTCAAATAATGTCTAGAGAATGCCTGAAAGGCAATGTCACTGCCTGATTCTAAGATAAGGCTACATCCGGGTATACAAATCATTTTATTGGCAAATTTCAGACAAATCCGATGAAACTTTACACGGAGAACTATGAAAAAAGTACAAGGAGAATAAGACTATGTATCCCGGAAGGGAAAGCGTCTTCTGCCCTATCGACAACATCCGCCATGTAAATCTAGAGCAATCCAATGTCACGCTCTCAAATAATATCAAGGCTAAAAACGACAACAGAACCATAAGGCATAGTTAATGAAAGCTAGGTGTAGCTGGTGTTGAACCTTGACCCATCAGTTATAGTAACATGAATGAGTAAATTAATTTCATAACTCGCGAATAGAAATATTCTTAAAACATCGTGTGGATCGTTGATTTTTTCTTTGGCTAATCTCTATCGCCCTGGTTTAGGGACAGTATAATCCGAGAGAAGATTGATCAGAAGACACACAAATGTATAACATCGTTCAATACAAATTCAGAGTTATACATAATATAGACAGAGAAGGAACTGGAAAATTTGATTGAATCAAAATAGACCTCGGAGCCTCGGAGTACGTAACCAATAATCAGATAGAATCATACCTATTTAACTCTAGTTGAAGTCATACCAAACATAAATCAAGTCGATACTGACATTTAACGTCGGTATAGTGACACAGTTACGTCGGTACAGTGAAAGAATTACGTCGGTACAGTGAAGCATTAACGTCGGTACAGTGACACAGTTACGTCTGTACAGTGACGCATTAACGTCGGTACAGGGACACAGTTACGTCGGTACAGTGAAACATTTACGTCGGTACAGTGACACAGTTACTTCTGTACAGTGAAACATTTACGTCGGTACAGTGAAACATTTACGTCGGTACAGTGACACAGTTACATCTGTACAGTAAAACAGTTACGTCGGTGCAGTGAAACATTTACGTCGGTACAGTGAAACATTTACGTCGGTACAGTAACATAGTTACGTCTGTACAGTGAAGCATTTACGTCTGTACAATGACACAGTTACGTCTACAGTGAAGCATTTACGTCTGTACAGTGAAACATTAACGTTGGTACAGTAAAACATTTTACGTCGGTACAGTGACACAGTTACGTCGGTACAGTGAAACATTTACGTCGGAACAGTGAAACAGTTACGTCGTGAAACATTTACAGTGAAACAGTGAAACACAGTTACGTCGGTACAGTGTGAACAGTTACGTCGGTCGGTATACAGTGAAACAGTTACGTCGGTACAGTGAAACATTTACGTCGGTACAGTGACACATTTACGTCGGTACAGTGAAACATTTACGTCGGTACAGTGAAACAATTACGTCGATACAGTGAAACATTTACGTCGGTACAGTGACACATTCGGTACAGTGAAACATTTACGTCGGTACAGTGAAACATTTACGTCGGTACAGTGAAACATTTACGTCGGTACAGTGACACAGTTACGTCGGTACAGTGAAATATTTACGTCGGTACAGTGACACAGTTACGTCTACATTGAAGCATTAACGTCTGTATAGTGAAACATTTACGTCGGTACAGTGACACATTTACGTCGGTACAGTGAAACATTTACGTGGTACAGTGAAACATTTACGTCGGTACAGTGAAACATTTACGTCGGTACAGTGACACAGTTACGTCTGTACAATGACACAGTTACGTCGGTACAGTGAAACACATTGACACAGTTACGTCGTGTACATTTACGTGACACAGTTACGTCATTTACGGTACAGTGACAGTGACACAGTTACGTCTGTACAATGACACAGTTACGTCGGTACAGTGAAACATTTATGCCTGTACAGTGAAGCATTTACGTCTGTACAGTAAAACATTAACGTTGGTACAGTAAAACATTTTACGTCGGTACAGTGACACAGTTACGTCGGTACAGTGAAACGTTTACGTCGGAACAGTGAAACAGTTACGTCGGAACAGTGAAACATTTACGTCGGTACAGTGACAGTTACGTCTGTACAGTGAAACATTTACGTCGGTACAGTGAAACATTAACGTCGGTACAGTGACACAGTTACGTCGGTACAGTGACACAGTTACATCTGTACAGTGAAACAGTTACGTCGGTACAGTGAAACATTTACGTCGGTACAGTGAAACATTTACGTCGGTACAGTGAAACATTTACGTCGGTACAGTGACACAGTTACGTCGGTACAGTGAAATATTTACGTCGGTACAGTAACATAGTTACGTCTGTACAGTGAAGCATTTACGTCTGTACAATGACACAGTTACATTTACGTCGGTACAGTGAAACACACAGTAAAACATTTTACGTCGGTACAGTGACACAGTTACGTCGGTACAGTGAAACATTTACGTCGGAACAGTGAAACAGTTATGTCGGAACAGTGAAACAGTTACGTCGATACAGTGACAGTTACGTCGGTACAGTGAAACAGTTACGTCGGTACAGTGAAACATTAACGTCGGTACAGTGACACAGTTACATCGGTACAGTGACACAGTTACGTCGGTACAGTGAAACATTTACGTCGGTACAGTGAAACATTTACGTCGGTACAGTGAAACATTTACGTCGGTACAGTGACACAGTTACGTCGGTACAGTGAAACATTTACGTCGGTACAGTGACACAGTTACATGCATTTGCTGGACCGTCCTTTACTACAAACAGTTTTTACGCATTGGGAGATAAGATCTTGGTTTTCAGACAACACAAAATCTAGTTAAATGACTTCAGAATATAATTTCTATTATATACTCAACAAAAAAAGAAAGGTTAACATGTTTCCTTGGCGAATACCTGTAAATGAGTGAAAACAAAATGACGTTTGTGCAATATTAGAAAATGGTAGTGTTTTACATTACAAAATCCCAGGGGGTTACCAAAATCATTCAAGCGTGAAAGTCCGTATCAGCGAAAGAGCTGCACGAGGTTTTCTGCGACTAACTTGTATCTTCGCTTGAATTTCATAAACATTTAAACTGACAACTGTTCCTTAGATCCTTAGGACTTAGAAATCACCGAATCTTGCTATCTATCAACTTTACCATTATGCCCCGGCTGTCACAAGTACAGAGAGAAAGGGCTGTAGGCATGATCCAGGCTGGGAAGTCTCGCCGTCAAATTGCACGGCATTTTGGTTGCAGTGTTAAGACAATTTGCCAGTTGGTAAGTCGTTTAAACCAAACTGGGTCAACATCCGATCGTCCCCGAAGCGGCCGACCCCGTAAAACGACCGCCAGGGATGACCGTCGTATACGATTGATACACTTGCGCAATCGATTCGTAGAGACTACAAGGACATTGTTTGGGCGTCAGTGAAACATTTACGTCGGTACAGTGACACAGTTACGTCGGTACAGTGAAACATTTACGTGGTACAGGGAAACATTTACGTCGGTACAGTGACACAGTTTCGGTATGTCTCCCCAAACAGTCCGCAACAGGTTGAGGGCCTACCAATTGAAAGCGCGGCGTCCCTACACTGGACCCAATTTGTTGTGACGTCACTGTAATAATCGGCGTAACTGGACCCGTGTTCACCGTCGTTGGGCCTTACGACAATGGAACAATGTTCTGTTTTCAGATGAGTCCAGGTTTTGTCTGCAACACGGTGACGGAAGGCGCAGAGTGTGGAGGCGACGAGGGGAGCGTTTTGCGAACTGCTGCGTCGCAGAACGGGACCGCTTTGGCGGCGGAAGTGTAATGGTTTGGGGTGGTATTTGTGGGGACTCGTACAAGGTTTGTTGTGTTAATGGCAATTTAACCGGCATTCGATATCGGGACGAAATTTTAAGACCAGTGGTTCTGCCATTCTTAAGACGCCATGGCGTTGGCGCCATTTTCAACAGGATAACGCACCAGCACACACTAGTCGTGTCAGCAGAACTTTCTTGCAGTACAGGTGTTAGATTGGCCATCTAAATCACCTGATTTGTCACCGATTGAGCATGTCTGGGACGTTCTTGGGCGACGCGTGAGAGAACGTCAAAATCAGCCGTCAAAATTGCAGGAGCTGGCCCAAGCCTTGATCGCTGAATGGAACAACATCTCTCCTCGAATTATCCGCCGGTTTACGAGTTCCATGCGACAACGCTGCAATGCTGTTTACTTCGCAAACGGTGGCCATACCCGTTACTAATGTTGTTACCTTTGAAATTGACCCAAACGTCCTTTACAGTCGAATAAAATCAACTGAACGCAAAGTTTTATAATGAACCATTACTGCAGTTTTATCAGAATTGATCAATTACTTTATTCGTACATGATTGGTAAGGATTTATGAAGGGGTTAATTAATTAATCACAGAATAAAGTAGTGTTACCTTTCTTTTTTGTTTAGTATATGTATAAAAACAACCATACTATCCCCTTCTAAAATAATTTGAGTCTTAAAATGAAGTAACTACCCCGCTAACAACAAAAACCAAGCTCTGCACCTGTTTGTTAGATATAGTCCTTTACATGACATTGATCAACCAAACGCTCCTTAATATAACCATTGATGATGTACAAAGTTCACCATATATATCAGGTCAAAGTGTAGATCGAGACATATGTAAATACTTAAATGTTTCTGGATATAGATTATCTGCCTTAATTGTAGCTATATTTATTTCTAGTGTACATATCAGAAGTTCGGCATGTCTATATCCGGATAGAAACAGTATTTTGGTTAATTAAAGTAGGCCGATTAAACAACACATATCGTAGAGAGGTTTCTGTAAGTTGTGGGAAACTCATCCGAAGTTGTCAGCACGTTTCTTTTAAATAGGGATTTACATTTAGATATCAATGTATACAGAAATATTCAGTAAAGGGGACAATACCATATATGGTTAATGATTTTATGAGACTGCGATATTATAACTGAAATTTATCACTTGAATAATAAGAATATCACTGGAACTGTTTCTTCGACAGTTCGGCATTACCGACAAATCATTTGAAGCGGAGAAAAGCGAATCGGAATAAGTCATAAAGATCATAGTCATCGTACTGTTAACATGCCATTCCGATGACACACTTCAGCAGGTTGTTATCAGAAATATCTGCAATGTCGAGGTCGATCGTAGGTTTCAACAGGAAAAATTTAAACCGTATTTGGACTAACGCCAGAATGATTGCCATGATAACTACATGACGATTCATAAGTTTATCAGGAATGAGATCATGAAAGCTTTCCAATAACACGATCTGCTTGAAAGGGACAAAAATAAAGGTCAATTCAATTCACAAGCACAATAGTAGGAAATCCCTCCCGATGCATTACACTGAAACCGCGACAAACCAGCAATGCTGCCTTGAGCATTCAGCGCTGAGCGCCTGGTTGGGAGATTCAAACATCATTCTTAAGTACTTGGTTACGTCTCAGCCTCGGGTTGAAAAACACAGCCTTCATCATATCTTCTTCAAACTTTAAGCGAAAAATATGCATGATCAACTGATAAGAAGAAAAGATAATTGGAAAGATATTTGGAAAGGAAGATATATTTATCCCTAGTTCGATCGTCTCCTGTGATCATGTGATGAGAAAATAGGCTGGGTTTGTTACATCCAACATCCTTGACTCTCTTTTCGAGTTAATTTTGTAACTGTATTATGCTGTCAAGTTTTTTGTTAAGTTTTCGGAAACTTTTATTTCAATGTATTTTTTCTTGGTTTGTTTCCAGTATCAGAAATGATCTCATCATTACTAACAACCATAAAGTATATTACAGTTTTGTTGTGGAGTTCACACTGCGGTTTTAGATATGCAACACTAGTGATATGTCACGGATATGTACCACACTTAACTCGTTTGTTTCAATAATATTGTTATAACAGTAGCTGTTCTCCTACTTATGTTGTTCAGTAACGGTATTTCTTCAGTATCTGCTTGTATCAACCATTTCTGACCGTCGTAAAGTTTACATTACACGTCATTTATCATGTGATTCTCGTGACTCTATATTACATAATGTCATTAGTTTTCAATAACGATAAACATCGTTCTAACAGACCAGACTGACGTGTGAGACGCAGGGGTAACAATATCGCCTGACGTCATGTATTTTGTGAGATAAATGAAGCAGAATCACTGTCAATTCTCATCATTAATCGTGACATAGCTAGCTGTGCGATAAAATATTGGTGCATTTTAAAACCCATCTTATATACATTGCAATAATCCTTTCTTTCCCATCTACTTAAAAAATCACATATCATTTGATAAATACTTTTTTTTTTGAGCACTCAGAATAGTATAAGCATGACGTTCAGCGTGACGTTATTCGAATGTCTACGTTCATTCAGAATGTTATAAGCGTGACGTTCTTTAAATGTCTACGTTCATTCTAATATATTAGCATTAATTAACTCAAACATTAACAGGACCAATATACAAAGTAAATACTGAGACAGATAGACAGCCATAAAGTCAAAGACACAGACAACACAAGGAGACAGAGAGACAGAAATGTAGGCAGTCAGACACACAGACAGACACACCCTGACACACCGACAATCAGAGAAACAGACAGACAGACATGCACACAATCATAAACATAGACAGCCACACTAGCAAACACATAACAGTCAAATAAACATACAGCCACACAGACAGACATCCTGACACACACACCCTAACATACACAGACAGACACATAGACTGACATACTCACAGACACACAGATAAATCACATACGGCCTTCCATGAAAAATGAAACGATAAACATGCGGACGACAGACAGATTGCGTTATCATCGGTTACAAGTCACAAATATTAAGATACACAAAAGAACGGTATACATAACAGATCCTAATCATAGACATATATGATATATGATAATTAGTCTAATTTTTTAACTACACAACAGAAGCATAAGAGAATTAACAAGTGTTATATTACATGTTTTGGAACTTCTCAAATCACGTCACATCAACTCTTTTTTTTTCTCTCTTCATCACAGTGCTCGTTTTATACTTTTAATTGTAATCCTGTTCTTTACAAATGAGTTGTTTATTCAATATATATGTTTAAACATAGCTTGACATTTAACTTGTAATAAAAGAATGCCTCTTTCATTGATCTAGTATCTTATTAAGTATATTTTGTGCATATTCAATAGGCAATGTTTTCTTTTTATTGGACTTTACATATAAAATTAGATTGCTAACTATTACTGATTGAACTTTCTTCTGCATTTGATTGATACTATATTTAATACTATTATGTTTTATATCATTTCTACATTTCCACATTGTCCATTTGAATGCAATTAGCGCACTATTAAATAAAATAGAAAAGATACCTTTTTCCAGATAGCCCAGAGCTAATATTTCTGGAGTCAAAAGTTCATTCCTAAAACTTGGGAACTTCACAAATATTTTATTTCTGCATTGAATAAGGACAGATTTTACAACGTTACACGAGAAGAAAAGATGTAAAATATCCTCTAATTCTGTCTTACAAAAATGACATTTTCCGTCTGAATTACTAAATTTACTTATTTTTACTTCAGTATAAATGACGTTGTGTATACATTTCCATTGCAATTCCTTCATCTGTGTTGTCGTAAATGTTAATTCTATGTTATCCCAAACCAGTTCCCAGTCAAATTGTTTTTGAAAAGTTTGTTCCCATTTCAATTTGCAATTCGGTGTCAGATTTTTATTCAGTGTATTCATGATGATTTTAGGTTTTAATTTTCTCATAGTGAGCGGTTTCCCATCTCTTCCAATAATATTTAGGTTACTATCAATAATTGGGTATAAATAATCATTGTTCTCTCTGTTGTTCCCCTTTAACTCATCTAACCATACTATTGGAAAAGCATTTTTTAATCTCGATAACTCAGACATACAATTTCGCTTATCTGTTAACAAAGAGTATATATCACGATCTTTTTTAAAATTCTTGTTTTGTACATCCCATATATCGTTGACTGTACAGATGCCACTTTTCGTAAATGAGGTAAAAAATAAAGGTTTTTCATTAAATTGAATAAAGTGGTTACCGAATAGCGGTTGTTTAAGAATCTCGTTTCTGTTTACATGTCTTAAATTTAATTTCTGATAAGTTGACCATGATTCTAACAGTTTTTTATAAAACAATGGAAAGTTGGATAGGTTCAACGTACGTATGTCCGATAGTTTACAAACAAAAAACTCGATTCTGTATTTGTCATCCAAAGACCTAAGCCAGTGTTTGCCTATCGCGTTCCATGTATCAGTGTCACTTTTTAATATTTTGTACATAGATTTTACCTGTATACTAAAAACAAAATCTTTCACATCTATAATATTCATACCTCCTTCATGATAATGCTTTGATAATATTTTACGATTCACTAAGTCTTTTCTTCCGTTCCAAACAAAATTCCAAATTAACGAATTAATACTTTTAATATACTTTTCAGGTATACCTCGAGCTTCTGTCTCAAAGGCAATTAAGGAAAAGATAAGAGATCTTATAATTAGACTCTTGCCATATAAAGTTAAATGTCTACTTTTCCATACTTGTATACATGCTTTGATTTTCTTTATTTTCTCTTCCCATATCGCATTATTATCTATATTATAACCGTGATGTACACCTAATGTTTTTACATGTTTTTGTGTCCATGAGATATTGCTGTATACGGGTTCTTTATTCTTCCATCTACCTAAATATATTCCGGTAGTTTTTTCTAAATTAATTCTTGAACCAGACGCTGATTGATATACATTAAGCACTCTGAATGATTCTTCAATTGATTGTTCGTCAGATTCAAGGAGTTGCGTATCGTCTGCAAACATATTTATTGCAGTTTCTGTATTATCAGGTAATTTGATTCCTTTTATATTTGGGTTCGCTCTAATGGCGCATGCCAGTGGTTCCGCCTGAAGAATATACAAAATTGGTGCAGCCGGACAGCCTTGCCTCGCTGACCGCGATATAGGAAAATATTTACTTACAAATCCATTTGTTTTGATACATGTCTTAGCATTTTGTAAAAGCATGTTAATCCAGTTTCGAAATTTGGTTCCAATGTTAAATTTTTCCAGACACATATTCAACCATTCCCATTCAACCCTATCAAATGCTTTACTTTGATCTAAAAAAATTATCGCACCTTCTGTTTGTTTTAATTCCGTATATTCAATTATATCTTGTATAAGTCTGTTTGCGTCTGAAATATTTCGTCCAGGTACAAACCCCTTTTGGTCCGGATGAATAAGATAAGATAAATGTATTTTTAACCTATTTGCAAGAATTTTCGCGATAATTTTGTAGTCCACATTTAACAATGTCAATGGCCTCCAGTTTTGAATCAACTCTCTTTCACCTTTTTTGTAGAGTAAAGTAAGCATACCTTTGGTTTGAGACTCAGATAGTTTATTTTTCAGAAAAATTTCTTTTAAGACCAAAATAAATTCGAGTTTGATAATATACCAATATTTCTGATAAAATTCGGCTATAATTCCATCTTCTCCTGGTGACTTATTGTGTTTTAATTGATCGATACTTTTTACTATTTCCTCCTCTGTGATCTCTTTTTCTAAATCATCTCTTTGTTCATTGGACAATTTGTTTTGTACATGTTCTAAAAGTGATTCTGCAGCCCTTCTATCCATGCCTTCTGTCGAGAATAATTGTTTATAAAACTTTGTTTGCTCGTCTAAAATTCCATTTATGTCTGTTTTGTAATTTCCGTCATCTGATTTAATCCGATGCCAAACTTTTTCTTTTGCTCTAGTTTTCTCTAAGCTAAAAAAATATCTTGAAGAACTCTCATTGTCTTCGAAGTATTTGATTCTAGACCTTACTCTAAAACCATTCGCCTTTTGTTGATAATAATCTTTAATTTCATTTTTTAAAGAATTGACTTTCTCTCCTGGAACATTTTCCATTTGATATAATTTTTCAAGCAATAGTTCTTTCGATTTTATTTCACTTTCTCTTTTATTTAATATTTTAGAAACGTGGATAGTGATCTCTTTAATTTTTAATTTTGTTATCTCCCACCAGTCAGTTAGATTATTAAACTTGTGTTTTTCTAATTTCCATACCAACCAGAATGTTTCAAACATATTTTTGAATAAATCTGAACTAATAGTGGAAGCATTCATTTTCCATGTTCCCGGTCCCATTTCGACATTACCTATTTCTATTTCGGAGTGTAATAAATTATGGTCGCTGTATAAACATGGTATTATCCTAGTACCAATTATGTCATTGCTTAGGAAGGGACTAACGAAAATGAAGTCAATTCGGGATTTGGAATTCCCTCTGCTAAATGTATGTCCCTTTTTTTCCGAATTTCTTATGCGCCATATATCTATCATTTTATGTTTTTCTAATAGCGTCTTAAATTGTCTTGTACCGGGGTCGTCCCCATTCGTACTTGGAATTCTATCATATTTGTTATTCAAAGTACAGTTGAAATCTCCCAAAAGTATGTTATTTGTTTCCGGTATATTATTATCCAAGTATTCAAAAAATATTTTTCTGTTTGCGCACGTATTAGGGGTATACACATTTGTTAAATGAAAGGAGCAATTGTCATCCGTTGTCACTTTGCATTGTAAAAATCTACCCTCGTTATCCCTTTTTGATTCCGTAATTTTTAAATTTGTTAAACTTTTAGATAACAACGCCACACCTCTCGAAGCAGAACTACCATTGTTCCAAATACTATCGTTACCTCCCATATCTTTCCATTCCTTACTCCATTTATTTTCGTCTGTATTCGTACAATGCGTCTCTTGTACGGCTATTATTTCAAATTTCCTTTTTATTAGCCATAGAAAGAATTCCTGACGTTTTGTTTTATCTCTAAGACCATTTATATTGATTGATACGATAGAAATGGATGGCATTAATACAAAATTAAGATATAATCAGTTAATCCTAAATATGTCTTAAGAATTCCATCAAAACTTGCTCATCTTGTTGGCTTGACGTTCTGCTGACCGAGGGGTTGCTGATCTGTCACTATTGGTTCTCTTCCGGTAAGATGTCGGGGTGAAAGCAACACCAGGATCTTGAGTAAAGGTGGCATTGCGGATAAAGTTCTCCATGACTGACCACATCTCAGTGGCACCCGACTCATTGACATGAACCCCAGAAGAGTCATTAGGGTCAAACAATTCTCTAACTGTTTGACCTTGACGCTGAAATGCGATCGGAGTGTCCACATACGTAAGAGAGCCAAATCTTTCACACATTTTCTTTGCAAATTTATTTACACTTTGCGCAGTTTCGTTTATGATCTTAATCTTTTCACTCTTGCCTTTGCGTGGAATGATACCACACACTCCAATCGCCGTTTCAGGAAATGATTCCTGCACTTTGTTAATTGCAGTGGATAGGTTACATGTAACCTGTTCTGGATCATCAATGTTCCTGGTGATGTCGTTGGTGCCGAGACATAGTGTAACATTTTTTACTTCGGCGTGTTCTGGAATAAGTGACAAAGCCCTAGAAATAACGGAGTCAACCTTATCCAAAGATGCACCGGAGATAGAAGCGTCAATGACATTTTTATCTGGGATGCTTATTCGCTTGACGTTGGATGCTCCAAGGATAACAGAAACATCGGGAGGTTTAACGAGAGTTGATGTGTCTTCAACATTGGTGTTAAGTACCTCATGGACTGATTCAAGATCACTTTCTACATCCGATATGTTTGTACCTTCCAATACGTCATTTGCATACTCGCCATACAGACGAGTTGGACAGTTTCTTTGCACATGGTCATTCTTTTTACAAATATAACAAAGCTTTTCCTCTTTCTGTGGACAATCGCGTGCTATATGATTGCTATTTTTACAGATAAAGCATTCCTTTGTTCGCACTGGTTTGTTTGGACATCTGTAGGACGGATGGCTCTTTTGGCCGCAGTGTATACATTCTGTTCTATTGTTATCCGCAAAAATGCGTATGTCAAATCGCCCAATAGAGTTTCGAATTGGGATCGTTGGTACACAACCTACGACACTCAAGTACCGAGTTCCGTTCTCTATGTCGGTGCCCTGTATTTTCCCTCTACGTATACTTCCAGGGATCACTTGACCAAATTTAGCCATGTACGCAATGATGACTTCGTCTTTCAATTCAAACGGCGCGTCTTTTACTGTTACATTTGTAATCGTTTTTTCAACGTCAAATAATTTCACAGTTCTTCCATTCAATTCAATATTATTGATCAGAAGTTTATTTTTCGCTTCGATGTTTTTACATGAAACTACACAGTTTTTTTCTGTTATTTGAATGGCATTGATTTCATCTACAATATTCATTTTTTTAAGTTCATCGACAACATTTTCGTGAGTCAGCCCTTGAAAAGATTTATGATAGAATTGGACCGATAAATCTCGCTTAATTCCATCCATGGTGTTGTATAGTAAGTCGGATAGTGATATGCACGTGCTAAAATAGCCTACAGTCAGTTTATGACCATGTATACGTATTCACTACATCTTCACGGTTGACTGCTTACACTAAAAAGGTAACATGGCTATACTGGCGAGTAACAGAATGAGAGTGGATATCGTGCACCCTTCCCGTTGTATAAAATACAACCAATAAACCAGTCCATACGATAACCAACTGATAAACAAAAGCAGCGATATGAACCTCAAACAATATGAGTTCCGACAAAAGACGAGATACATGCAAATTTGAATAAAATGACGGAGCTCATAACTCACCCAACCTTCTCTTGCAAGGGCAGATTCGAAAAATATTGTTTTTGTTGTTTGTTTTCTTTTAATTATTTTTTTTGTACCTTTTTTGTTTAATTTGCGAAATTTGAACGTGTTGTTCCGAATGCAATCCAAATGCGATATAGCTATTTATTAATTTTGTAATCCTATTATGGAACTACTCATCATCAACGTTGTAAACGTAATGAATTCTAGTGATGTTTGTGCACGTACAATGTACATCCTCCTGAAATAGTTTGCCTTCATTTCACTGTTCGTTAGTTCGATTTATTTGTATGGAATAGAAAATTCGAGTTAGATTGGAGACTGATTGGAATCTGCATTTTACATAATGATTTCTCATACCAAAGAATTGAGATCAGCAGTACAGCACAATGGTGTGTTATTTGTCCCGCCATGTTCATCAGCTGGAGCATTGTCCTAAACCTCCTGGTAACAGTCATAAAAAAATGAGAATTCAAGTGAGTGTATTGGTTTGAATTTGATGTCATATATGGGAATAATTCCGAACTGAATATTTCAAAACTTAAATGGTCGAGTCAGTGAGGGAATCGAAACAGTTTTAAAATTCCTATTATGGTGTCTGAATAAACACAATTAAAACAATTGATGTGAAATGACGACATTCAATATCATATTTTACAAAAAATATTTCAAGGCGGAATGTCGGACATACCTTCAGTTTAAGTTACGTGGATGGTTCGATGGCTCGGTCGGTGGACAGTGGGACCTGGCAACCTCGGGTGAAGATCAAAGGTGTCTGGTTCTAGAGAATCTGTCTGCTGTATCTCACTGTATGTTATAAGATATGCTTATGGGACACACCTTGTCGATCTATGTGGTTATTGCAATGAGAGAGACCAAGAATATGGCCTGCAGATTCGGAAGTTTTCCGCCGTGCCAACTGCAAAAAGGACATTAAAGAGATAAAAAAATCTGCTGCCCTAGTGATTTTGATGATTTCCTTTCATTCATGCCTACCTTTTTGTGCCCTGTTTTCCACTCAAAGTGTCTCTCTTAATACCCTTCCTCATTTGATCCCGACATTTTTGAGGATTTAAGGCACATAAAAAGAATCGGACCGTCATATATGTACTTTGGTTTCACTAAGACATTTTACCTTAAATTTCTTGTGGGCATCTAACAGACGTCTCGCATGTTGTTCAATATGATTACCACCACTTACTCTATTTAAGGAGGCATCGCCTTTAATTGAAATTCCTTTTTGTGCAGTTTTTGTTTGATGATGATTAGTTCATATCATGGTTTGTTCAGTATGTGTACAATATGGTTCAGGTTTTGATTATAAGTTTCATGTGTGCAGCATGTTTGCGCTTCGACAATTTTCTTTTCATATTTGGCACTTTTCTAATGTTTTAGATAATATTTGTTAACAAAGCACTTTCATTTCAACAATACCCAACAACACATGGTTGATATATATTTCGCCTGAATTTTAAACAGAAGTGCCATCCTTTGCAGTTCCTGACTCATTTATTCCTAACGCATTTCATTAGCTAAACGCTAGTTTCCTAACTCCTGTCATATTTTTATCTGATCAAACAATTGATCTATTAAGATGTCCCAATCCCTTGTCTTACGCCATCAATCCTTCTCTTGTTCAGTACTTCATAATGAATCTATAGGGCCTTAAACAATCGCTAATAATGGCGACTTCATTGCGGCCAGGTAATTGGACACGTATAAGCTTTTATCAGGAATAATAATGTTCAAAGGCTTGCTGTGTTTGCAAATTAACGTCGCTCTCAATATCTGCCTTCCCGCGAAGATTGGTCCGTCACACAGATTATAAAAGTGTGTGTCTGTTTTTATTATAGAACTGTCGTTGATGTATTACACTCTCTTCCTGATTGGGTCTCATATATAGTGTTGTAGTGTGAACTCTCGGGCCAAAACTGTGACTTGCCAGAGGTATACTCTTACTGATGAGGTCAAGGAGAACATCGTCGCCAGCGGGAGGCATGCTCTCGCACACTTCCGATCATTTAAGGACTTTCTGGCCAAATCAGCTGAAATAGCCCGAGGCATACTCTAACCTGTTGATAATAAAGTTAAGAATAAAAATATGATGGTAATGGGAATTGTTTCCTGTCGGTACATACTAATTCTGTTATGCTCAAAGAATATTTGGCAGCATCCAGAGGGCTTTGTCTGTCTGATCTAGATTTGGTTTCTATGCTTAAATCACAGGCTCGGCCTCTTTTATCTTTGTACCATGACTTCTTTTCTAGTTACTTTAATCTTTCCTTTTGAAGGACTGCTTTTCTGGTTATATTACTTTGTGCAATGACAATTTATGCGAATTTTTGCCTTATCGCATTTGACTTGTGGTATGATTTGCAGTCGCGTTGTTCTTGTTTATAGCCCGTAAACAATCAAAGTAATTTTCGACCACGGATTTGCAGTCAACGCTGCTGTAACATCTTACTTGCAACAATGTATGATTCATCTACATTTTTCAAAGCTAATATAAAATATGAACAGTAGAATATCTCAATTCCATGCAATAACGGTTCAACGGTTCGCAATGACAATGAGTGCTTGACTCT
This sequence comes from Ylistrum balloti, assembly GCF_031769215.1. Taxonomy (NCBI): domain Eukaryota; kingdom Metazoa; phylum Mollusca; class Bivalvia; order Pectinida; family Pectinidae; genus Ylistrum; species Ylistrum balloti. The sequence continues at coordinate 1,556,108 of NW_026781979.1, read as the reverse complement.
TTGCGACATTAGTATATCGATAATATGTTATCAGCAAACTCTTTTTATTTCAACTTAAGATAATACATCTAGCCTAAACAACATCAACAGCATTGACACACGTGGTAAATTGGAAATATGAACTTCCCCACGCGCCACAGGTACATCATTCTTGTACGACTGGGGAGGAAAAACGTCTAAAATATCTTACCAGTTTATAAAAACTCAGGGATTAAGGTACGACCAGACCAACTGCATAGCTCTACAGTTAACGTGCTGTTAAATATCAATCGTCTTCTTATAATAATGTGTGCATTGTTTAACTAGTATTACCTTTCATCTACTTCGTGTTAATTTGATAATACTACGATGACAATAGCCATGGGAGACCATGGATAGGGCAGCGTGACTGCTCACAACTTCAATATATTTGTGCGAGCTGACAATTGTCCCGATAAAACGGACTTCAAACTCACCTCATCTTCTCGATCTGCCAGTAGCTTGATAAATTGGTCGCTCACATGCAATAATGCTATCTGGCTTCCTTATATACTCTTCTATTGTCTACTGTTAAAAAAACACGTGGATTTATACTCTCAGACATGCACGTGGATACCACGCACGTGCGGACAATGGTCGATACGTAGCCTGGCGTGTTATTTAGACATAAAGAAACCAAACATGATGCATGTAGATACTTGATAATTAAGATCGATTTTTTTTCTTTGTTACGAATCTTTCATTTATTCAATTAACATTCATTTAGCTTTTTTTTATAATTAAATTCAAATTTAGGTTTGTTAATTGTACTTGAAATGCTACAAATAACAGAAAAAATATATTAAATCAATTGATATAAGGATTCGATGTATCAATTCAACGACGACGGATACACAATGAATGAAAGGAACCTGATCCGTGAATACATCGAAAATAAATACCAACCGAACTTAATGTCAAACCAAGAAGTATGTTTGACAGGACTCGGAAGAAAGTTTAAACGGATGAAATGACAATTCATTCAGTAACAAGCTACGACAAATAGGAAGCAAAATACCACACAATAAATCAAGTCAAAGTAAAAGAACTTCTGGTTCTGTACCTTTAAGGGACTTACGATTTTTCAAGCTATTGTTAGCATCAAAATATCTCCCCTGTGGTCATTTTGGACACGTGAAATTGATGGGAATACTCCCTGCCAAACCGTCTGAATATAGCGCATCGAGAAATCAGGAACTGAAAGGTCACTGGATCATAGATTTAATGCAGAGTATCGGATAAATACACAAGTGTGAAACTAAAAGTTTCTGCCGGGATTACAATTTTATTACTTCATTAGGCTTACTTGCTATTGATTTTATAATTTGCATAAATATTTCATTTTGTACGGCTTATAAAATTGCAAACCTGTTATGATGCAATCAGAACCGCGCAAATGTTTGTAAATCGATCCAATCCAGAGCGCAAATTGAATATTCATATGTTTGTTTATGCGGTGTACGAATTCCATAAGAACTTAAATAGGTGATTCTGTACATTTTTTTTTCAAAATCATTCCATGAAATCCTAACTTTCGCGGAATGTCCCTTCAAACAAAATCCAGAATACTAATTTTTCCAACGATGCCTTCAAAAACTAAAAGATGAATGCATTGGGAACAAAATGTGCAGCAGAACAAATGTGATACCGATATATCAAAAGAATGTTGTATTTGTCTTTTAAATTAACCACAAATGCCACTGGATGATCAGTTAGCTTTGGGACGAAACAGTCTAACAGCAAAAACGCAAGTGTGTTTGTCTTCAATGCTAAAAATGATCTAAGGTGTTAATCGTCTCATGAGCGTTTAGCGGGGATCTACTGCAGGTAAGTTATCAGTTGCATCTGATACTCATTCCCAAAGTACAATGACCCAATGCATATCGATGACAAAGAACACGCCTGTCCTGGAAAAGGGCTTTAATTGTGCAAAAATGGTCACGTTTGTTTATATCCATCTTAATGACTCTGGTCATTTAAGGACAGACAGCCTCCCTATATATATATAGGTTCAGTACATGTTATTAGTGGTTATGGTTTTGAGAGACTGCGATATGGTTTCCCTGTGAAAGTGTAGAACTGACAACAACTTGATATCTTTGTCTGAAACCTAGTTTATAAATCAAACACGTCTTATCTAAGGTTAAAAAGCAGCATGATATTCCCAATGATCAGTTTTATAAGGAAAAACCTAATGTACACAAGTTATCAATCAAATTTTTGTATTAACTGACATCCTGATAAATTCAATATAACAGATAACCTCATAATTCAGAGAGAAGAAAAGCGATTAATCCCATGACTTCGAAGTCCCTTTCACGGCTTACTTGAAAATATATCCATATTGCAATCCGTTTTTGGTTTAAGCATTATCACACTAGCTCTGGTCCTATACAAAAGATGTCCGTTGACGGATCATTTTATTGTGATATCACCATAAGATGTCATAACAATGACCTTGGCATCCAATAACGAGTTAACTAAACATTGTGTTTCCATTGTGCATTTGCCATTTCTATGAAATGGTATGTCACGGTCTGGGAACCAAAGCCTTTCTGGTTTGGAAGAGAGCTCAGCCTAGATCCAAGTGAGACAGCGTCAAGAGAGACATCCTGGCAAAAACATCTTCAGAAGATAGAAAAAGACAAACATTCCAGGTTTAGGTGCCTATTGCGGTCACGTAATGGGGCCGCAGATGTGGTTTTTACACTCCATCTCCAGGGCAGTTTTGTGGATGTAATTAATCGTTGAAGCCATAATTTACATATGTACATTCATAGTGCCATCGTAGAAAAATTGCTTAATGCACCAAAACAAATTGACGAAACCACTAGCGACCCGGTCATCTAATATATACATTGTATATAATGACAGTATCTTTCAATACTGGCATCGGCACTGTAAAACAGATGTTCTTTCATACGTATACCCCAATTGATTTATAAGGAGAGTAGTAATAACCAAAATGCAGACAATGTAATTTGTCATATATTCCGAACCATCTGCCCTGGGCATATTGTCCCGAGAATTTGACAAATTTTGTATTAGGCAGAGTAAAAATTGAGTTATCTATCCTTATTATGATGTTATCTTAATGTATTTCGTGGTGAAAAAGCACAAAATGTCCAATTTATTAAGAATATTTTTGACTGGCGTGAAATATTAATCTTATGTAAAAAGTTTTATGTTTTCAATAAGAAAATGTAATTGGACACAACAGCATTGGCTATTGAATGGAATTATCATTTTGCTGTTTTTTATTTTGTTATTTCAGAAATCGGCTGTACTGCCGCAAACTTAAAGGATTAGATAAAAGACGCATACATGAAAACTGCACCTTTCGGGTACGAATCTCGCAATTTGATATGTGTACAGGACACACCCTTTAGCCTTTCAAGGAGTCTGCATTGATACCAAGAGTTGAAAGTGTGAAATCCCAGCAAGAAAATAAAGAAGGGCTGAATCGGCTGGACAATTCAACTGGACTTTCCACGAAATTTCACTGAAAATATTTTCTTGTGCACATGAGGGTTTCAACATTGGGTTCTCATCATATTGGAGCCCTTTACGAAAACACAAGATAAACTGACATGTCAAGAAAATCATAATCTAAACTCAAATTCAATAAAACTAGTACAAAATATGAACAAATGAAAAATTTACTCCTTAAAAATACAAGACAATGATATTAAGATCGGTGTCCCATATCCTCATTATCGACGACAAAAACCATGGATGGTGCATGGGGGTCGCTGTCTAGGAATGAAAAATTCAGTACACTGTAAAAGGAAATTAATATCCGCAGTATCTTCCATTGTATGCTGTTAAGATCAGTACCATACCATAAAATAAGTATACATCTTTTGATGTTTAAATGAATTCCTGAGAAGCTGTATGAAATTTCCATCGACAAAGTTTTAAACTTTATCATTGTAAAACAAATCCTATAAGCTCGTGCAAGTCAGTATGTATGTATGTAATGAAAAGAGCGTATTGAAAAAACAGATTCAACATAGGTTTTTTGACGACAATCAAAACGGTTTATGACAGTCTATGGCCAAGTATGTGTTATATCATATATAGTTGTAGTTAAAAGGTTTGTTTCATTTATCAACAATTTGAAATTTTCTTTTAAAGCAGACCTTATCACTAATTATCTATTGTCTATGTGTAGTTTTCCGTTAATTTCTGACTAAATTAAACGGCTGCCCTCTTAAGACGTAATCACTAAGATCACATATAGTATGGATGTCTCACATTCTACCTATAGTATTATGGAAACAGTCATCGTTATTTCAGAGAGATAACTTCAGTGTATAATAAAAGTTATAAAACATAACATTTCTACCATTCGTTAAATAGCTTTTATTTCCAATGCATGCCACGACAAAGCATACACATAACAAATTGCAACCGTAATAGTACTTTTAAAAATAATATTAATGTCTTTTGCTGATGAAAACATACAATAATAGTAAATTATAAATGATATCAATAAAAAAGGCAAACAAATACTCAGTATATTAGAGATTGATATCTGTCTTAATATCGTAGATATCATAAAAGATGTCTTGCATCCCAATTAGTTATCGTGAAAAAGATTAATTTTACTATGAGTACAAGGCTGTCACGGCAGATCGCGACCGAGGCGTGCTGTCTCTACGTCAGCTGATCACGACTTCCGGTTTGTACAAAACACGTAAGTATCTCTAGAGACGTTCTTATATCCCCAATCAAGATGTCCTGTCGGCCAGTCAATTACCTAGCAGTCTCTCAGACACAGCCTGCTTGCGATGAAGCCTTACGCCAGCCTTCTTGACCAGACCTGACAAGTCTTCCGTCCAATTTTCAATGAAAACTTCCATCAACGATCTAATATAGCGGAGAGTGCTTGATGCTATTTTGTAATGATTCTACCGGTACACTTGAGCTAGTTGCACCAAAACGAAAATGTGAACTTGAGTCCTGTACTTTTTCAAAGAGATTGTCTTAGTTATTTGTCAAAGGATATTGGTTTTTTAGTCCAGTTCGTCGACTGATTCCTATTGTATCGTGTCCCCGACGGCATCAGTCGCAACCTCGCCAAAGCTATTGCGTTCTTTATTGCATAAAAGTGCCCGATACATAACATTGGAATGACGTTTACGAAATTCAATTTCGTTCTATTGTAATGAAGTGGCACCTTAAGAAGGAATATACAATAGAATTTTTGGAATGATTGAACCGTTCCTGCTGCCGTTTGAAAACAAACCAATACAATATTCTAATATTGGTACACTGTATATGGTTATATTTTCTGCGATATAACATGAAGTATATGATAACAAAATGTTTTAGTTTAATTTTCAGAAAAAAGGAATGTTTATAGATTATCTCTTGCCCTCATTGCGTCATTATTTCACTCACTGGATATAAATCATTAGTTCAACTGCAGTATTTTAAAACTTTTATTGGAATACTAGCACTGAAGTTTAACATTTTATAAAATTATCTACACTAGTCTCGCATGTTTTTAATTACATTTACCCCATACAAAGGACGTGTATATGATACCCACCGAAAACAAAGTATTATGCAGAATTATTCAAGGCGCCTGACCACCACGAGACCATTAGGCGAGAATAGAACCCCCACTCCCATTGTTTGTTAACACCGCTGAAATGTCACTATAAATCTTTAATTAAACTCAGGCTTGGCATCAACCGATTGCGCATGACCTAAGTTGCTATGTTCGCTCGATCATCTTCCAAAGATTGTTAGACTTATGTTAGAAATTGCCTTAGAATTTTTTATAACAGGAAGATTTGGGGTTCACCTATCAAAACGTCATTCACCTGAAATCTAGGTTTAGAATTGTTATCGATACTGTCAATGATAAAGGTAGAAAAATAATGAAAAGGAAAGTGTTAGATTATGCACAGATTTACCTTGTAAGAAAATTAACTGTTTTTCCTCATATTCAACAGTTTATTAGAATGTATATACCAATGTACATTGCATGCACTTTGTTATAAACTGCTTAAAAGAGGAGAATAATTGTTTAGAAAGCCACACAGACGGTTAATACAATTCTCCAGCAATATTACTAATATATTGAATGAATTAAAATGAATTAAGTAGTTTGTATGTTAACACTCTCATTATAACCTCCTTTTAAATGTACTGTTCTTGTAATTGGTTTATAAAACAATTAAGTATTACAATGCTTAGTACTTCAAGATTCTCAAAATTGCCCCTTTTTTCCTATTAGTTGACTTTTCCGGTCTGTACAACATATCTAACTTTCTAACACTGTATGTAGAGACAACTTTGAACTGCCTTGAAGTACTTATTCTAAAATAATGAGGCCAACATTTCCATTGACAAATATTTTCCCAAAGAAATACTATAAGTCCACCTCTTGATCAAATACGTATTCGCCCCATGTTAAATAGAGGTTCTACAACGAGTGGCAGTTGATTATCGTCGTTATCTAACTCGAGTTAGTTAATTTTTAAATTTGAATAATAACTAACGAGAGTTTGATAACGATGATAATCAACTGCCACGAGTTGTAGAACTTCTTTCCACCATAACCTTTTAACGTAAAAATAGATATATCGTGTACAACATTGTTTCGCCCCCATTGACACTTTCGCGTAAGAATACATCGTAGGTTGTCTGATTGGCTCATTAATATGCAAACAGAGACAAACTCCCTATTTTTGAAGCAAAATACTTATTAACAAAATTGCGTTACAAAATAACACAAATTGTTAATCTTTTTAAAAAAAAAAAAAAAAAATTGGAACTAGATTTTATTGCGGATAAGACCTTGCCCGTCTCCAACCTAATTTCAAAGGTTGGGAAACTAAAATTACTGCATGTACCAAACACTATCCCCTTTCCCCCTTCACACAGTTTTACCGCATCACCGATCTTGACCGCCGGCAAGAGAGACAGATTGTCACGGTCAGCCATGTTAATGATGGACAACAGGCGATGAAAACAATCGCACGTGGCGAAAGTAGTTCGGGGTCACAGATCATGGTTGGGGAGGTCAATGCCTCGTCCAATAGATTTGGCTGTCACCAATAATACACGTGTGTATTATGCGTATGAATATCAATGGATATGGTGTTTATTAAATAGTCACGGCGTGAGATAACATACGCAGGTTATGGTAGAATTTCAAATAATGTAGATATATTGCGTATATTTTACTTTATGCATTATGTTAGGCGATATAAATGACGTGTTGTGTTGATATAAACATTACTCTATTATAAAGAGCAAATTAATGCTTTTCCATCATCAATGACTTTGGGCAATCACGCTTTATTTCACTTCTATGTTTAGGGAGATCATTATCATTTGGACGATAAATCTCGCTGGTGGTATATCTTCTGGATGCTACCTGACTTGTTTGTGATCAGTATCATAGTCGGGTACACATATCAACTCATTTTATTCTTTAATTCCATTCCACTCTATTCAATTTTCTACTATTACACTTCATTTTTGATTAACCATACCAGGACAGACAAAAAGTTTGTTAGATGCCATCTATCTTACAATAAGAACAGGCAATGAATTTTGTAGAAGAGATTTGGCATATGATTGGATAAAATGACTCACTTTTGTCTTCATAAATAATTGCTACAATATGTAATCTTGGAGATTTACAGATTGTACCTACTTGTCACCAGTGTCTCCTTCCATATCTACCTTTCCGTTTTCGATAGTAACAATATCTTTATTTGTATTTTTGGCATTTATGAGCAGTTCGATAATGAGATAAGAGTTGTTTCTAATTATTTCGGTTTCTACAATTAAGGTACATTTTCAGATATACACTAATAACGGACAAGTGATTTCAAAAGCACATTTTCTGATGTATGGAAGACTAAGAGCTACATATGCAGAACAACGTTCTTGTTTGTACATTGTACATAATACGACTTTCTTATTGTGCTCATAAGTTTGCCTTGTTGGCTGTTTGTCGACTTCTTGATTTACTGAAATCACATTTGGACAGATGGTATCGAAGTCGGGAGTTATTTTCAACCGTAAATTTAGAGGAAACTCCCTCACAGTTTCCGATCGAATCTTGTGATCAATCAGATCTGTTAGCTACAGAAAAACTCCTCACAAAAATGACTTGCCGACCAACTGGTGATAGATCATGTGTACAATGTGTGCATATAGAGTGGCATACTACAGGTATTTATCAGTAATTATAATTCGGTAATAAACAATAAAATATTAACATTCCTTACCTAAATTTAGCTTACCCCAGAGTATTGTTTAACGAGCAGCCAGGTTAGACATACGCCGGATATACTCTGACAATGCAGAGTAAGGGGATTAACTCCGAAAAGATGCCGTGCCAAACTTTCTCGGTAAACAGAAAATTATATTATTGTAAGGTGGAACGGTACATGCGATGGCATGTACTACCCAGTGGTAGATCTTTCCGAAAAATCAGATATATCTGGAGTAACCAATGACTGACATTGTCAGTCAAGAACCTCTCCACTGCAAACCTGAGGAACATGTCCTGCAATCCTAGAGAGCGTTTGAACAAGTAGGTCTGAAGTGGAAAGGTAGGCTGAATATCAGTAATGTGTCTTATCGTGGAATATCCGTTACTGACATACCGTAAATAGATACACAATATAGAGAGGATGAAGGAATGGTTTACGCACTACATTTTAATTCTAGAGAGCATGGATTTAGATCGTTTTTAATTCGATGTTAAGGACTGAAAAAGAAGCGCACAATCTGTAACAATTATGAACATGGAGTAACAAATAACTAGTATCCAAAATGAATTTTCTTAGGTTAAGAAAATAACAAATGGAGTAATAAGGATATATATCTAATATGTATATACATATGTATATATTGAATGGCGCAATATTTCTGTTTTATCCCGAAAGCTTAATTCAAAATGGGAAGCCATTTTCATTAAAGGAACAAAATGGTCTGTCATCAACACACAAAGTATTCTTAGGTAATCGAACGATTACCATTAAATCTGAGTTGTTGAAAATTAGACATGGGTAATCTCTATTTTTAGACAATCATGTTCTTACATTATTGGCGTATCATGTTTATTTGGTTTTTTGTAGTGAAGACTTGTGCTGACTTCTTCTCCATTGTCATCTTTCTTCCCTTAACTCCATTTCCTAGTGATGATATTCCACCTACTGGCCAAACCTTTCACATGTCTCCAAATCTTGATGAAAACACCAATATGTCTACTGTGGAGGTAGTTCAGGGATGCACTAGTGTTACAAATCGCTGTTACAATTAGCTAATTCCTTTTGTATCCATATTGTCATAAATCTTGGCCTATTCACCTACTGCCTAGTAAGAATAAGCACAGATCGGGACATTTTATGGACAGTTCATCTGTGCTGACCTACGCACCGAATCTGAAGAACTGACGGATATCTGTGGTAGCTATAGAATGTAATATAATGATCAATACATTAAGTAGTCATATTTTATCTTTCCTTTTCCATATTATATCATTACATGTTATATCATAATTGTTAGGCAGAATTCTAGATTCATCTTTGTGTACTTTTAAAACTAAGTTGATGTGTATTGTGTTTAATGTTCTAATGAGGTAGCTATCAGAGGCATATTTGTAACCCAATTCCTTTTGCATTAAGATTCTCGCAATAAAATCAGTTATGCATCCTCCATCTTTTCACATAAACAGCTCAAAAGAATTTGGTCATCGTGTGGTTACTTATACCAGCAAACTTGTTATGTAAACCAAAATCAGATTAAAACGACAGAAATATCACGGTCATGTCTCAGATATACTACACTAAAAAGAGGAAATTAAGTCATTCAAATAGATCAAATTGGCACAAGGCCATGTCTCAATGAACGAATACCATTGTCAGATATTATATGAAATAATATGTCAGATATTAATATATAATACTGTGTGTGTTATATATTATATTGGTGATAAAATGTCAACCTAATTTCAAGAACCTGATTCACCGGAAATCAGTTAGGATGTGATCATCGTGAGTGAATTGATAAAATGAAAAGGTACATGTATTGAATATTATATATTACATAAAATACTACAATCCATACAGTACAATGTAAATGTAAGCTCACCAGGTGGCACCATCTTGTAGGAAAAGGTCAAAGGAGCTGTTGATTGTCTGACGTTGGGACCAAATATCAACATGCTCCTGTCCAGAAAAAAAAGACAGATATGCCCTTGTTTGATATTAGCTCATTCCATGAAGATGTGACCTAGGAAATAACACGCGAACATATTTATCTCTACCTTAATTATCGTGTAACCTTTTAAGCAAGCTGGTTGGGACGAATATCATCATTATTTAAACAGTTACATCCTATCTGTAAAATTATGTTGTATGGATGGACATTGATGATCTTTTTTCGGACCGCAAAATCAGTTTCGGGTCTGTCGACTCCGATGATCTCCAAACCGACCACAGTACAATGGGAAAAGCCAAACGTATGTAAATTCTGTCCATGCAAATAACAATTTCCGTTCATACAAACAAGAATTTGTACTCAAAGATGTGGCCTGAAAGCATCAAGGTAGCCAAGCTTTTCATTGAAAACAATCAAATTGATATACTTAGATTCAAAAATGGCGATTCGCCGAGAATCCAGGAGAACCGCTCCAGGAAAACTGATAGTGTTACATTTTTATGTTTCCCACGGTTATCAATGTCACTATCCTTCGATTTAAAAGGTAGGAAAGTACGATGCTGCTTCGGAGTCTTCTGGTTACCGACTGAATTGTATAAAAGACTTTAAATAATAAATTTCAGTTGATGATTTTTTTTTCAATGGCACGCAATTGAAAGGGGTCTACCCATGATCCTTTGCTCTCTTTCCAATGGGAAGTAACTACTTTTACATACTTAGGAATCATAATGTAAGGGAGTAATCTCGTATTATCCCATGCATACATGATGCATATAAGAGCGTTTGTCGTTTTCATTTCATATGGGATTTTAGTTTTATTGAAAAAGAATTTGTAAGAAAACAAAAAAAACACGTCTTTCGCGAAACTTAATGAAATTGAAAATTCATAAATGTATGAATTGTGATATCATACGATAATACCGAGGACATACATGTACATGTATTTCACAGTGAGGTGACATCAAAACCTATCAAACATATAATGGCAAATACGCGTATTCAGGTTTTGAGAGTTGTCTCTCTTCTGATGCACTAAACAAATTTACAAAGCGAAGCGAGTCCTTACTGCACTATGAATATAGTATTGACTAACAAATGTGTTATATGTTCATGGTATCAAGTTAGCTGTTGTCTACATTATCTATGGAGCTTCCTAGTTTGGACCCTTCTGTATTTTGACCCTACGTTGCCCTACATCGAGAAAAGAAATGCCAATTATCCTCCATATAAACCAATGAAGTCTCCATTTGAGTTTAAAGGTAGCACTTTATAACCTTACACATTCCTTTTTATAACGAACGATTGCAAAGTAAAACGACCAGCAGAAAATGTCTTCGTTGTTAACAGTTTTGTTTGTGCATCAGTAGAGTAATGATATGTTTTGTTGAGTGTTATTGGCTACGACAACTACTAAAGGCGTCACACTGATAGCAATTCAATCCTATATAAGGACGCCAGTAGATGGAGGATCCTAGATCAACTCGTATCTGCTAACAGCTCTGAGACATTAACACTCTATCGACATTCTCTTACTGAATTTAATTCGATTTTATTGCAATAACGTATCTCTGTTAGAGCCGTTGCAGCGCCCGAAGTGCCATTGTTCAGGTTGATACTGTGCTGGGTGATGTTCGTTTTATTTCTAACAATAACAAAGTTACATACTCCCTTGACAATGAACCAACTCTCATTCATATTCAACAAGTTCTGTAACGTTGTGTGGAGTTACACCCTACACCCCGTATCTTACTGTTATGTACTTCTCTAACGGATACTTATGTCAAGTTGTTCTTTTCGTATAAAATACACTCAAAATAAAGATATGAAGTTCTCGTTTTTGTTATTTTTCATGTTGTATTCCATGATAAAATATGTGTTTTACGCTAATCATTGTGTTTGAGTGCAATGTTTCAATAGCTTAAATGTTCTATGAATTAACGTAAAATAACGTATCAATGTTTATATATCTTTACTCTTTACAATAGTGAGTACAAACCTAACGTTTGAAGTTTCTTAAAAGTTTCTGCCTTACGTCTTTATATTGCATTTTAGTTCTGATTGGTGTTTTACAACTTTAATTTTAACATATCGTGATTATTTCGTGTCAGGTTATTACTCCAAGTGGTTTCATATGAAATACTCATTTACCTCCGATTTAGCAAATATGGAAAGTTTACAGCAAACTTGTATAAGCCTGAACGATCCTTATTTCCCATTCGTGTACTTTTCGTCTGTGCTTTGAGTTTGTTACACTCATCTTTTGTTTAATACGTAAAGTGATATGAATTTAGACAATTATTATAACGTTCTGTATAAACACATATGTAGGTTATTTACATTATACAACTATAAGTAAAACATAACGAAATATCTGATCGACAATTTGAGCATAACATAATTCAATATTATCAAACTATTAAGGTCTGTCATTAATAACCGTAATATGTTAACATATGTCTATCACAAGCACAGGTTTCTCTATGGTGTATTTACAGTATGTTTAGTGTTAATAGTACATGCACTTATTTACTTACGATCTGAGTCCTGGAAATATCGTTATCAAAATTTTTAGATGGGATTCTGTTAGAAAACACCAACTCATTGTCAGTAATACAGACGTACCTCTAAATTCATTCGGTAAAATTATCAGAATATTGTTAAAATTTCCCAGTACTGATTCGCGTTGAAAAGCCTCATTAAGACAAATCTATATATGAACAAAACACTTAAAATATGTACCATTAGTAGGTTTGTTGTAAACGTATTTTAGGTACTGCTTCAAATATCTCACAGGAATGTTAATCCATAAACTGACAAAGTGGTTTGTCCTTCACAATTGTTTATGTCATTTAAAATATAGAGTGAAATATTGATATTTCCGTGTTTATATTGTCTTTGGTGATTTTTTCCTTTCCAACAATAGACATGATTTAAAAGACATTCTAACCTAAATGGTTCAGAGGAAGTTGTATTTGTTCTCGCCTCGGTTGTCTATATATTTTTCAAATGCACCATGACATTCCCGTATTGTAATTGCTTTTTTCCAGTATGTAGATGTGTTTTGCCAAAAAAGACTTCTGAAAAAGGTCAGAGAAAAAAAAAGGAATGTAGATTTGTTTTGACGTGTATATGGATGTTGTATTGATTATAGACTCTAAATAGGTTGTAACCTTCTGATGCCCGAGGACTATAGCCAGATATACGTAAGAATTGACCTTTGGGATTGATACTGACGTTGACAACACGCAATCTGGTCTCTCTAATTGTTCTGCCGAGGTGTTTTGACTATTCATGTTTTTTTAAATGGGAGTATTTCAGATTCCATTCCATTGTAAGTTGGAATTGATTGTAAGATTTTGAACTGTTAAATTATCAATCAGTTTTCCGCTGTAATGCAATGCGTTGTTTTGTAAGGGTTGAACATCATTTCAGTTGAACCATGGCTTTACAAGTCACGTACTTTATTCAATCTATTCACTATAATTTTTACGTTAATGTCGAGTAATAATACATAAATAGCTCTAATAGATTCACAATCGACACTTCCGGTGGAACAGTATACGATATAACTAGGAGTTGGTTCATTTAATTGATTTCAAGTTTGAATTGATATTTCAACATTTTGGCATTTTCGTTTTAGGTTTCAGTACATTTGGAAATGTTACATTCTCTTTACGCAATATGAAGTTACATGTTTTGTAGATTAGTTCATTACTGGTGTTTAAAGAACCTGGTGATTTTATGTTATAATTGTTAACGTCACATTACAGTATTTTAAGTTGATATAGAATTCCATCAAAATACAAAACCTTTCTAAAACTGTTCCTATCCAACTTAACAGGGCAGGTAACAGGAAAGCATATGCCCATCACCGTTTGTATAATAAAAGTATGGAGATATTTGTTTGTAACAAAACTTTTTATCAGATTTACAACAAAATGCATTAGCTTGAATTCCTTTACATCTATATGCGGGTTTAAGTTTCAAGAAATATCACTTCTGCGTGCTTTACGGAGGCCCCCTCTTTGATGCCTCTAATTGGTTTCGTCTCGTTCTGAAGATATAACATTGCGAATGTTAATGCGTAGAACACGTCATGGAGTCATTGTCCTTCGGGAAGATATACAAAGAAAATGGTTTATATGTAGCTCATGAAGTACAAAATGTTTACAAAGTTGATATGCTTGATATATTTCGCTTACTATAAAGGTTCTGAGATAAAACCTAGGCATGTTTTTCAATCTTGGATAAGTACTACGGCGACATGATGAAGACAAGATAAAACGTCGTTTTCTGTAATGAATAATAACAACACATCATGGCTAACGTTTTGGTAGAAAACAAAACAGTCAGAGAAGCCGTATTGCATGACAGTTAGTCTGTTAACTTCTAAAACATAACCGTAACAGAAAATTAGATTTGTTTCATTAATATTATATAATCGATTAATGTTTCCTTGCATCATGTTGTTTACCCGTATCATAATACTTATTTCTTTTCATCCTGGAATTCAATTTGTCTCTTTATATGGAGGCTAAAGGATTCTAATACACTATGTCGTAATATTGATACTACTTACATTCCTGAGGTGGTCCTTTCCATTTGTCACGTGACCGTTAACAGTATGGACCAACGGAACGTGAGCCCATGCCGCATATGACTGATTACTACTCTATGTTACATAATTAGAGCAAAATACACGTAACATTATTGTTTGGCGTACATTACTGTCGTCTTGATGAGCATCCATTGCAAAATAGAAACCGGATATGCCTTAAAAGTTCCGGATCCAAGACATGTCTGTAATTGCCGGTGATTTGGAGAATCGCGTTACCACTCTTAGTTGATAATGATAGATCGGACCGGAAATTCACCTGTATAGACATAACATAAACGGTACCATCCCATCACAACGTTGGCGCTAACATGTTTTGTTTTATCCGTCTTGCTGTGTTTATCGTCACTAGCACACAGTTGGGAAATTAACATCTGACCCGAAAGACATCTTTCAATCGTACGATAACACCTTATGTCATGTCGACGCTCGGTTTATATACCAAAATGTAAGTTTTCATAAAGATATTTCTCAATTATGTGTCTTTTGAGATTGCAAGGAGATAAACTATGCTTGTGGACTTCCGTCTCCGTAGCTTGACCTCTAATTCATTATGTCATTTTGAATCCATCCTGTATATATATATTTGCCGTCCTTTTTTTAAAATTATCTAATATTTAAAATTTAAAAATTAACCGAATATTGGTTAGTTAACCTTCCTATCTAAGTCAATTATTTTTGCATCGCCTTCTGAATTTCCACATTTTAGGCATCAAGCATTAACTATCGAAGGATTTTATAAGAACGTCACTTACATGTGTATATTCTAAGCTGTGCCAGTAGTCATAGGAATTTGAAAAAATAACATCACATGTAAGGTGATAGCAAACTTTAGGGCCATAAGTACACCAGCAAAATTTACCCTTTCATGGCAAAATACGTTTATCTCTTCACAGCTCACCTCTCCCACTTTTCACCGCTATGTCAAGTAAATAAACAGCTTTAATATTTAATACCTTAGAGTGCATACTCTTCAATGGTCGTTTTCCTGGGGAATGTGACAGAGAGTAATCACCAAACCATGCGATATAAAACTAGTTATGATCCGACAGTTTTATCATCGTTTCACTGCTGCAGCTGAAATCTAACAAATGCGAATGACTCATTTCACAGCTGAAGAATTGATTACAACAAAAAACAAACATAAATATATTATTTCTATTCAAATTTCCCCACTAACTCCCTTCAGATCTCCTATGTTAGCGTATTAAGTCGCTGTCAAAATATTTAAATGTATGTCAATATTATTCTATTTTCTCTGATAAAGTGCAGTTTGCCGAGTTAGATTATAAGGATTCTATAAAATTAGAATTATCATTTAGTCATCTGAATGTGCCTTAAGTTATAATCAGATGTCATACTGAGTGTTTGATGTTTTGTACATCATGTACAGCTGTGTCATCAGCGCCAAAATATTAAAATGTGTGTGTTATACATCGATTGACACCTACGTAACATAGGAATTTAACATGAAATAATTTAGTCTTCATACATTATGGATGGAAGATTGTACAAAAGATGAAAAGATAATAACATTTTTAAAAACAAACTAAGAATTAAATAATTTAAATACTCTAAAGCCAAAACATAAATTGAATTACGTCATATAAATATTTCTTCCTCATTCATCTGTAAGACGCACTATTTCACACCTGAATTAATGTTTTTAAAAATCCATCCAATAGCTGCATCAAAGCTTAATATCAAATACGAAATATTTCGTTAGTAAACATCTTACATTTAATGAATTCGTCTGTAGTCCAATGATTTAGATTACCGGTTATTGCTAAAGATAGGACCTTGCTCATTTATATTGGAATTTTCACTGAATATGAATCTGTGTATGCGTTTTTTTGCAGGTCCGTGTTATTTCAACTTGACTTATTACCACTCTCAATACTTTTTCATCAGCCATACCTATTGAGACACTGCATGCTTATGAGGTAGGTCAAATTGAATGTATATTTTTGAGACCTTTGTTTTTGGTAAATATTGAACAGCCGCTCCTTATGAAAACAAAACAGGTAGCAAATAGCTTGCAATGTCGTTAAATTCTTCTTTAAGATATATTGATGACGTCTTGTCTGTAAATAACTAGAAATTCATTGACCACGTCCATCATATATAACCGACAGAGTAGGAAATCACAGACACGATAGACTCTTCTACATCAGCCGCTTGTTTTGATATTTTTTTTCTACAACGAAACCAGTATGGACAGCCTTCCACCAAACTATACGACAGATGTGATGATTTCAATTTCCTTATTTGGAATTTTCCATCCCTGCATCCTCAACCTATGGTGTTGATTTGTTCGATTGCATTGTATCGTGCCGCAGTTGATCCGATATCAAAGGGCATGTTATCACAAATCGTTCAAAAGATGCAGGTTGATGAAAATGATGGGGAAGTTTTACGGTCGTTATAGTGATACTGAGAAAAATTCTATATCTTTGTGCAACATAAAGCCGAACATGTTTGATGCTCGTTAGTTTGCCTATTGGTTCTGTTATTGTTACTCGGATTTATAGTAACGCCCCCATTGTCTTGTTTTAAGTTTTCCTTTCAAAGGTGAAGTGCAGAACAAATATATATTTGAAGATTATAATGTAGTGTAATTCGTAATACATGGAGGAGGAACTTGTGCGAATGAATCCATTTCTGATTGATAATATCTGTTTTATGTTTGGATGTATAACTTAACATTTTCCAAACTTATTCAGTGAATGAAAACCAAGTAAGCTATTTCGATCATTGTAACAATGATTCAGATTACCAACTGACTGTAAGAATATGGACCTCCTTCGATTGTATTGGTTATACAACATCAAAACCAATATTAAATAAAGCTCCTTACTACATGAACCATTCTCAATACTATCAAATTACTGTTACAGTCTTATTATGGTACAATTGAACTCGAGAAGTTGAATAATTATAATATGGATTTTAAAGAACTAAGAAAACTTTGACCAATCTACACCCCTTCTTTGGACACTTCTTTAAGAAAATTTGATTTTGTTCACTGTGTGCACTATCATACCCCATTCCAATCTAAAGGAACATCATACCTGCCTTTCTCGATTGGCTTGCTTTTGCTTTTGTTTTATACGAGGCTAAACTATCCCTATTCTTGGATTTGACTTTTGCTGGTGTCTTGTAAAAATGCATTGAGCGTATACAATGTATAATGTACATACCCGCCAGAACTGGAAATCAATTACAAGCATGTTGATGAGTTTCCACATCCACTGCTGATAATTACCTCTATTTTACCTTCAACCAACAAGAGTGGCATACTACTGATGTTTTCCGATTACTTATTTCACATATCAAGTTATCTAACATGTTGCAGTTAATTCAATTTCAGAGCTCACTACACAGCCAACATTCGCAGCTTTCAAAGAGCTTGCTACACGGTCAGCTTTCCGAAATTTAAAGGAGCTCGCTACACAGTCAGCTATCTGAGCTTAAAAGAGCTCGCTACGCGTCAGTTATCCGAGCTTTAATTGTTTTTTAGGTCATTTATGATCTTGTATCCCAGTATAATTGTTTTCTGAGCTCTGTATGCGGCCATATATCCCCGCATTATGTTTCACAGCCTTCTTTTGGAATGACGAGAATGTCTGAACAAAGTACATAAAAAGCACAAAGAAATACAAACACATATGCATACTAAATAATGAAGGTCTGTCTGATATGTAGCACTGATACCTAAACACTACAAGGCATGTTCTACCATGTTATTTCATTATAAAGAATAAAGTGTATGAATATTGTATGTGACAATACCCTGAAATGACAATGGATACTAATTAAGCGCTGATGTGGTAGCTACATACATACATATATGAAACGCTGGTATTGTGTTCAGTATTTTGGACTATTATGCCAACACCTACATAATGAACTCTAGCAATTAATTAATTGATTAATGTACAGCTTATACTTGTTTCTACAAACTATACATGTTTAAACGTTATCTTTATACCTATTTGGTATACACTACAAATGATTTGGATTTCTTGTCGTGTTTCACATCCTCGCAACAGCTATGGTTACATGAAGACATTAAGGCACTAAGGGTTACAGTCAGGATAGCCATAGCATTCAATGAATGCTTTCAATGAGAGCAGACATATCAAATCCGGTTCTCTATACTTTCACGTATAAGTCGCCTGTTACCGCGATATTCAGTAGTATACAACACGCCTGTTTTGTCTACGAACGTTGAAGTGTATTGTTTGGTTTAAATTCCGGCTATTTATTTACATGTAGTTTTTATATTATATAAATTCATATGTAAATTACATAGGCTGCTTGTTTTCTCGTGAATTTCAGGAGCATGTGCACATGTACTGGGTTGTTGTGCAGTAACTACTGACGACCGGAGTTTTCTTAACGTTCAGAATGTTTGTGTAAATTCGTAGGTTCGAGATAGAAACAAATCTAATGCAATAAACCAACAGGTTTTGTATCATACACAGACCTATTAACTGTAGAAATCTGAAAAAAAAATCAATGCGATTTATGTATATTTAAATTTGAAAACCTGTATTTTTGTCAAAATGAATCATAGACATTAAAACATGTACGTCCTCTATTACAGAAGTATGGAACATAAACTACACGATTGTTTTCTTAGAACGAAATCAGGAGAATATTCTGCAGTAAAACTTCTACTGTAGAGTAGCTGGGACAATTATAAACAATGTAGTGTAAATCTGTGTGTAAGAAGATGGATTGTCATATATCCGTTATTATGTATCTTAGTTGATATATTGGAGTTACAAAATAATAAATGTTATGTTTAATAATTTGGTACTTTTGTGTCATAAATGTATATAGTGGTGGTTTGTACTTCCACGACCTCATTCAATAATAACAGCTATTTAAGAACTGATAAATGCATAATTTACAAGTAATTAGAAACTGATTACACCCAGCAATCACACAAAACCTTAACGCACTGAATGACGTCACTTGGTATATTTTTTCCATGCCGTTTCAAAATGTATTATTTAAAAAGCAATTAGTGTTGATTTCTGAGTAAGTGTCCTAATTACACTGTTACCGAAAAAAACTCATTTCGGTCTAATCCTGCCAATGTTGTGTTTCGTGTACTCTTCTCTCACGTCACCGCACAGCCTCTCTCTGCTACCCGTATTTCAGTGCATATTGTTTTGATTATCGAGAGTGTTACAAGGAACGTTATAGGAAAACTGGGCGAAATAAGCTATCGCACATTTGTGTACACGTTGTGTGGATATATCACACAAATGTGCTACTATATCGTGGTTGATATAAATTTAGAAATGACTTATAGATAAGTGCGAGATAGGATTTAATTGTTTTCGAAATATATAAGAGTACAACTAAGTGTATGTTTTTAATTATTACATAAATATAGAGGTTAGACACTTAGATCTGTCAGATACAGACAGAATAGTTAAATAAGCTCGTTATTTATTGTGTTTTGTTTACAAAGTGCAACACGTGACCAGCTTTTGTGTAATGACATTCATCTGTATAAACATTAAATTGACGTCTCTTTTTATCTTGGCAATGAATCATGTAAAATCTCATACCGTCAGAATTTATTTTCATGATTTCTGTACTGCTCTCAATTTTTTATCATTTTGTAAACCAAAAATATATACTCAGGTAAATCTAAGTGTGTTTTACAAACGAGCGACCTAGCCAGTGAGGATCCGGACCTGTCAGGTACATACATATATACCCGTATACCAGTAATTTTTGTTGCCCGATGCCCGTCACTCGCCATTCTCTGAGGTCTGAAACTATACGATAAGACTAATTAATACATAGTCCAGTATTATTTCGAAAACTGTGAAATTGAAAAGGACTTTTTATAATTCCTGATCAATTGTAATATTCCGATTTAGTCATAACTACACGAGTTTTAACTGTGCGTCCGACATAGTGAGGAGACTACGGGTTCCATCTCCTAGCCGGTAATACTTCTTCATGATCCCTGTTTTTGGGACGTACACGAAATGGATGACCCACTATGAGTGTAATGTGATTCAAGTGGGGTGCCATTTCATCGATTCCATGTTGTGATATTCCGGAGTACCTACACTATAGAAAAATCCGTCACTGACCCTAGTCATCCGCTGATTTCGTTTACATGTGTTTCAGGCTTTCGCATGGATATGAAACTCCCAAGAGCTATAACATTAATAAAAATATCGCAGAAGGGGTGCCAATTTGGTCCATTTACAGATCATTTAGTGATAGATTTTAGGTCAAATGCATCAAATACATGTTTGCCTTTTTGTAAACAGTTTATTCCACTGTCCCCATTGCATCAGTTTGAAACTCTGTCCTTGTATTCTTCCTCTGTCAAACCTCTCTTTATGCCGTGTTAGCGGAAGGAGTCTGTGATCGTGCTGCTCCTAGAACATGGAATAGCGTTCAATTTTTTGTTATATTTATCGCACCATAGAGATACTTCCATTAATGTTAGGTTGTTTCAATGTCTTATTTGACAGGTGCCATAGTTTATCTAGATTAATCCACCACTACACGTCTTCAACCCTACAAAGGGTTTGTTGTTTCTACATGACTTGGCTTTATAATGTGACATCATTCACGTGAGAGGAAATAAACTGGCTTTATCTTACAGTTTGTTACAGTTGTCTTTGGCTCTAAATTTAACTGATAATATGAGCTACACTTTAAAATCAAAGTAAACATTTTTGCGGGGCTGCCTACATATTTCACGTTATCAACTACACTGACTACTCACGGGATTGTTTTGATTGGCTCAAAGTGGTCATGTGATAAGGTTCGTCTAACTTCAGGATGCCATCCGTGACATATTGTAAACATTGGATATTTCTTAAAATGTAAACTTAGCACAGCACATGAGTGATGTTGAAGAAACAGATTTTTTATCGCGACTGTTTTGACAAATGATCATTACTTATCGTTTAAAAGCTTAAACATTTTGCAATCTTAATTTTGTAACGTGGGAGGGAGAGTAGTCCTAAGGTTGTCTCCTGACTAATTATCAAAACACCGTAAATTATGGGTACACATCGAATTTTATCGTCACATTTCGGCTGAAACTGGTATACGACAGGTCACGTGGCATAACGTTGATGGGTCACTTCAACCATTTGATAATAATCGCTTACAATCCGTTATCATAAACCAGAATGATACGATTTGGAAACATGTGTGGCATTTTATAGAAAAACATTATCCTGTCAGATTTCCATCGCTGAATTTGGTGTTGGCGGATATATCGACAGTCATCTTAGATAAAAAAAACCATTGATTTTAACAAACCACGTCAGTATTAAAAACTAAAAATAAACAAACATGATCTTAAGATGTACTTGTCTAAGGTCGGGACCAAACTTCGAAATGTTTCTGTTGGAACATCCGACTGCGAACTTTCAAGTGCGGTAGTTACAATTCTGCAATGAACTACAGTCAATCTATTGTATAAATAAAAGGAAGTCTGTGAAAGTTCAACTCGTCCAAACTTTCTGAACATCCAATGCCATCGATAAAAGACAGCGAAAATCTGGAAATCATCTTAGCTAATTAACAAACCAACGACTTCGACTGAGGAAAAGAAAACATTGAAGACGCTAGCCATCCATTATTCATTGCTCTGGTGCTGCAGTGCGATATTTTTAAAGTTTAGTCAGTAAATGTGAAGAGATCGAATACTAAAATATCACAGAGAAAAATGTAGTTGAATGGGAACAAAGATTGCTTTTAAAGACACCTGAAATAGTTCATACACTTTATTCTGTACTTTTCATGTTAGGTATTCCATTTACACATTCTTTTAAGTCTGACTCACTGCCAGCGTCCCCCTCGGTAACTAAGACAGGGGTGTATCTCAACAATGTAGTGTCATGCTAAAATGTAAATGGAAATGCATTTTCCAATTAGATCAATTAGCATTACAAATAGGCCATTAGTGTAAATTGTGACGTTGGCGGATCGTAAAACTGGCGTTGGTGATTATGTACTTAGTCCGTGTCTGTTTTGTCTATTATTCTCAAATTTCAACATCCGTTTAATGTAAATTTAAGGGTATGTTATTCGACATTAAATTGTCGCTAATATCTGAACATTTTACATCAAATCCACTGACTGAATTTTAATTTGGTCAGGCAACGGAACCCCATTAATGCCATATTAGGATGTACCTTTTTTTCCTCTTTATAATGAGCGAACTACTTTCTCGTAATTGAAATGAATCTCATTTCATGGCAATAACTCTAACTGATGAATGCTAAACCTGTCATATCCTTGTACAGCGTCGGTACACGTACGCTGTCAGATTAGCGTACTTGCATTAAATACAATATCAGTTCCTTGTATCGACGTTAATATTCGTACAAAGTCCGTGTACGGCGTATTGTCACTATAAAATCAGCGTAATTAACGTTAGCACGTTATAAGACCAGCGTTTGTGCGTTATAACGCTATCATATCATTGTACCAGTGTTAGTATCATATCTACATTTATAGTACATTTTCATATCAGTGTACCAGTGTTACTACACCATCACATTAGCGTACCAGTGTTACTACAATATATGGTCAGCGTACCAATGTTACTACAATATATGGTCAGCGTACAAATGTTACTACAATATATGGTCAGCGTACCAATGTTACTACAATATATGAACAGCGCACCAATGTTACTACAATAAATGATCAGCGCACCAATGTTACTACAATAAATGATCAGCGCACCAATGTTACTACAATAAATGATCAGCGCACCAATGTTACTACACTATCACATCAGCGTATCAATGTTAGTACAATATATGATCAGTGCACCAATGTTACTACACTATCAAATCAGCGTATCAATGTTACTACAATATATGATCAGTGCACCAATGTTACTACACTATCACATCAGCGTATCAATGTTACTAAAATATATGATCAAGGCAACAATGTTACTACGCTATCACATCAGCGTACCAATATTACTACACTATCACATCAGCATACCAATGTTACTACACTATCTCATCAGCATACCAATGTTACTACACTATCACATCAGCGTACCGGCGTTACTACACTATCACATCAGGGCACCAATATCACTACAATATATCATCAGGGCACCAATGTTACTACAATATATGATCAGCGCACCAATGTTACTACAATATATGATCAGCACACTAATGTTACTACAATATATCATCAGCACACTAATGTTACTACAATATATTATCAGCGCACCAACGTTACTACAATATATGATCAGCGCACCAATGTTACTACAATATATGATCAGCACACTAATGTTACTACAATATATGATCAGGGCACCAATGTAACTACAATATATGATCAGCGCACCAATGCTACTACACTATCACATCAGCGTATCAATGTTACTAAAATATATGATCAGGACAACAATGTTACTACACTATCACATCAGCGTACCAATGTTACTAAACTATCACATCAGCGCACCATTGTTACTACACTATCACATCAGCATACCAATGTTACTACACTATCACATCAGCGTACCGGCGTTACTACACTATCACATCAGCGCACCAATATTACTACAATATATCATCAGCGCACCAATGTTACTACAATATATGATCAGCGCACCAATGTTACTACAATATATGATCAGCGCACCAATGTTATTACAATATATGATCAGCGCACCAATGTTACTACAATATATGATCAGCGCACCAACGTTACTACAATATATGATCAGCGCACCAATGTTACTACTATATATGATCAGCATTCCAATGTTACTATAATATATGATCAGCGCACCAATGTTACTACTATATATGATCAGCGTTCCAATGTTACTACAATATAAGAACAGCGCACCAATGTTACTACACTATCACACCAGCGCATAAATGTTACTTCAATATATGATCAGCGCACCAATGTTACTACTATATATGATCAACGCACCAATGTTAATACACTATCAAATCACCGTACCGACGTTACTACACTATCAAATCAGCCTACCGACGTTACTACACTATCAAATCAGCCTACCGACGTTACTACACTATCAAATCACCGTACCGACGTTACTACACTATCAAATCACCGTACCGACGTTACTACACTATCAAATCACCGTACCGACGTTACTACACTATCAAATCACCGTACCGACGTTACTACACTATCAAATCATCGTACCGACGTTATTACACTATCAAATCACCGTACCGACGTTACTACACTATCAAATCACCGTACCGACGTTACTACACTATCAAATCATCGTACCGACGTTACTACACTATCAAATCATCGTACCGACGTTACTACACTATCAAATCATCGTACCGACGTTACTACACTATCAAATCATCGTACCGACGTTACTACACTATCAAATCACCGTACCGACGTTACTACACTATCAAATCACCGTACCGACGTTACTACACTATCAAATCAGCGTACCGACGTTATTACACTTTACTACACTATCATGAATTCTTTCGACTGCTTTTTATTTCCCTCAGTCGCGGCCTAGGTCTCAAACTTGATGCCTTAAGCACTACTGACGAGTCATTGAATGACGAAAAAACTATATGATGCGGTTTGATTATCCATTTGAATCTAGTGTATCTAATTCTTAAACTTGTTTTGAAAACTAATAGTCTCATGTGTGTTTTTGAACATTTTAAGTACATGTATAATTAAAAATGTTTTATCTATGATATCTTAATGCTGCTGTGCTGGTATGGCGTTTTAACAACCCCATAAAAGGTATGAAAGCGAGCAGAAAACGTCTAGCCTCGATTGCAATCGTACTTAAACTGTTAGGTTCAGAATTCTGTTATATCTCAATAACAACTCTACAAGTATACAGTTTAAGAAATGGTGATTGCATTGGGTCGGTTAAACTGAATGACATGTATTAATATTTCAACATCCAGTAATTTTTATATGATGTAATCGGTAACGGTGTTGTTACTAATAGAATCCACGACTGATGGCTATTAAAATAAGAAGATATCACTGTGCTAAGTTAAGAACTATTATATTGATATATTTGTATTCGTGAATTGCTTCTTGACATGTTTGTATTTAATCAGGGAGAATGCTGTTTGGGAATACACAAGGAAGCGATTGTATGGAAATGTTACATTTATTGTCCTTGGAGGAACAGCCAATCCAATAACAATTATAATTCTTAGTTAAGTCGTTCTGTGGTGATAAGAAAACTAAACGATTCGATAAAAGATAATTATTTCACGTGTATGACTTTAAGTTAATATGCACCACAAACAATGAATCATACTCGGAATTTCTCCCCCGAGGAGTGCCGAAGTGTTGACATGGTTTACTTATACTTGTGATATTGATTAACGTTTGGATTGGCACAAGTCGACAAGTGTGCTGCTCTAAGTACCGGGTTATTGGTGTTCTATACAACCTATTAGATTCCCTGCGCGTGAGTTGTGTACTCAAAGATAATTACTGACAATAATAATACAAACTATTACGGAAGCGATTTAGAGAAACCGGTTAATCAATAGTTAGCAGATACATAATTAAATCGCCCTGTTCACATATCTGTGTTGATTTGGTGAACAATAATCTGTTGCTATACTATAATTAGTTATACAGAGGGTCGACTCACGGGCAGTCGCACGTGTACAGTTGGAACTCAGGAAGCGCTCTCTCCCATCCTGTCAGTCAATTCCAGCATTTTAAAGGTGATGGTGCCATTGTTGGTTCCTTCAAAATGAGCGTCTCCCTGTGGATGTTAACCTCCTTATAAGTGGCCACTCCAATGTTCTACTTCCTCGTCTGTGGTTTGTTTCTGACAGAGGTTAATAATTTCCGATGTATGTTTTTGTCGTCTTTGTAATAATGACTTACTCGTACTTTAGAAATTCTTGTCCTTATCCGTAGGTTGATTCTGTGTGACATTATTTGGTGATTACAATAAAAATAGGATATGTTTATCCGGAACTTACTGTATACACTAAATATATATCATATTGTTATCCCGTTACCTTTGTGCGACACTCAGAAATCGATGTCATATTAAGTATCTATTTGAATTTGTCATCCACATTTTGACTTTAAAACCTATCAAAATATAACTTTTCGTAGTTATTTTGAGTACCTTAAAACGTGTTAATATTTCATACGAGATATTATAAAGATCGCCTCGAAGTTTTGATTTTGGCCCACCCAGTCTCTCAAAAATTAAAACTTCTAAGACACGTTTCATAAAATATCATATGGAAAGAAACCTGTTTTAAGATCCTGAATATATATATATATTCTTACATCATGTCTGCTCAGACGCCATTAAAAATATTCTTCAAAAATATACATACGTCAGACGATTCGATGAGAATATTTTTCAATCGTTATCACCTTTCTTACCATCAGTGCAAACATGTTATACCTAATATTGAAACATGAATGTAATTATTTTCATCTAATTACTGTGTTTGAATGGTTTTATGTGAAAATAGTTCAGAGTTAACACACACGTAAACATCCGCTACGTACATTGTATCTATCTGATGTGATGTTTACAAGGTAGGTAATAAAATTAAGGTCTTTGAGCTGTATTATTGCGATGATTTTATCAAATTAGAGATTATAAAAAATAACCCATTAACTGCCAACAGGTGGTTGAAACAGCCAAACGATTCCATTCTAAAATACTTTGAAATGTTGATCATATACCGTTTTTTTGTCATGTCATCGGATCCCATTTTAAGATGGCTTAAAAGGATGATCGTTTTTTTTTCGAAAATTAGATGTAGATGTATTACTAATTCCACGCAAGGCGTTATGATAAAAACTACATGTAGATAACTTCAGAGATAAAAAAAAAAAATACACTGAATTATACAGATTACACGAGCTTTTCCCCAAGATGATGTAGTTACACAAGCGAATGTGGGGTAGCGCTTTACACGGTGGTAGAAATAGTGATCTTAAATGATAATAAAAAAGAATTTGTAAATGTTTCACAGATATATGGAATCTTCGGAGTCAAAAGTCTGAAGTCACAATACATGTATCTTTAATAGATATCGCTAGCTTACACTGCGATATGCTACAGTAATGACAACGGGAATTAACCATACCCGCACGCGATTTCGTGATTAGTTCCCAGCTTAAGAAATGTTGAATGACCTACATACCTGGAAATGCCATGGCTTCTTAATAAATATATCGATACCACAGACCAGAGATGTCCAGAGCTTAGAGAAATAGATAGACAGGAGACTCGCTTGATTAAAATCAGCGAAAACTGCGGTATTTGATCTAGTCATTGTGGTTCTGACCATTTCTTACACTAGTTAATGAAAAATAAAACAAATATGATATCTAATGTGTTAATTACATTGCAGACAGCAATTATCTGTGAACTTTTAAGTAAAAAAATCATTTTGTTCGTGCACACTCTGGGATGGTTTTGTCACCGCAATTAATACTGTTACTGTACTCTGGAAGTGTGTCGAATTCGCTTGGTAACAATTACAGCAGACAGGGGCGTAGCTTCCATAGAAAGAAAAAACCCTGGCTTACAAGTAAAAAAATCCGTGCATAAAGTATGTCGGACAAAATTACAAAACTAAGGTTGAAAATAAATATCAGGGGTTGAAGTTTGTTGTTAGATAAATAAAAAAAACTGTCTCAGAAAACGATTCTAAACATCTTTGAAATCATGAAATTCAGACCCTGGGCTTACATATTTCTGCTGGGCTAGCTACGCCCCTGGCAGACTATTGTTCCCGAAGAATTAACACTGTTTCCATCAACAAAGCTATGCTATCTGTATATCAATAAGATATAATGTAGACATATCTGTGTTACAAGCTGTATGTTGATATACAGTGATTTGAGTAAAACATTTTATAGAATTAGATACAAAAATGCACTTTGTGTACTTATAACTATGGCAACTGAGGTCCGACATTTCGTCTTTTCGCTTTTGCCGATCGCCAACAAGACCGTAAACGAGAAGGTAAACACCCAACAAAACAAAAAGAAGAAGACCCAACAAATGTATATTGTAGAGGTATGTATCCGGGGTTGGCTTCTTCTTCGTCTTTACGCTTTGATGGATTGTAGCTTTTCGTTATGTTGTTTTCTCGGATAGCATCGAATTTTTATACGTCAGCCATCAAAAGACAACTATTATAAAAAAAATAAAAAAATAAAAGATAAAGTGCGTGTTCTTACTCAGCGTCGGATCCCTGTGTGTTAACATGCCATCAGTACAGAGGTGTAATACATTGTCACATCACTGATACATTTTACGATCATCCAGGTGCATGTTTGATTGTTTCAACCAAACGTTCATCACTGCGCGAAGTATAATCCATGTGATACTGTATTAATGGTGATGGTAACACTTCCTTTTAAAAAGAAACACGTGAACTATTTCTTGATTTCTTTATTTCAATTTGTTATCTCGCATACACATTAAGTAGAGAGAGACAGAGAGCTGGTCGTGTGCTCAACATACACTGTACAATCACGGTACAATCATATGAAATCGTATAGGATACAAAATAGATTCAGAGTCTACAAGAATATATAGTACAACTGCTCCTTTCTTGATGAAATGAGACGATAACAAAAATCAGGTATACTAAGCTTGTTATGTGAGATACGAAATATTATAGGGAGCCACACACATGTACAAAATTACGATACACTAGTACACACATATGAAATTATATTGGCAACACGTGTGGCCAATGTAAGTTTCTGGCACATGCGCGTACATAAATCAGAAGTTATCGGCACATGCGTGTACTTGATACAATACGACGTAATGAGACACGTGTACAGTCTCCGTGGTATACACCTAGTGTAGTACACACATGAATACGCGTACGATTCATTGTGAAATATACACAGGGATACACGCACAGTCTACCGTGAAATTTCATCGTGAAATACATACAAATGCAACGGATAGGTGTACGATTCACCTTGCACATGCATACAAATACCTGTACGATTTAAACAAGCACAAAATGTACCGACATAAAGACACATATGTACAGATATGAATGTAAGCTGTGCTTGTTGTAAATTACATGTGTGTAACTATGAACCATGCAAGAAAGCACGTGAAGTCCTCAATGCATCGTATTCTGTACATGTGTGT
The DNA here is from genome assembly GCF_031769215.1 of Ylistrum balloti. Classification (NCBI taxonomy): domain Eukaryota; kingdom Metazoa; phylum Mollusca; class Bivalvia; order Pectinida; family Pectinidae; genus Ylistrum; species Ylistrum balloti. The sequence goes on along the minus strand of NW_026781979.1, from coordinate 1,526,088 downwards.
GGGACAATTACACAATTGTTGTTAACAATTCACTGTTTATATATGTAGCCCTTAGAATTTAGGACAATGCACGCTCCAAAAACGCAAATGTATTAGGTGCTCCGTCGTTTGAATGTACAACATGTACATTGTGTGAATGACAAAGTAGGGGTATGCTGTAATAGTATCTACAGATCGAGGCCATAATGAAGTGTGAATGAGGATGCGGTGCCCATAGTGTAAAAATAGTATCGGACGCCGTATTGCTTTACATACTGTAAGTGCTGCACATTAGGGTAAGTGGCAGCCGAGAAAATAATAGCACTGATTGTAACAGAACTTCCGATAACTTCTAAAACGTACCAGAATAGACGGCGCATCAAAGACTAAGTTATAATGGCACCAGACTTTCGGACTATCTTGTACAAGTAATGATGCTGTGGTGAAGGTCTTCAGGTCATCCTTACACATTAGTTGTGTGATGAGTGCAGGTGCTGACGGAGTTATTACCACATCTCATATACATGTGGTATGGACAACGTCATCATAATAACAGCAAGGTTATTTTATCTATGTATTATACCCGTTCTTCATGGGTTTATGTTGTAAGTGTTGTAGCACGTGGTCGTATGGCCGGGTATCGCCCTCAAAATAACACAATAACCGGGACAAACAATTTTGAGAACCATTCCATGATTTTTTGCTGTATGATTTCAAATAATTTAAATATAGTAAAGTTACCATACTATCGTCCATAAGTTCATGTCACAAGATTATTTACCAATAACAACAATGAAAGTGATTTGGTTTTAAATAATAACGATGTTTACAAATGTATATTTCACAAAACATACATATCCTTTGTTAACGATGAAAAAATTCTTAAGTGACATATCTTTGATCACAACATCTTTGACAATACAACATCTGTTACAAATGTGTTACTATAATTCTTTAACGGGTACATGCATTTTCGTAATATATCAAAAAGAAATATGTAAGCGCAACTCAGGGATTTCTTCCTGTTGTGCTTTAGTGTGTGTGTGATGGATAATGATTCGTCACAGAAACTATCTATCATACAACTGTACACACATAGGTACAGACATGTCAAACCCATTTATAACAAAATTGTAGACATACCATGTTGCCAAATACCTGTTTAACATAATACTAATGTTAATAGACTCTTTTCGTGTACGCAGTTTTGAAACATAGATTCGGTCAACAGTGTCTACACGTGAAAAGTATGTGCGGTGCGCATTTTTTTTCGCGTGTTAAAAGATTCTTGACAATTTTGTGACGATCATAAGTTGACACACATATGTATATATGACTAGTTAATACATCATGTTGATAATTATGCGCAAGTGACAAGGGTAATTAGTACTAATATGCATCACACACTGTTTACATAATTAATACATTGTTTACATGTACCGTCCTGCAGTAAAAACGTGGTTGACAATTTGTAGCATGCAACAAGTTCATAGTATTAGTTAACTGTGTCGTTTATGTAATATGTATGGTATGGTCGTGGTATTTCTTTCTCAATCAGAGTCCAATCTTTGTCCGCATTGCAGAGAATTACACCATCAGGTCCAATCTTTGTCAGCATTGCAGATAATTTACGCCACCATTTCAATATTTTGTTCGCAATGCTGATAACGTCTGACACCAGGTCCAGTCTTTGTCCGCATGACAGATACTTTACGTCACCAGTTCAATCTATCTCAGCATAGGCGATAATTTCCGTCACCAGTTCAATCTTTTGTTCGCAATGCTGATAATTAAGGTCACCAGGTCCAGTCTTTGTCCACATGACTGATACTTTACGTCACCAGTTCAATCTTTGTTAGGTATAGATCACCAAGTCAGTCTTTGTACTTATTACAGATAATTTACGTCACCAGGTCCGATCCTTGCTCCCCGATCCTTGCTCGCATTGCAGATAATTTACGTCACCAGGTCCGATTCTTGCTTGCATTGCAGATAATTTACGTCACCAGGTCCGATCCTTGCTGGCGTTGCAGATAATTTACGTCACCAGGTCCAATCCTTGCTTGCATTGCAGATAATTTACGTCACCAGGTCTGATCCTTGCTTGCATTGCAGATAATTTACGTCACCAGGTCGTCTTTGTCCGCATGCAGATAATTTACGTCACCAGATCGTCTTTGTCCGCATGCAGATAATTAACGTCTCTACTGTAGTATGTGCGGGAAGGTTAGTTCTATACTAAGAGAACAACAATCACTATGCATGTCCAGATGAAAGATTATATACAAGATGGCTGATGACATAAAATAGAATTTGTTGGCTCTTTGCTTTGGACGGGCTACGATGCTGGAGCATTACCATATTATTGTTTTCATAACGAGTACATCAAATATCTTTTCTGTTATAATATTCAAATGATGAAGGTAAAAAGCCCAAAAGCTCGTCGATATAGTTGCTTGTATTTAGATTGAATTACGTGTTCAGGGTGTTTATATCCTCGATATTCTGCTGGTTTCGATCACTTTCGCTCGCTGCATCTCTGGATTTTAAATATCTACAAGTAAATACATGTGACTACGTGTAAAAATAGCAAAATTTGATCATACACGATGTTTAAAGCATACATACACTTTATCAAATAAAGGACTCCAGGATTTTGGGTGTTTTGTTGTGAAAAAATGTATACATTTATAATTATTGGGAAAATGCAAGTCTTTGCTATTGCAACACATCTTTTGTGAAAGACATCAACAGAACTCTTCAATGTTTAAGAAACAACATTGAGCTCTGGGACTTTTTACCTTAAATAAGTATACAATGACGAGTCGACGGATGGACCAATACATATTTATATATACACAAGTTTACATAAATGTTTATCCAGATGCGAACTATCATACACCGTTTCACTAAGGGGCGCTGCTAATGTTCTCACAACTACGCCGTACACTACTTTTCACCATGCACATTACACGTCCAGTATGAGGCGAATTCCGATATATATGTTCCATACCCCAATGGGTTTTATCAAGTCCTGCTAAAATGAATCAGTTTCAAAAGATCAAATTAATCTTGTATCTTACGATTCGGTTATGCAAATGCGTGTATTCCGCATAATAAGTTGTTACACTAATGAAAATACTTGACCTAACTGTTGGTTCTCAAATAGAAACACATGAATGACGTCTCAAAATGACGCTAGCGCTGCTCCAGGACAACTTAACTACGCGATCTCTCAACACGATACAGTAACTGGTGACCTGCGCCATCGGTTCCTTCCGCCTTCCCTTGAAGAGTGCGAGACCCGCGCTATCGAGTTCCTCCATCGCCTCTAGAATCTACCATGTTATCGTGTCCCTCGATCGTCCCGATATGCACTGCGAACCGGCACTGTCAGAGACATGGCACTTTTGAAATTGAAATAGCAGTTCCTCAAGGCTCTCAGATAAACGGTGAAGATACATCACACTTAGTATGTCTGTTTAGTATAGAGAATGTTATGAAGATGCGAGTAATTCAACTTTAACCGTACTTTAATATTTGTTCTTACTCGTCAGCAGTATACAGCTTAAACGTATGGTTTACTGTAACATTCCTCAGCAGTACATAGTGTGCAACATTTCTTCATCCATTGAATTATTCCCGTTGCAGGTGGCTAGGCTTTGGTCGAATGGCATTGTTATCCAGCATCCCACGGTACTTAGTATGACTTTTCAAACGATGGTCCTTGTTTCCGGCAATCCGCGAGAACACAACAATTTTCGCGCTAAGCCATGTAAGTAAGGCTGGCTTCATTAGTCGGAATAAGTAGGCACCGGCACATGCATGCCGGTTAAAATAGGCCACCACTCACAAGTCATATTTCTATCTAAAGAAACGAAATTATATGTCCTCATCACCAAAGCTACATGCACATTCCTGTCACCACCTAGATCGCGAAAATGCCCATCACCATCGATATCCACAACCAAGGACCAGTCAGTTTATATTGTGTACACTCCGGATGTGCTCTGTCCCTCCGGTTTGGATGTTATACATTGTCTGCGAAATAGTTTGAAACAAAATTAAATTTGCTTTTAAATCAACAAAATGCATGCCGAGTTAGTAGTGCAAATAATAGAGATAGAAGAAAATGTACCTTTTATCATTCCGACAAGGTACAGGTGCAATTTCTGTTTCTAAAGTGTTAGTCCGGGTTGTGGTAGATTTTTCATCCCAGGGAAAAACCTATAACTAGCTTAGTCTACATAATATCCATTTCTATCTATTGTAAATCAAAAGTGTTAGTTGTAAATCCATAATACTATACAATTATTACATCAGCATGTCTATTGCAGTGTAAACTTTGTCATATGCCTCTATCATAAGTTCCCAAAGAGTGGCCTGTTGACTAAGTGTCATCGACATCTCCGTGCTAGAAAGACCGACCGCAAGTTGAAGTGAATCAGGCGAGCGTTAGTTAAAAATGCATGCAGTGCTCCTTCCCCCTAACGTAGGTCACAGGTGACACAAGAAAGACCAAAGACAACATGTTAGTACCGTGCAGAATGAAAAAACGGTTAGGTCTGAGTGTCTGAATGTGAGAGACACGCTAGGAAAGTGAATGGAAAAGGACATTTTGAAATACCGTTATAATTGACACAACAATGGCCGTTAGGTAGACGAAGAAGAAGAGTCTGTCGAGGACGAGAGCGACGACCCTCCATTCCTTGGCGGTCTTCTCCTTCAGTTCCCGCTGTACAGTACGTTCGAATAGCTGCCGCAGATGCACCTTGATTTCGCGCACGTCCGCTTCCAGACCACTGATCGTACTTTGCAGTGCCGTCTGTGGTTGAGATTCGGGGTCATTATTCAAACTGGACGTACCATTTGAAAGGCATTTCCAACTCTCTTCTGTCTGCATCTCAAAGTAACCCACTTTGTCATATTTGCAATTTTTGTCTTTATTTATCACTTGGCCCTGATTTTTCAACTTGGGTTTTTCTCGAATCTGCTCTTTCATACACATTAAACACGCTAAAATCTCCACGAACACCTGAAAAAGAAAACAACATTGCGCGTTATCACAGTTAATCAGGATATCGGAATGGCTCCTTCGCCATTGATACGACAGCTCATGCCGTGTATTTCATAACTTCTTGCGAAGGGCTTATTTTGATATTTTTCTGGTTTCGAACAGGACGCCGTGTGACGTGACCGTCTTTGCTTAATTAAACGTTGCAAATAGACTGGGCTTAATATCTAGCATGTGCTGATAAAATCCGATATCTAAAACCTATAAACAGCTACGTGATGTTTGGCTCCATCGTATCTAATACTAAATTTGTATTAAAAGACGCTATTCCCTTGTGTATCTGTTGTATGATCCTTGACTGTGAATTGAGCCTCATCTGAAACTTATTTGTTTTCTTCAACCGTAGGATAGTCTATGTACAACATGGGTTTTAAAGCACATCATACATGTGCAACAAAAGGAAGTTCCAGTTAAGTAAGAACATGATACTTATTAACTTAAAGGAATAGCCACGATTGGTTGCTGTGCAACATAAGGAAGCTTCAGTTTAGTAAGAACATGATACTTATTAACTTAAAAGGAATAGCCACGATTGGTTGCTTTCGATCTGAATACAGTTGAAACTATCAATGTTGCTTTGTTGAATCAGTACATCGGAATAATATATACTACAGTTCCAGAACATCACATACAACACATAACAATAATGATATTCTACAACTCTAAGATTATGTATACACTACAACACCAGAACTATTTACTTTCGTGTCAGAATAAAGTCTACAACACCAAAGCAATATACACCACCAATACTATGAGATTCGTGTATAGAAGTGCATCTGTGATACGGATATTCCAATCCGGACTGAAAATGACTCATTGATAATATTTATTATGATTTTCCCGTTATGCAGATTATGGGGAATTTCTCCGCGTCACAATGATCTCATTGGTATTAATCTTTTTTGTGTTTGCTGGTCGTTAGTTTGCCTAGCGGTTCCTATGTTGTTTAATAGTACCTCGTTTTCATTTGGGAGCATGACATTACTTTCTTTGATTGGACAAGAATTATATGGCGGATGTCGTCGATGAAACAGAGGAAATTTACTGGTCTAATTATCCTTGTACTTTTTCAAGGATCTCTATGTAAATTTCTTTGTTCATATTTGCCCTATTTTCAACGAATGTGAAATTACATCATGATTCTGTTGACAAGTCGGTATTTTCAATGTTGTTTTTACCCACTTCCAGCTCTGACATACATGTACAAATGGTTGCAATCAACGATGAATCTGTTGACAAGACACCAGATATATTCACTTCACCAAAAAGTAAGTGATATTAGACAATAGTACTGCCAAACATGACTGTATTTTGAGACTCACCTTTTTAATAATGCGGGGGACCTCGGTACGTGAGCCCCGGAAGTAGAGGTTCACCACGATGACAGACAAGAAGGTGGATAGCGTGATCAAGACCATGTTCAAACAGTAGTAAGCACCTGTAAACAAGTGAGCTAATTACTTCATACTTGCCTGAAAACAGCATTATATTTCCTGTAAAATGAAGGAGCAATAGAAATCCAATCCACATGCTTTCAGTTTTTGCGAAAATCGAAATACTCTCTGACCATGCTTCTTTGAAAATCATGGTGTTCTTAATTTTGACAAGAGGCTTAATAAACAACGTTTCTTATTGGCTGAGAATGTTATTCAACCAATATTTTAACCAATAGTTTTCTTAATACTTAATTGCGCTAATAGTCCTATTGAAAACGATAATATACATATGAATATTCTTGAACTCAATTATGGAAAACAACATACGATGATGAAATGACTGGATCCCAGATTTACAACACCTTTGTCGAATTCAATGACAATTATTTTCAAAGTTTATTCATCTCTTGGTTAACTTGTTTTTTATATACGCGACTAAATGTATTGAATAGGCGGTTGAACCAGTCAGGCAACAACTGTTTTTTTCAACATTTGTTTCTGACATAAGCCCTTCTAATTATTAACGTAAAATTAATCACCTTTTATACTCTTTCCTTCAGCGTCTTACCTTGAGTTTTACTTACATCCTCACAGAGACTGGTGTTCACTAAGGTGTATGAAAAGTGTGCTATCTTCGAATATTCCATTAACATCTTTGCAATAAAATGTGTACTTCAAAAATTAAGGCATGTTCTAAACATAACAGTTTTCATAATGTAGATTTCTGAGAGACAAACCTATCAGAACACTGAGAGATCCGACAGAGGAACAGTTTTATAAAACAACAGGCGCATCATTACCCCGCTTTGTACAATTTAATGTTCTACGTGTTCCATGTTTGTTCGTATGTGGTGGTTTCGTCGTTAGTACAGGTTACCACAGTTCTTCTTTTGGAAACGTGACATTACAGACATTAAATACGTAGGAACATCTCTCAACAATAACTATAAAGGTGCAAGCATCTCCTCGTAAGACTACATTTCTATTATTGTTTGAATAAATTTGTGATTTACTGAGCGACAACGGAATGTACAAAAATATTTCTGCTACAATTTCTGAAAAGAACTGTTACCTACCAATGAGGGGGATGGAGGAAGCGGCTGGTGGCGTAGACTCCGCCAATAACAACAGCAGCACAAAGAACGCCACGAATATGTTCATACCTAGAACAGAGAAGGAGATTGAAAGTGCTCATCATGGTTCTAAAAACTGCAGTTTTGTAAGTTCTATCAGTTATTGTGCGTACTTTCTGTGTCCTTTGTTACTCCATATACTTGTGTACACGTTCGATTGATATAAAAATAACCCAAAATCATGAATAGATTTCCAGTAAATTATGAATGGTCCTTTTCCTAGTCTGTAGCTACAGAGCCTACCCGACCACTTCCCCTAGACCTTCATGGTCGTCTGCATTTACATATTAATCAGAACCTCACCTCCACATTTTCGTCTGCAGCTACATCTACTCCTTGCTTTTACATGTCTCTAACCCATCTGACTCTCCTCATATTTATCTGCAAATACAGAACTAAGCCGATCCTCTTACGTATCTTGCCCGTTCGACTCCCTAACCAACCTGATTCTCCCAGTCACATGTTTATCTGACAATGCATAGCTTAGCCGATTCCCTTACCCATCTTGACCTTGGCTTCACATGCTTGCCTGCCAATACAATACAAAGCCTGTTCGACTCCCTAACTCACCTGACTCTCCGAGTCACATGTTTATCTGCCGCTACAGAGCCTGCTCAATCCCCTTACACACTTGACTCTCCCAGTCACATGTTTATTTGCCACTACAGACCCTGCCCAATCCCCTTACATACCTGACTCTCCCAGTCACATGTTTATCAGCCATTACAGAGTCTGCTCAACCCTCTTACACACCTGACTCTCCGAGTCACATGTTTATATGCCACTACAGAGCTTGCTCAGTCCCCCACATACCTGCCTCTCCCTGTCACATGTTTATCTGTCACTACAGAGCCTGCTCAGTCCCCCATATACCTGACTCTTCCAGTCACATGTTTATCTGCCACTACAGAGCCTGCTCAGTCCCCCACATACCTGACTCTCACAGTCACATGTTTATTTGCCACTACAGAGCCTGCTCAACCCCCATATACACATGACTCTCCCAGTCACATGTTTATCTGTCACTACAGAGCCTTCTCAGTCACCTTACATACCTGACTCTCCCAGTCACATGTTTATTTGCCACTACAGAGCCTGCTTAACCCCCTTATACACATGACTCTCCCAGTCACATGTTTATTTACCACTACAGAGCCCTCCCGACCCCTATGACTATCGCCTTCAGATTGTTAGAGCGTATCTATCCCCGTTGTTGCTTTAATATTATGTATCCCCACTTCATCATTAAAGCGCACAGAGCCGAGGCAGCCTCTTATTTCAATTTGACGCCTGTCACAGAGAAACAAATCAGTGGTGATGAAGACCGCTTCCACGCCGTAACAGCCCGCGTTATTGAATTAACCTAACACCACCTGTCGCGGAATTCACTTGTACCCACATACAAAAATACCGGCTCCAGTCGATACAAGATGATTACTTTCCCGAAAACTTTATTAAAATATCGTTATACTCGTATCATTGAATTTTGACGTTGAGTAAACAATATCACGCAGATTCATTTTACTTCCGAACGCATATGAATGAAAATGTGGAATAATCAATCCACTGTAGGCAGGTCACGACACGATGACGCGTTTTAGTTAATTGCAAATAAGAGAGGGCAAGAGTCCAAATAATGATGGCCAAATCGCTTTCGAAGTCTCGCTTCTGTGCAATACAACAACGCCATACGTTCTCAACACATCCTCGCCGACTACACATCTCGCCTCTATCGTAAATGTATCAAACAGAAATCCAGCCACACCTCGTAATAGCATTATGTAAAGCTTACAGAACCCATGTCTTCATGTAGCGCCAAGGGCGGTAACGAAACACTCATGCCTGAAAGAGGTGAGGGAATCGGACAAACTTCAGCTTACGTGTGCCAGCCGACATTCCAATTTCCGTTTTAACATCCGACTACGGTTGTTTAAAAAGGCGGTGTCCGGAACGGTGATTGCTTTGATAAAAACTATGTATGTATCTAGCTATTCCTTTCACCACTACATAAACGTAGACAGGATCGACGAGTTACAGACATGTAGTGCAGACTATCTTGATAACTGATATTTCCCTTGATCTGTACACGTCCAGTCTATAGATATATTCTACTGAAGGGACAATTTTTTATCGGTCAACCTATGCTTAAGAAAGGTATTTTTTGTCGAGTCATCAACAGCATTAGTTCACACTAGACCCTTTCCTCATGACTACTACTGTTGACTTGAGAGTGCTGACAGCACTCAAGTACGACGTAATCCCGGTTAGGTGGTGCGAGGATGAAACCTGATGATGAACCGACATCCAGACGACAGACTAACGAGGAAATGTGGACTGTGAGGACCATTCTCCTGATTAATACTGACGGCAAGTACCCGACTAAAAACCAATCATATATCACTTAGTGTGGTCAAGGGCTTTCAATGGCCGTCTGAACATCAGGTCATGGCATTACAGTGAGGCCGATCATTAATTTATAATCTTACTGACCATAGAGGAAACCACAAATAATTTGACCTCAATCACCTTATATATTCTTGATTACAGATTCTAACCATCATTGCAACAACTATCTTGTCCAGGACACGCCCATTATCTCATTCTTTTTCATTCTTGTATCGAATCTGTTACATGCCGTTTGCAAAGAGGTTTCATTTGTAGAACTTATGATTTCTTAGAACCATTTTAATGCAGAAATCTCTCGCAGAACCACTTACCTAACTGCATTTTGGCCGGGGACTCTGGAGGAAGCCAGAAGAGCACCAATGTAAGGGAGGAGAGCAGAATACACGGCAGAATGAGTATGTAGTTGTAGAAGGCGGGCTTCCGTCGGATCTCCAGCATGAATGTCAGGTCGACGTAAGGCTCTGGACAACATGCATAGCGGATAACGTTCTTTTTGGAGTAGGACGTTTTAATGTCCCATTCATTACTTTTGACATAATCAGTCATATCGAAGCCAGATTCTGTCGTGTACACAAACGACAGGTCGATCTTACTGCCATCATACGTCCAGGAACCAAACTTCATCTTGCATATCTGTACATCAAAGGGGAAATGCATTATGTCTATTGCACAAGAGCTTTTGAAAATAGCTTGTGGGATCCAGAGTACCGAACCGTCCGATTCCACCACGAATAATGCGTCTCGCTTCTCCTCCCTCCGTTCGTCCGCACTGAAAAAATGAGTTATGTTATGAATGTACAATTTTCAATGTCCATTCGATTAAGGTTTGAAATGATACAATTTGTTTCCATATAGAAAAAATCACATCATTTTAAAAGATATGGCATGATTGATAAGAACTTGTAGATCTTTTGAATGTACACTATGTTAATACTAGAGTTCAAGAACACCATACCTTAACATAAGATGTGTAATCATAACTCGTCACGTACTCTAATTCTAGGTATAGTTTAAAGGCGGGAACCTCAATCGGTCCCATGTAATGATGGATGTGATCTAATTTCAGGTCTAACCTTGTTAACCTTACCGACGTTGGCGAATGTGTTAAGGTTACAGCTGTGTAAGGACTTGTTTGTTAACATTATCAATGTGAAAGGCCGCTGGTGTTGACATTGTGACTTTGTAAGGACATTGATGTTGACATCGTGACTTTGTAAGGACATTGGTGTTGACATCGTGACTTTGTAAGGACATTGGTGTTGACATCGTGCCTTTGTAAGGACATTGGTGTTGACATCGTGACTTTGTAAGGACATTGGTGTTGATATCGTGACTTTGTAAGCAAGTGAGCGTGGATTTTACGTGCTTTTAAGAATGTGAGTGTTGACATTTGTTGTTGTGTTGACAAAATGGTTAATAATAAAGAGGTTCAAAACGTGATTATGACGGCTGTGTGTAACTTTACTCACTAATTGTACAGCTTTATGTCGGGTTGCCAGATACTGCCGCTGGGCACGCGGATCTTGGTGATGTTGCTGTACTTCTCCGGGTCCCATTGCATGTAGATATCCCTCCAAGTCTGTAATAGGAACAGAAGGCTAACGACCTTTGGCATGCTATGGACTGACCTTATCGACAAATCAGTAATGATCGTAAAAACACCCTAAAAGACTTAAGAGTATTATAGTAACGCGCATTTAGCATTCACTTACATCTCTGTGTTAGTCAGAGAACAACAAAGTCGAGATAGTATCTAACGGAGAACAACGGTGTTGGAGCCTTTTTTAGCTAGTAACCAGCAGCTAGTACATACAGGATTGTCTCCCCTGCCATATACGCGATCATTCGTCCAGAACCTAATAAACTATGCAGCGTTATAATGAGAGCCTTACCGAAAACATAGATCTGATCACAATGAAGAATTACATTCAGCTGCGTACATGTGTACCTAAATAAAGGTAACACACCAACACACAGTTATACAGATCGTCAACACGTGATCCACGAGAAGCGGTATCAATACGATGTTATGAAGGAAGCGCCAATTAGGATTGTATGACTGTTACAATGTACGAATGTAGTAACTCATAACGCCATGAAATGTTCCATAGTAACGTGTATATATAACAAAAGTAACTTAGGTGTACAATTCTTATTTGCCTGATATTCAATCTATTCAGTGGTGCGTGACATCTAAGCAAAGTTCAATATCTGCAACATGAATTATTCATTATACAAACGCATATCTAAATGAAGAGAGGAACATTGATTGTAACAAACGGACGGGTCGCGTTTGCGTATCGCCGTTAGGATTGTTGAACGGAGAATTTTAAAAAAGGATATTAAAACCACAATAAATACAATCACTTACGTGCTATGAAAGTCATGAAATCCATGAAATAAGTCGAACAAAATGACAAAAATCATTTCTATGTTCTAACATGTTGGCTTCCTAAGTCGGAAATACCCGGGTTTATTTTCTTAGTCGGACTTTGAAAAGTCGGAGGGACATACGTCAAGGTTTTTTGTTTTTTTTTTGTTTTTTTGTTTTTTTTTTAAGATTTTGTCATCATTGCTCTTCTGATTTTGAAGCTTTCAAATTAAATGGAAAAAGTTAACACGAGATTTGACATCAGCCCTCTACCTCCAGGGTCAATGTCATACAACAACAAATAAAATACCGACATGCTAACAGAATCATAATTCAAATACAAATTCTAAGAACAGATGGCAAAATAAGGACAAAGGAAAGATTCACATGGAAACTCGTGAAAAAGTACATGGGAAATAATACCAAGTGTTCCGATAGGGTAAGCGTCTTCTGCTTCATCGACGACACATGCTTTGTACAGGTTGATTAATTCAAGTAAGTAATGTCATATTTTCAAATGAGAACAACATAACCACGGGACAACCAGGTAAACTACCAAGCATAAAGCACGTCCAACTTCATATCACACAAGCATAGATAAATACATATTTCGACTTGGCGTTCAATACCAGCTGCAATTGACATATAACTAAAATGAAATGATATGAAAACTTCTACGGGTCCATAGCCAAAACATCTCTAACATGTTCACGAATCGTAACTCTAGGAATAAGATTCAGGTTACTGTTACCAATTATAGATTCACCGCTTTACATCTACTGACGGCTAGAATGTTTATATGATCTTAATGAAACTTCAAACAATTAAGATAAAACAAAATCGAACCAAATTAGGTCTAGGTCCTGTTTTCTTAAAGGATTTTCACAGAAGAATTTGCCAGTAACATCTAAAATTATACTGATAAAATATGTTGAGTTTCAGTACAAAAATAGCTCAGTCAATTAGGTTTCCTACCTTCAATGTCAAGGAAAGCTTAAATCATTTGTTTGCAACTTAAATTAGTTTTGACCGATTAACTTCACAGATCAGCAAGGTCGCTCCGATATTGATTACAGAGACAGAATCTTGGAACAAAACTCCATACTAACCATTTATTATAGCTTGAAAGGATAACCGTGTACACACTTAAACCCCACTTCTTGCAATTTTCAATATCCCTATACATGATGGGTGCATCATGCTTTAGTTAGCGTTGCTCTGGTTGTAGTATGTAAATTGTATGACTCCAAAGGCAATTAAAATGCCGAAACTGTTATGGCAAACGAAAGTTACACATGGAAATTGAAATATATTACAGCATCGATCAAAATCGCAAAAAAAAAAATAAAATTTCACACAGAAAGTGAGGAAACAAGAAGAAATCATATCTTTAGTTACCCCAACACGGTTTTCATGATTCTTGGAAAGTTACGGAAGGAAGATGGCGGAAACTAACATATCGGGACAATATACAACGGAGGAGACACATACTCAGGAACATTGTTATACGGAGGAGACACACACTCAGGAACATTGTTTTACGGAGGAGCCTTACGCCATGGACATGGTACTAGAGATTCAAACATAAGGACAGCCTACAACGGAGGAGACACATACTCAGGAACATTGTTTTACGGGGGAGACTTACACCATGAACATGGTACTAGAGATTCAAACATAAGGACAACATACAACGGAGGAGGCTCCCACGCGGAAACATTGCCCTATGGAGGTCAATCCGTGTAACAGACATGACACAAAAGAAGAGACTTACAAATAAGAAAAAAAGGACGCAGAGGTAACTCACATATTGGGAACATTGTCCTATAGAGGAAACTCATGCAATGAACATGGTATTACGGAAGAGATCACACAAGGAAACATTATACTACGGAGGAGACCCGCCAAACGGACAAAGTCCTTCGCAGAGATTCACACCAAGGGGCATTTTATAACGGAGGAGACACTTGCATCTGCGTATAGCGCTGCGACAGCTACTCACACGTCGGTACTTACGTAAGTAGCCCAGACGTTGGTACTTAGGACCTGGTTGCGCTCATCTAGGTCCAGTATCTGTATGAGGCTGAGGCCGTAATTGACCACGAGAGTATCGTTAAAATGCTCCACCGGGCGACCCATTTTCCCGCGCTCCTCATAATCGGCTAACAGGGTTTTTATCAGGCGCTTTTCTGGCGACAAATCAGCCACATCTGTAACACAGACAAATGAATTAGTGAATAAAAAATCTGTCAACCTGGGACAAATTTTGCTTGAGTCATTTATCATACGACTATCGCCGATTTCATTACTGTCAAATGATTCGAAATGCAGATATATCAAAACCGTTAACAGGGGTTATACAACACGGAATTATTAACAACAAGGCTTTCCAGCTCATTACTGGGTCTTCAGTGTCAAATTCAAGGTTATATTTCATGTATTTGCTCGTATTACCACAGATTTTTAATATCAACATTATACATGTGCAAAATCTGTACAAAATCGACGTTTTATTTGACCTAGTAATGTGATAATGTTTTTTATTCATGTATTTGAAATTTCAAATAAACATAAATTGAAATATCAAACCGAGCAGGTGGGAAATGCTTGTCCTGGCGGTGTATGTACCATTGAATGTCATCTATATACGTGTATCTTATTACGGTTGGACACTCCTGTTGATGTCATCTTCACATATATCTAATGTACATATCAACATATTTTATAGAATTTGAACTGGTTAAACACGTCACATAGAGTCTACTCTAATAAATCCTTATATCTACGTAAAAACTCAGATTCTTGTGTATCCAATACAAAATTCAAGTTTTCTTTCTTTTCCATTTTCCCTCCTTCTTTCCCTTTCCAACTCTTTTTCCCTCTACACTTTATTTTCTTTCTCTGCTGCCCCCCTACCCTCCTCTTCTCTGTATTCACAAACGTTCTAACTCCCTGGATACAATAATACAATCCCTACTTTTCTTTTGAGCTTTGTGGGCAAAATAAGTAATGTAAAGATAATTACTCTATTTTCTCATGACATAAATAGGAAATACTTTGGGAAAGGTGAATTATTATTATTTATATTCCAAAAAATCATATATCATAAATAACTGATGTTAATCTTAGGACAATACTTTGCTAAATATCAGACTCGGAGCACTCTGCTCGCTATCTTTTTTATTTTCTACAATTTATGTCTATGCGGATATGCTTTATTTCCTAATTCAACCAAATGAATTCAAAGTGATTTTTCAATGGGAAATACATGATAGGCATTCTTAACTCCCTATAGACATTGTAGAGTGATTTCGGAGCTCGGGCGACTGATAAAATCGGTTTTAAAATCGTTTCAGTGTATATAAAGATCTCACCATAAGGTTTCAGGTTTCATGTTCAACATACCAGCAATGCCACCTCCCTTTTAATGAATATATACTGGAAATCAAACATGGATCTTCAGGGAGTGTGTGCCTTTAGAATTCAATGGTTATTACAGATAAACGAAGTAAAACAGAGTCTGGCGTTTGACATCAGAAGTAACACCAATGATTTATACATGTAAAATCCATATATATCACTTATACGTGCAAAGAAATAACAACAACAAATTGGAAAAACGTTAAAATTCTGCCAATAAAATGGAAAAAATAATAAAAAGATTTGCAATCATTCCGACATGTTTTATTCATTTTAGCTAAATGCCTCCTTCAACAGGAGTGCAAAGCATAACGACTTGAGCTAAGCTGGTTTCACACAAACACTATGATTGTCTGTCTTGTTTTGATCTACATATGCTATGTTCATTAAGTGCCACGTATATCTGTAAAATGATATAAATGTTCAAATTATCCTTCATATTTAAATGCTTTAATCACTGTAATTGTCACGTGACATGGTACCGTTGATCAATAATATAGAGCAGACAGATCTACTTAATAACACGGAGTATGTAAAACTGGTGAAATACAATTATTTTCCAATGACTTTTAAAACGAGATAAGGTAAGGGATAATGACATACCGTGTTGGTGTACGACTGTACCTACAAAGAATCTTACAACAAACTGTCCGATCATGATAGGTTAATTATACTGTGTAGTCCAATCTAATTTTAGAATAAGATAGTACCCACTATACTTATGTATTGTGTGGATTTCACTGTAATATATTGGCATGGGAGTAAGAATCATAGTAGTGTCATAATTCCGCTCTCCTCCCGAAAGAAATAAAAAAATTCGTACAACACAATAACACTTAACTTTTAACGACATTGTTATCGGACTTTTAACCGCTAGACTGGCATGTACCGGTTGATAGCGTGACTGACCGAAGCTGGGTATCTGACACAATCGTTACTGCATCTCGCTATCGGTGCACGGGGCGCCTTCAGTGCACCTGGTCGCGATACTAGTTAAACAACCAATAAAGAACTCCGTTTGATATCTAACTTTGACAATTTAATAGGCAACTACGAAAGCATTATCTACTAAACATGGCGTTTTCAAAATTTTCGCTCAAGGATACATTCAAGATTGAAAAGCTGAGACTACAAATGCATCTCTCATGAGAACGTTGCTTAATCAATGACTTTAAAGCATTTCTTAGACTGCAGTCGCCTGTCTAGTAAAAAAAAATCTCCTGTTTTCACATTGTAGGAGCCGCGATC
The DNA here is from genome assembly GCF_031769215.1 of Ylistrum balloti. Lineage (NCBI taxonomy): Eukaryota > Metazoa > Mollusca > Bivalvia > Pectinida > Pectinidae > Ylistrum > Ylistrum balloti. The sequence continues at coordinate 1,509,018 of NW_026781979.1, read as the reverse complement.
GTGATTGACTCCTAAACTTTCACGATTCTGTGCACGCCGATTAGCCTCATCCGTAAACCGGGGCCATGCCACCTGGGAGGTGTTAAAATTGAGATTTTCAATTGCTGCCTTATGGAAAAAGGACGTGAAATTCTAGATTGTTTCTGTGCGTAATTATATATTCCTTCTAGAACGCATTTTAAAAATTAAAACAAATCACCAATAAAATAACAACAGTATACATGCACGTCCTTCATGGAATTACACGTGCTTCACGTGCTGTCATACCAACAACATTGGCCAAGCTTAATCAATTGACATCTTTTGTAAATACAACAAGTAAATTACAGATCACAGCTGCTGTATCTGATAAATGTATAACGATGCGCGAGAGATTCGCGTGCCAGACCAGATGGACAAGTATATAAGTAAATCCGAGTACTGTAGATATATATAATAAATCAAAGTCATATCTCGTCTCTTCCTGACTGGAATCATAACACCATTAAATACATCGTTTAACTTCGATGCAACCTAATTATATCTCCCATATACCTAGATTCACGTATGTCAACGCATATCTATTGTAAATCAAATTAAATTTGTAAGTTAAACTTGACTAATCCACAGTTCACAAGTTCTATTTAATTTACAGACACTGATTTTGAAATTAAATTTATCTTTAAATTGGGTAATGTTTGAATTACATTGAATTATGAAAAGACGATTTAAGTATTTTTATGTGAGGTTATAATCTGTCGTAGTTTGACAAATCTACAACGTAAAACGTCCTGGAACAGCGAGTTATGACGAAGACTTTGTCAATATTACACGACAACAGAACATAAACATCAATTAAAGTATAAACCTTTGTCTTATTTCCGGCTAAATAAGTTAAAGTTCTTAGTTATGCGTGCATGTTACCTCAGAATAACATGGACAAGATACCAGTTATATATATATAATTCCGATGTGACACACGTGGTACTACTTACCTACCAGCACTATGGCCAGTAAAAGCAATGACGAGTTGAGCTGACGAGACATAACTGAACACTTCGAGCACGTGCTGGCGACTTGCACATCACAGCAGGGGACTAGATTGTACCTCCATAGACGCGTCCCGGTGTCGCGTGCAGTGGGGGAGGACAAGGGAAAGCGGGAGATCACTTAATTCTCAGCCAAACACGATGAATAATTCACTCTCACCCCTTCTCGTACTCATCAGGTATCTGCCAGCGAGCCACGATAACCCGGGACTAATCCGACCAATTATAACACGGGACACCTGATTCTCCTGATCGCCAGCTTCCATACTTCGGTATGGTACTGATCAGTTCACATTTTGCTTTCCGGGCTTACCTGACAATTAAAGGTGATCCCTACACCTGTGGGTTTTAAATGTTCGTATGACTCGTTGTGTGTTAAATGCTGCATGTTTAAGGAGAGACAAGCACTGACTGGCCAGTCTCAGGTTGGTACATAATCATAAAGTGTAATGCTGAATAAAACCTCCCTTTGATCTGTTGGCCACTGCAAACTTCTGTTATTCTCACCGAACTGAACATTTTATTATTTTTTTTATTACAGGCTAAGACGTAATAATTTATTTATCCGCTTCACTAATTAGAATTTCGATTATGGGTTTAAACTAATGCAACTTCTGACGCGAGTTGACTGCTTGTCTCGCGGTCTCATGACTCCGGAAACATTCCGGCTCCGGAAAACCTGTAAACAAGACTCCCTCGGACTCAACGTTCAGATAACCTTATACCAACAAAGACTTTCCAGCATCTACAAAACTAAATAAACCAGGACTTTTCAGACCATCCGTCCGCACAAACCTAAATAACCCTGGACTTCTTCACTTTCCCCGTCCGGACACACCTATATAATCTGGACCCCCTCTCACTCCCCGTCCGGACAAACCTATATAACCATGGACTCCCTCTCACTCCCCGTTCGGACAAACCTATATGACCCTGGACCCCCTCTCACTCCCCGTCCAGACAAACCTATATAACCCTGGACTCCCTCTCACTCCCCTTCCGGACAAACCTATTTATTACCCTGGATCCCCTCTCAGTCCCCGTCCGGACAAACCTATATAACCCTGGACTCCCTCTCACTCCCCGTCCAGACAAACCTATATAACCCTGGACCCCTCTCAGTCCCCGTCCGGACAAACCTATATAACCCTGGACTCCCTCTCACTCCCCGTCCGGACAAACCTATATAACCCTGGACTCCCTCTCAGTCCCCGTCCGGACAAACCTATATAACCCTGGACCCCCTCTCACTCCCTGTCCGGACAAACCTATATAAACATGGGCCCCCTTCCACTCCCCGTCCGGACACACCTATATATATCTGGACTCCCTCTCAGTCCCCGTCCAGACAAACCTATATAACCCTGGAATCCTTCTCAGTCCCCGTCCGGACAAACCTATATAACCCTGGGCCCCCTTCCACTCCCCGTCCGGACACACCTATATAACCCTGGGCCCCCTTCCACTCCCCGTCCAGCAAACCTATACATATCAGGACTCCCTCTCAATCCCCGTCCAGACAAAACTATATTAACTAGGATTTCACTATAATCCCGTCCAAACAAACTGTTATCTGCCAGGACTCCCCAACCTCTAAAAAACTAATTATACAAGAATCCTCCCATACTTTCAATTCAGAGAAACTATATCAATCTGGATTCCAAACCTTAATAAACCTGTACTCACACTTCCCGTCCAGACAAACCTTAATAAACCTGTACTCACACTTCCCGTCCAGACAAACCTTAATAAACCTGTACTCACACTTCCCGTCCAGAAAAACCTTTATAAACCTGTACTCACACTTCCCGTCCAGACAAATCTTAATAAACCTGTACTCACACTTCCCGTCCAGACAAACCTTAATAAACCTGTACTCACACTTCCCGTCCAGACAAACCTAAATAAACTTGTACTCACACTTCCCGTCCAGACAAACCTTAATAAACCTGTACTCACACATCCCGTTCAGAAAAACCTTAATAAACTTGTACTCACACTTCCCGTCCAGACAAATCTTAATAAACCTGTACTCACACTTCCCGTCCAGACAAAACTTTAGACTTTCTACACCAGATAAATCTAAATAAACTCATATTTCTCACACTTCCCGTCCAGATAAACTTATATATAGACTTTCCCACACTCTCCTGTCCACATAAATCTAAATAAACTTATATTTCTCACACTTCACGTCCAGACAAACCGATAGACTTCCCACACTCCCCCGTCCATATAAACCTGAATAAACTTATATTTCTCACACTTCCCGTCCACATAAACCTATGGTCTTCCCACACCCCCTGTCCACGTAAACCTACATAAACATTTACTCCTCACACTTCCCGTCCAGACAAACCTATGGACTTCCCACACTCCCTCGTCCAGACAAACCTATGGACTTCCCACACTCCCTCGTCCAGACAAACCTATGGACTTCCCTAAACTCCCTCGTCCAGACAAACCTATGGACTTCCCACACTCCCTCGTCCAGACAAACCTATGTACTTCCCTGAACTCCCCATCCAAACAAAGCGATATAAACCTTTACTCTCAGACACTCTTCATATAGGCATACCTCCCCCAAACTCAGTATTTTCCCGATAATTTTATACTTTTATTGTAATATACAATATTGTCGAGCGCTGGTGAGAATCCCAGTGTATATTTATTCATATCACCCTTACTTCTGTCCTAGAACAGCTTACCCTGACAATCCTGGTATGGACAAGTGTTTTGAAGCTGATCCTGCACTTCTGACAAAATGTACATACATAATCGAAAACCTAGCCAGATACAATGTATAACCTCTCTTTGGTCGGCCTTGCCCTATTCTACCAATCTAGTTGCATGTAGTTATGTAAGGCTGAATTTATCGGCTCCCCACCAATCCGGGTCCAGACAAACTAATATATATGTCCATGTTCACGGCTCAGACAGGGTAGTGATAGATGATGATCCCCTAATCCCCATAGACACGCATATCGCCACAAAACTTCCTTTTGTGATTGGGTAATCACACCGAAAATATCAAGCAAACTGCTCGCCATGGTGATGGATAAAACAGCATGATTATTGAATAAAATATGTCTTTGATCGTATTGTTTCATGTGTAATAGCATTTAAATATCCGTAAATCTTTTCCCGAAAGCTGTGATGAAAAAGATATCTCCCAGCTTGAATTTGACATCTATTATAATAAAAAACTGTTTAGATGATGTTTTTACATATATCCATTTTTTATGTAAATTCAACCTTTGAAGTATTGTTGAGTAAGTGAGCGGAGTGCTATGCATATAAAACATACAGCGACAGCTTGGCACTTGCAATACATAGTGACAATTTGATCTGCATCAATTATTCTGCCCCGTAGAAAGTACGCATATCATACTGTTATCGTTGGTTCTGTTTGAACAGCCTTTCTGCTGTGTGTTTTGATTTCCGTCTGAGCCTGATCTAACACGAAGTTACATTGTACAACAAGAAAAGTTATACCATTACAGGAATTACCAGGTACATGTTTAGTACATGTTTGTGGTGCTAAGGTCGTTATATTTTAAACAGAAACTCCTGCCAGCTAAAATGCCTTGTATCTTAATCTATTGAATTCAATTTTAAAGCAGACCCTTTCTATCATCATACAATGTACAAAAGTTCTGCTTGGAAAAGATATCATTTACGATCCTGTCTAGTCGTTTTAATTTGAAAACTTACACATTTTAAAGACCTACAGTCATATGCACATTTTGTGAGTACATAATGTTTTTGAGGAAGAACCATACAGCACAAACTCTATTCGTACTCGGCAGTGGAAAAAAAGTGAAGGAGTGGTTTTGAGTCTGGGATTCCTAATTTACTGGTCAGATGGACCACGTGTCGGCAGTATTTACTAATATCTTGGCCAACCTGCATCCTCTCAGCAACCGCGACGCTATCTGTTTCAACAAATTGGCGTATGAAAACCTTAGCTGTTTTTTATTGAAAATCTCTGATCAAAAGGAACTTCAGCATTTCGAATATCAAATCACAAAGCACTAGGATGTTTCCAGTTTCATACCCACCACAAAGATTCCAATTAAATTCCAATAGACGGGAACCTAATTGATGGAAGATCTACAGAGATCTCTGTCTGGGAGACGCTTCGGTAGCTACTATCCTGGAGCTCGTGTTTAAAACGCATACTGTGACGAGAACAACTGCGATGCTAAGATGATCAGATAGACTAGCTACCCTCTCCCGATCTTGTGTTCGTGTAAACATCCTTATTATAGCATGGTCCCTTATCCCTGTGATTGGAATCAGGACCTTTCTTACCTGGGGAGGATGCCAAAGATACGCAGGTGTAATTACCATCAAAAGTGTGTCGAGATTGATGTGCGAGAAAGATTTACAAAATGGATTACACAGAAGAAAAATATTTGCACGAAAATGCTACACAATTTAAATCTTTATTTACTGTGACTGCAGGACGCCTGTGTAGATTTGTAAATTGATTTGTATTAGCGAGATAAGGTTTATAGGGGGTGTTGGCCTCCACGGTAGGCAATTGCCGAGATAGTTTAAGAAGGAATGATCAGGGATTTCATTCCGAGGGAGAGGAATATACATATATATACAATGTAAACAGTACGATAAATCTACAAATGGGCTGCCAGATCGGTTGGATTGTAAATATCATATCCACATGTATTGATTTAATATAGCTAAATAAACAATCACACGTGGAATAAATTTTACATACTCAACTCTCAGAAATCCAGTCAAATGGCAGGTGCTGGCGCCGTTTATGACCAATTACTGGAACAGTCAAGTAGATTCACAAACATGATCCCGACAACACTTATACCCATATCAGTTACAACTTACCGATACCGCAGGTTCACCTGTCTGAACTGAAGCTAAATTCTTTCAGGGTGGATTTTGAAGATAATGCACTACTGTATAAGTGTATGTTATCAACTCTATAACAGAACAATACAGGCGCTTTAAAACTCAGCATACTCTGTAAGTGTATAACTAGCTAGCACTAATGATACTCTTCATCATTGTATATTCCATCTGAACAGCCTATAGGGATAAGATATATCTCTGTAGTTTGTCGACAAAAAAGAAATCAGGCATGAAAATAATAAAATACAAGCTCACTAGACGATATTAAAAACCTTTATGGCACCTCCAAACTGTAACCATGTACATGCTCTCTTGTGTCTTCGTTTAATGTGAAAATTGCAACACATCCGAGAATCAATTTCCGGTTCCGGTTATGTAATTTCCTGTCACGTCAGAACATGGACACCGTTTTCTATCATGTTGAGACTTAATGTGCAACTGTTCTCCACTCGGAGGTGGAAAAAATACCAAGAGCGCGTGTACCAAGTCTAACGGAAGAAAGGCGTTCATTACCACGTGTCTGTCACGTGACTCTTATTTACAGTCATAAACTTACGTATCACTAACGCCCAGTACGCCCTCTGGTGAACGGTTTATTGTAGTGCTATCGAAAACATGTTTACTGGTGTGTTGATTGAGAAGTGATGTCTGCGATTTACACGGGCGTATGCACGAGCAGCTCAGCTCAGCCAGAAAACCGCATCAGGAGCAGAATAGAGGTTGATGAATGCAGTAGTATTGTAGTCGCTACGTTAAAAAAATTGGGATTAGTCATATCTACGTAACACAAGACGGTGTTGAAAAGAGAATTAGCCCGAACTTTAATATTTCTTCTCCTTCTACCAATCCCAACATGTAAAGGTCATTCTAATTAAAGTGGAACATATTTAAACATGCCTCAGCAGCCGTTTATTAGAAAGCTGCATGTAAAACAAAATCCATACACATTTAGAATAGAACTTCCCACCTACCTTGTGTTAACACTGTATTGTTCGTCTTACAGAACAGCATTATCTTATTCAAATATAATAATTCCTTTATGCATATATTTATGAAGTCGAGTTTTACTTTGTGTATCTAACGTTCACGGATGTTCAAGGTAAAAAAACCCAAAACAAACCAGCCGAAACTTATATCAATATAACATCACAACACATCGAATATATACATCCGAATGTAACTGTTACACGAAGATATTGAAAATTGAACAGCTAAGTACAAACGTATCCCCCCTTTACATTGAATCATGCTTTTGAAAATTGGATCAACTGTTTTGTGAGTCAATATCAAATTTATTAAGAAACATTCTAAATATTCAGATAACACGAGTATTATATGCGTTAATTTCATGAAATGTTTAATTTGTTTAATTCACCAGCTGATAACGTTTGGTATATATATATATATATATGTACGTCCGTGTCATGCCGATTGAAACAGATGATTATCTTTATGAGGAAAAGATGTTTTTATCTTCATTTTGTAAAAAAATTAATTTAGTAAAATTAGTCATAAATCAAGTAACAAGATATATATATATAACGAAGAGAATTTTTTTGAAAATGTTTGAACAATGTCATCAATCGATATTTTGTCAAGAGGAAACGTTGGAATTAATTATCGAACTTTCAGATCTGTCTTTTTATTTGAATAACTTCATTTCGACATATCTGTATTTTACATAGCTGTTACTGCCACAAGCCTCACATTCGTAAGCTTACCAACAATAGCCGCCCACTAGCGATTTACATTTAGATGTTTTAGTCATGCAGATCCTGCAACTTTTTCAGCTATCGACGGGAGCAACACGTTAACATATAGTATACAAGAGTAGACAATACTGGACTTTCGGGAATATAGCTTTAACAGTGTTTTGCTACCTAACACCCACAGTTGTGAGTTATGGTTCGGATTTGTCACCTAAGGATTTGATCACTTTCAATGCATGATTAAACTCATTACGAATCAGAAGATCCAATATATCTATGAAAGAATTTACAGGTTATGTCATTATAATATTTTTATTGATTTATGTCCCTTTGATGTGTGATGTATAGCTCAGCGGTAACGATTAGTTCACAAAACGTAAATAAAAAGGCCAACTTTCCTGACGTCATTTAGTGTGTCTGATGGCGCCTAACGTTACCACCTACAAATGTACAGCGTTTGGCGGCCTTCTTTACTCTGTAATAAGGTGTCTGGTTATGTGACTACAGAGAGCCCAATTTGATAGTTCGTTATCCTATAACCGAACGTGCTACAACGCGTTTGTTTATATGTTAGAAGGTTGAATTTTTAAATGTGCTAAACTACTGAACGACTCATTTACATTTACCAAAGGCATCAAAAAGACGATACACGCATTTGGTTATTATTTGTTTACTTGTTTATTCTCTGGATGATTGATCTTCTAATCTGACAAATCATTGGTGCGTGAGATATACATGTAGAGATAATAACAAAGCAAATGTTTACACACACTTAAACATCCGCTTTATCGGTTATCTCTTGTCAGCGGACACTTTTCATTGGTCAAATTTAGAGTCCACACACAACGAGATTATTTCTTGCTTTGAATTCTTTACAATCAGTTATATTTACAATGTATCTTAAATTAATCTAATTTCTTTGTCAAGTAATACATGTGATGGATATACAGATAGAAAAAAAAATCATGGATAAGTGTTATTGGCTCCGTAATCATTGTATGGTTGATAGTGGGAACCAGAAAGTATAAAGTCATATTTCAGATGCACGTATATGCACTGTACAATGTAGCTAGTATCTTACTTTAACTCAATATAAGTAAAACATACATGTATCTCGAAAAGGTTGACGAGATATAATCTAAGGGAAACTTGAAAAAACATTTTTGTTATGTTTACAAAACATCTCTGAAAAACGTATAGATTATTCTAAAGCATCACGTGACTTCTCAAATATGAGATAACTCTTTCGATATTCGAGATACCACATAAAGCATTTGTGACATATCTTAAAATGGAATATGGTTTACAATATATAGACTTTTATGATATCTCCGGGATCACGATATTTCTCCAAGAGAGTGATATTTAACGTTAAAGATATGCTAAAACATTGCTTAAACATATGGTATGTAAAATATATAAGATATCTCATAATTATTATAAGACATCTTCTAAAATATAAAACATTCTTTAAGTATACCACAAAATAATAAGAGATATTTTCTAAAAGCAAAAAGTAAGAAGACCATGCGATAATTTTTGCACAGCAAGATATTTACAAGTACATTTGGAATAGGTATCTTTAAACGTTTATCATTGAATTTTAAGTGTTTCGTAGATCTCTCGAATAAACAGCATGAAATATTACCTGGTTTACATGATATATCCCCTGAAATAAATCATATATACCCAAAGTATCAGAAATTTTAACAATAAGTACGTTTTGTAATTTTACGCAAAAAATTCAAACGTACATTGTGCATTGTACCAATGACAAGGATATACGACACTTCATTACATATATAGAAGCCTTAAAATACCCTACAATTATGTAAAACTATTTGAGATAGAATGATACGTTTTATTACATAGTACATATATAGAAGTCTTAAAATACCCTACAAATATGTAGAACTATTTGAGATAGAATGATATGTTTCATTACACAGTACATACATACTTTATGTCTTTAAGTACATAAGACATCTTCTTTACGATGTTGTTTCTCTAGAAGTATGTGCTTATATTTATTTTACATGTATCAAACATTGTAACTCTTTAATTAGCCAGAACATATATCCCTAAGAATGCCATACATACTTTGGTATAACAGACATCTAGGTATAATATACATGTAATATATATGTATAATAGCATCCTTACGTGTAACATATCTGCTATATATAAGTATAACATACCCCCTTAAATATAAGAAACCCCTTTAAGTGTCACGTATCTCTTTAAGTATACCACATCTCCACGATTAAAGTATATCTTATCTCAATAGGTATTGCATACCTCTTTAAATACAACATGTTTCCTTTAGTATTACATACCTCCTTCGGTATAACATATCTGTTTAAGTATATAACATCGCATCAAATATACCATATCTCCTTAAGTAACAAGCATACCATATCCCCTTAAGTATGAAATATCTCCTTATAAGTAAATCATTCCGCCTTATGTATAACATACATTCTTCAGTATACCATATCTCCTTAAGTATAAGACATCTCTATTAGTAAAGTATACTATATCCCCTTATGGACAACATGTCTTTTTAAGTATAATACAACTCTATGAGTAAAGTATATCGTATCCCCTGAAGTCTAATATACCTCCCTCTGTATAAAAGATTTTCTTAAGGATAAACTATCTCCTTAAGTATACCATATCCCCTTAAGTACAACATGTCTTTTTAAGTATACCACAGTACATGAAGAGGTGACTTTCAAGTATTAAAAATCAAATTGGTCTGTCAAAGCAATACAGAAGTCGATAGCCTGCTATTCTTTAAATTTACACATATTAGCAGTAATTGTTTACCGTGGAAAATCCCCTGTATATTTGTATATAATACAGTGACATTGATTGACAGATGTTTATAAATTGTAATGACGTCATCATGTGGAAAGGCAACCGTTTCTTGTGTAAACACTACAAAAGGAAGTAATTGTGGAGTAGTCGTTATTATCTAAAAAAGCTGACAGTCATTGACAACTTCCACCCGAATGACGGACTAATCATTGTGGTCAATGGTTCGATACCACAGGAGGAGCACCCCCTAGTACAAAAATACATACCCAATTCCAAACATCGCCATCTGTGTTTAGAAACATAAACCGACTTGTTTCTTTAAACCGAACATTAATTTGCATTGAAGGAAAAGATAACACACATAATTATTTCAATACACTGCATTAAAGCTCAATATGTCAGTTATGCTTAGAAGTATAGAGAATAGATTAAAAACAAGATAAGTAAATATAGATAAATGAATGATAAGATAGAACACTACCACATCAAACGAGGGGTTTAATAACTATAAACTATTTACATGCGCTACACGTGCATACTAAACAACATTCTTGGTCTGTGGTTTACCACTGAAGAGCCACATGTTTACAAACGTGCACCATAAACAACGTATCCTGTCTGTAATCTACTTTATCGTTTAAAACTTCCGATAGATGTACTGTGATGGGCATCAGGTTCAATTATGATGTGATTTATGTCTACATGAGTCTCAAAAATTGGTTTTTTTTTTCATATACAAATCGATAATTTTTTTCGCCTTGAAGGTTGATAAATGTTGATATACCTCTTGAAGAAAGAACTGTTTCTTATTGATTTATTAATTTTTTTCTTGTTTTTTGTTTTGTTTTGTATTGTTTTTTGTTTGTTTGTTTCAAATTTACATTGTTAAAATAGTACTGCTTTTAAAGAATGATATAGTACTTGTCTGATTCAATTCTAATGAAACCGAAGATATATTTCATCAACATGACCGAACATGTCATAACTGACTCTAACAGAATGTGTCCTGTTTATATTTCATATATAGTAGGGAGTATAGTAAGAAAATCATGCATCACCACCGTTTTATCACGATATCAACAATGTACCGAACCTTGGAGGCGATGGTGTAAGCAACAACAACCAATTTGATAAACAGTCGGAAACTGTAGTAATCTACTGGATTGTTTTCAAATTGAGGGCCATTCTTATATCATCCTCTCCAAGTTTGCGCGTACCGGAAGTATGAGGACGTATAGGCCAGTATTACCAGAAGGGTGCCTACCTTTCAGCGCAGAACAAGAAAGAGGCCAGAAGAGGAGGAGGTAGATGAGAATCCCTGACCCCGCGGGACTTGTAAGCATCCTGTTTCAGTCAAGGTCCGGCCGCTCCCAGCAAACTACGAGACAGGTTTGTATGTGTTAGATATATATACTCCTGTAAAACTTCGGACACTCTACACTAGTCCGGCCTAACTACTGCACGTTCTGCCTTCTCTAAGCAAACTAAATTTGGATACATCAGAATAATTCATACAGTAAGACACATAGCCTCTCTCGTAATGTCTTGGACGTTCAGTGTCTTGTTTCGGTACAGCACAAACGTCCGGCTGCGAGACTTGTACTGCCTTGATTCTTGCCAATAACGAGTCATGTTGGACATCGGTACCTCCCATTTATCCACGAACTATTGAGATTTAAGGCAAATATAATAGTAAAATAATTGTATACACAATCTGATGGTTTATAGCGTGTCTAAGAAGTTGAGAATGTCGCTCTTTGAAGACTGTGTATTATATTTCTATAATGTATGATTCGTGCCTGAGTCTCTCCTCACTCTTTAATCTTTAGCAGTATGCATGCCTAACTGCTCTCACGGCCATAATACTCTACTGCCAATCACAGAGAACACTTTAAAATTGACGCTTATTATATCTCTAACTATTCTTGCAAGATAAGTGTTTCTTTCAAATTGTACAATTGTATGTTAAGGCACATAGAGTGTGTCTGGCTTAAATTACTAGACAATCTACTTGTCTTATGTTTCTGACTTATGCAGCTCGGAAACATTCACAGATCTCACGTATATAATTCAAATTATCATGCAGACAGCTGTAGCATCCCGAATTAATTGGAAACATACACTTTATGAGTTCTGTAGCTGTACATTAAATATGTATCGTATATGGACCAAAGACCTGATGCAAAACCGCCAAATTCGAGGTCGGTTGTCATTGTATTGAGCGACCAAATCGAACTGTGTTCTGGTGTCCTCGTTACGACGCTGTATTAAATAACCACCTCCCCTAAAAGGTTTGCATGATTTTATGGCCCCGTGACGAACGTTTCGGGTTGTGATAAACGCCAACTTTTCAGTCTGAAAGTGGGCTGCATGGATTACATGGGAATCAAAACCAATTATCAGTGCATTTGTGATGGCCTATCAGCCACTTTGCATGTCACCACAATTTGTAACTGAAAGAGGCGTATTCAGGTTTGTCAAATTGCTAACAAAGACAGCTACGGGACTACTACAATTTTACACGCGATATGCAGCGCACATTGTCTTAAAAACACCATCCTACTACAAATGTACACGTGGTCCCAACAAAAGTCAGCATGATAAAATTATACATGTAATCTAGACATCCATCATCCTAATACAGGTGTACACGTGATATCATCAACCATCAACATTTTACAAATGTACACGTGATATCATCAACTATCGACCTTCTATAATTGTACACATGATATCAACCATCAACCTTCTCAATTGTACACGTGATATTATCAAACATCGACCTTCTATAATTGTACACGCGACATCAACATCCGCCAACTCATGTATTGTAACGGATGTTATTTATTTTAAGTATATATTTTTGTGGTCACGTTAGACATTTTGTGGAAAAGTCACGTGACATATTTGACACTTTTGGTCTAGAATTGATTAATATTTCACTAACCTGGAATTGATGCCGCGGAATATAGCATGGACATCATCATTCCTTGTGACAACTATATATAACACCGTCAGATCTAAATGGATTTGTGTCTTAAGGTTTACTGATAGATTGATATTTTAGCTAATGACATTGTAGTTCTTCAAAGTCAAATTTGAATTTCAGGCGTCTTAAGATCTGTTCGATGCAGTGCAATTCTTACGAGCTACCAGAGATTCAAAACAATTTGGCAAATGGTTCATTGATGACATTTGTTTAAAACCTTTCCGAGGATTGTCTTTCTACAACGGATAGTAATGCATTAAATAGCTCACTCAGTCCCTTGAGTCCAGTTAGCGAACTGAGAAACGGCGGTTTATTTCGCCACATGTAATTTTCACCGTTTGTTTGCAAAAAGTAGAATGACAATTTCAGCCATAATATATTTTCATCATTGCAGATCAAGAACTAAATATACATGAAGAGCATCTCTTTGTTTACCATGCAACTTTATGGCGAAAATAGTGAAAATGAGACACAAGCGAAAAAGACATTAAACAGTAAATTTTTTAATAGCTTTAGCGAATTCGAGTTTCAGGTTAATAAGTTAGAACAGGGTGAAAATCACTTCAGTTTTACCTGTAGATGTGGTCAAATACAGGTTTTATATCAAGTTTATTAACATGTGTCACTATATCAAATGTACGGTTTATAAAATGATAGACAAAAACTCCAATGTTTACAAATACCTACTTTATTATAGTGTAACCTGGAAGATTCAATATAACTATTAATTGTCCGGAGAAAGAGTTGTTCGGTTTGAAGAATCTCACGCAATGGTTGAGGATGTTTCAGTGTGGTCAAATGGAGTAATTTCCTTATTATTTACTAGTTTCGACGGCAAGTATAAATAAAGTACACTAAGTTACAGAATACTAAATATCTTTCAATGTGGAAATTACTTATGTCTAACAGGTTTCCGTGTGATATACATAATTTTAACAGAAATGTCTGTAAAAGCAAGTTAACGATGGAATGATGAGGACGTCAACAAAGGAGCTTTTGATGTGTTTTCAAAAATTACAAGATTGTACTTCCGAGACCTTGACAAGAGCCAAACCATCACCTCTGTCTGGATCAAAGTCTGGAAGTTATCTGGATATAAGATTTGTTCTGAAGCTTACGGTAAAAAAGGCTAAAATGCTGGAATGTAACTGGTGCCGAGAAAAATTCTCTGCTGGATGTCTTGGCAACGAAATACCTACATTGTAAGTATGAAATGTTGTCCCCATCCAACGGTACGCGTATATGGTATTGTCCTCCGTGTAGACTGCAAGTTGAGAAGAATGTATTGGCAGACAGGAAAATCGAAGGAAGATCTCGAGAAATAATGAAAGCATACCAGAAGAGAATGGGGAGTTTGAGCAGTTCATATAGCAGAAAAGCGAAAGATCGGAAATCGAATGAAGCGTGTAAGCAAAAATAGTTAAGTTCCGGAACCAAACAGAATCACCATAATGTTCGGACGTTATACTCTCTGAGATAAAGGAATAACGATGCCAAGAAAACAACGTGATGATTTTTGGAGTTCCCGAACAGTAAGTAAGTGTCGGAAATGAAATAATGAAAGTAGATATCAAAGTGTTGGAAATGATAGTAGAAACTTCACAGAAAGTTATAAGGTTAGGAGAATGTCCGAAATCAAATGATTTTAGAGGAAGGGGACGGCCGATTCTTGTTTGACTCCACTTTATCTACGAGATGCAGCTTTAAAAATATCAAAAGCGTTGTAAACAATGAACAATTTTCTTTTGGGCAAATCAGAAATGAGAAAAGAGAAAAGAAATGAAAGTTTACGAAAATACTAAAAGGACAACAAAGAAACTGATGAATTTATCTATCGTGATCGTGGACCACAACAGAACAGGAAATTGTATGTGCTCACAGAAAACGGGACAATTAAGGGAACACTGACTATACAAGATGTAAAATACAAAACAGTTGCAGCTTAACGATGTAAGCAACTAGAATAATATGCAAGTGTAATTGTTTGATATAACATGAAACGTAATGTATAACACCAATTCCCTCAGTGTCAAATTTAAGATATAGACAAAGATACGTTATTTGCCTGCGTCCAATATTATCTTTACTAAAGTAATTCGGTTTAAAAGGGTTCGGTCTAAATATTTCGGTGTAATTATGTCCAGTATATTCATTCAACATTAAATCACTTAAAACTAGGGCAAAGTATGAACAAAATAATGATTTACAAGGAGACACTTGAAAAAGTACAAGGCGAATAAGACCAGGTATTCCGGAAGAGTAAGCGTCTTCTACTTCATCAATGACAACTCACAAGGCAAACTGTTGTCAATCAAATTAAGCAATGTCATGTTCTCAAATGAAAACAATGTATACAACATTTCTTCCTGAAGTAAGGAGCCATTATTACTTCATGGGTGTCTTCTAAACATTAGACATGCTGGCGCTTATTCCATTTAACATTGCAAGGGTATAAGGGTACCGCTCCATCAGACATAGATAATAGAATGTCTGTGTAAAGTCAGATCGTAATTTATTATTAACGTGATATCAGTAGTGTTGTTCACCAGTGGAGAGTTAGGTGGTATTAGATATCTGACAGTCGCGAAGAAAGAGTAAGCATAAAAGCCGATTTTTGTTGACCTGATCATGTGAAATGTATTGGATCATGCAGTTAACTCATTGCTAACTTGAAAACGATTGAAACGATTGTAAGAGAATGTCTTTCAATATTTGAAACTAATTCAGTACATTCTACCATCTCATAAAGAGAACACAAATTATCGAACAGGTAGGGTATCTTATCACAGTCATATGCCAATTCAAATCTTCTTCCGGTCTTGTTCACAATTAAGGCAGTTAGGTCAATCCGTTTTATCCGAGATTCGTTTCTTTGATTACAATGTTCGAGAAAGGGAAAATAAAAATGTGACATTATATAACTTAAATCACGATATCTATTAATTCAGCTTATATTTTATTTATATCCCCTGAATAACATTGCAAAACAATTATTTAAGAAACAATGCTGATTGGCCGAAATATATTACACTAACATTCACTATTCCCTATTCCAGATTATACACTTTAAGTACAACTCTCTCTACTTTAGTTGTTGAGAATAGAATAAGAAGGTGAGAGTAGTTTTGGGCTTTCAATATAGACCACCTGTTACACATTGTACGAAAGACAAAAAACTAATTGTCACCTTTCAATACAATTTTAGCGTTATATACTTTAGAGCTAAACAATGAAGTAAACTGCATCATACAGCTGTAATGTCAGTGATACTAAGGGCCATAAGTTTGAAGGAAGCGACTTAGGAATTTCCAATGTGATCGAGATAAAAGTAAAAATGTTGACGTGGATGTGCACTAGCCTTATAATTTAATAAATTGCGTATTTTTTATGTATCCGATACTTGAAGAATCGAGTACACGTGTATATTCGGAATTTGACCACTATTCGGATGAATTAGTGGACTACAATAGGGATCTAGGATAACGAAACAACCGAATCGCCAATTCTCCTTTAATACTGGCAGTAGACTTCAATCTACCGCACATAAACTGAAGTTGATCATCGTTTAAACCAGAGTCAACCATCCGTCCGTCCGAAATATTTTCCTGGACACCCCAGACATATTCTCCTTGACCAACATCAAAAATATTCTAAAAGGAAAAATGTCGTCTTGAGTCTCTTCATCACGTTAAACTTTTCCTTTGTTAAGCATGAACAGACGATCCACAATAAACATGATTGTGACATGGTAATAATAAACGAGGATAATAAATTTGTTTACAACAAGAGGCCGAGTAAAGAATTGCTGCACCGAATGTCAATTGGGCGTCTACGCAGGAGGACGAATCGATCCTCAATGAAGAATTCACCAGTTCTAGTGTCTCATGCAAACTGAACAAGAATGTAGAACGGTCCGTCTAAGTTACAAACATACCATCTAAAGTAAGTTCACAACGCTGACAGCCCTGCCGAAAACATGAATGGTCTCGACTGCAACACTACAGACAGGTATTGAGCAAACCAACAGCAAACGCTCTTGGCGGTACATTAAGGCCAGAAAGCAGGACTACATTAGGATATTAATATCTTGTTCACCTGTGTTACATCCACTGTGAGTTAATTTGCTTGTTATATCACCGGATTGATGCTCCAAGACCACCTAGACTTCACAAAGGATCGCAGGTCTTTGGAAGAAAGGACAGAAAAAATGATAGGTGTAATGAGGTGAAAGGTCACATGCTCAGAAAAAAAATCTAAGCAGACACTTCAAGACGTTGAAGAGAATCCATACTTAGGTGTTATTAGCATTCACAAATTGGAGCTTTCATATATGTAGTAGATGAAAGAAGTTAAGTCAACGCTGGGACTGCAGACGAAATCTGCGTCAGGGTCCTGCGCATCTGAAACTTACTATCTACAGATTGTATATAGATCTATAGATATTTCTAACAAATAAACAGTTTCTCTCTGGAACATGTACAACGCCGCGCGGCCAGCTTCTTAACATCTAACTATCGAAGAGAAAGCAGTGTAATAGCAATGACGAAAACATCGCAACTACTATCAATTGAAAGCCGTGGACATGATCCTAGATTGTTCTGTAAAACTGTGGTGTGACTATACCTGTCAAAATACTAACTGTGTCAAACACACCCGATAAAAAGATAACTACAGACAAGTCCAGTGTAATACCGACACCTTCAAAAATCTCTTGTTCCGCGACCAATCACTGAATGGAGTATTTCACAAGCACAACTTGAGAAAACATGTTACCTAAATAGCTATTTCCAAATATTTAAATTTATACTCTTCGAATTACTCCAAATTTAATATCGTTTTCGAGGTCTTCCTGTATAAAACAGATACAGATTTTCATATTTACAGCTGCCTTGATCTTTGGCCACAATTACATACTTACGGTTACTGTTACAGTTATAATTGTAACCGAAGACAGATATTAAAAGTCACCACATGTTGAGTTGTTGCCATTTTCTATTAATTGGCACAGTTTTCCCCATCAGGTTCCATCTTGTATAATTCTTATAGATTGTGTTAGAAACCATAGCGTTTTCATGTGGTGTAAAAATCTTCTCACCTGGTGATAATGACTACCAGATTAATGATAAGTGGACAATGCTAGTATTAGATTTAGATATCTACTATATACTAAAATGTACTACGAAAACCTCTTCTTTATCATACAAATCAACGGCATACCGCTTCTATGAGAGCTTTATCAGCACGGGCATATCTTTACTGATGTACAATGAACTGATCTGGGTTCATATTAGTAAGGATAGGAAGTAAAATCTCACCATCAGCATAGCAGATGTTGCATAATGCAAATTCCTGTATTTGGAATAAAGGCAACAGCATCGACGACGGACAAATAAACGAATGAACAACGAAGAATCAGAATATATAATGACATGGGTACAAACCCTGTACTATATAGGATATGGATGGGAAAGTAACAGGTCACCCGGTGCCATGTAGAAATAGTGGTAAACGTAACCAACAAGAGCGATTTGTGTAAGTCGATATACGTGTAACTTGTTTCGAAATTGTTGTAACATAAGATAAAGTTTATATTCAATCAGACATGTTACTTGATATACCTAACATTCTAATGAACATGACCCTGCTAAATAAAACATGTTTTCTGATTTATATGTGTCGATTGTTAAGAAGCAACAAATATATCAAGTTGTGAATATCTTTTATCGACAGAGGATATCGTTATGGTTAAAACTTTGTTGCATGTACCTACTGGTTGTACTTAATGAAACTCTAATAGTTATGTGAAGAATTCCTAGACGGCGTATATCACATAAGACATTGTTCAGATATGGATATCAAATTCTATATCAGGACCTCTTGAGAGGCAAGATGACGATGGAATTCTTGATCATATCAACTTACAAAAATATTACATGAGTTCGAGATAGATTAACAATGAAACCTGGTGTATATTGTTAAGGTCAGATTCAAATATTAATGTCTTTATTGCCTGTCGCGTGTTTATTATTCTGACGCGTTGCCGCTTCTTTCGTCCGTCAAGTGAAATTATTATCTCCACATACCCTGGTGATTACATCCTTGTAGAACAAAATGCCCTTCATTAACCTAACAATATTGTAACTTGGCAATCATGGCTTCAGACGTGTACCTCTTACTTCGTCACTCGAGGGCGTCACCTTCCGCCTTGGCAAGTAGTTCCGGGAACACAGCTGAAGCACGTGAAGCACAAGGACCCGTAATGGGCAGTCGCATAAAATGTAAGGCTTTTCATGATTCTATTTCACAATAAGGTTATGTGCCAAAAGTAGAACCCGAAGTGCACTTGCTGTTCGTGATATTTAACAGCACGTGCGTTCTTGGAAAACCACTTTATAACCGTTTAACTGTGCTACATAACGTACCGTCTTCAAGATATAAAACAAATAATGTAGGGAAACAATCTATTATGATCTCCTTATTTATACAATACCATTCTACATGTACAATGAATTATTCACCATTACCTTATTTTGTATATGACAAAGTGCCATCCCCAGTGGGCGTCGTTACATTGATATAGCAATCATGGGTTTCATTCTTAAGTTTCCTACTTAATAATAAAAGACGGAAAATAAAATTACGCGTTACAGATAATTTCAATTAGTACTCGACTTTTATTTGTCGTCATGAACCAGGACAATTGAAATCAAATAATCAATTTTGGACAAGTCCATATATATCACAGCTGTCGTCATACATCACAGGTATGTTGTCAAACAATGTACACGTCTAAATATATCACAGTTGTCATCAACAATGTACAGGTTACATCACAGTTGTCGTAAAAGTATAACGATACGGTTAGAATTACGGCTTAGTGTTCACTTTTGTTGGTCGATGGTTGACAACAAAATGTAAAGACCACATGTGAGAATGTACGGGTACAGATCTGAGGTGTTGTCAAAATTGTACATAACAGATCACATCTGTTGACAAAAATGTACAGGCATATATCTCTGGTGTTGTTAAAATTGTAAAGGTACAGATCAGTTATTGACAGTGAACAGGTGCAAATAACATGTATTAACAAAATGTACACAGATCAAAACAGATACCAAGTTTTGTCGGCAATGTATAGGTAGATATCACAGGTTAAGTCAACAAAGCTTAGGTACAGATCATAGGTTTTATCAACAATTTACATGTCAATATCACATGTTTTGACAACAATGTACATGTTCATGGTGCAGTTACAATATCAAAAGTCTAAGATCTGATTGTATACAAGTGAACGACAGACTTAGACAACAAGGCAGCCACACATTACTGCAGTGACGTACGTAAAGCTACAGGTATGATATTAAAAAGAAAATGCTTCAAAGAACGTGTCGTACCTTTTCTCTGATGGTGAGACAGGCTAGGATTAGTAAGGGCCAACAGGACACAGATAAAACTCCACAACGTCCACGGCGACATTTTGAGAGTCTTCATTTCCACATCCAGATTGTTAATAATTCAAAGGTAAAATTGATGAGCTATGGCTTCATAACATAGTTGACAAAACACTATTCTCATTGTGTTAGACAAAAGTATCGACCCGTGCCTCAGGGACTCAGCATTGCTGTAGAATGATGACGAATACAGGTGATTGAGACAAGTAATAATTAGCATACCCCATACAGTTAACACACAACAAGAAGACAATATGTAAACAGCGCACCGAACACCAAATACTTCAGAAGAGCAACCAACAAATAATTTACAGGAATAATCATCAAATACTTTACAGGAACAACCACTAAATATTTCACAGGAACAACCACTAAATATTTCACAGGAACAACCACTAAATATTTCACAGGAACTACCACTAAATATTTCACAGGAACAACCACTAAATATTTCACAGGAACAACCACTAAATATTTCACAGGAACAACCACTAAATATTTCACAGGAACAACCACTAAATATTTCACAGGAACAACCACTAAATATTTCACAGGAACAACCACTAAATATTTCACAGGAACAACCACTAAATATTTCACAGGAACAACCACAAAATGCTTAACAGGAACATCCATAAAATGCTTAACAGGAACAACCACCAAATTTAAGGGGAACGAACGCCTAATGCATTAAAGGAACGACCAACATCAAACACATCACAGGTAACTATCCTAAAGCACTTGAGAGGTAACCATCACCCTGTCCATCAACAGCTTTCCGATTCTTACTATTACAACATGGTGAAGTTGTCACCTCGTGTCAATAAATAGTGGTAAAGGTTTCAAACTCTCACCGATAAAGTATGGTTAAGTTGTCATCCCGTGTCAATAAATAGTGGTAAAGGTTTTAAATTCTCACCGATAAAGTATGGTTAAGTTGTCACCTCGTGTCAATAAATACTGGTTAAAATTTCAAACTCTCACCGATACAGTTTGGTTAAGTTGTCACCTCGTGTAAATAAACAGTAATACAAAAATGTTAGAGATGGACTCAATACTTGTACATTACCAGAAAGTTCACGGCGGTACACAAAGGTAAATTTTTAATGGAACTTACCATAATACATAGTTGTTATACTCATTTTCCATCCAATACAAAATCGTACAATTTACTGTTCTACTTTGGAAAAAAAATAAACCGAATTGTTCAAACGTGATGAAAATCCCCCCTCCCATATCGAAAGCAAACATCAAAATATTGACATGTTTTTGTAATCTAAATGTATATGTATCTGCATGAAAATTTAATTTTCAATACTCTTATAAATGTTTTATGTTACATTGTCACGTACATCAATAATCACCATTCTATTACAGACAACAAAAGTAACTACATCCTATGATGTACTGCATAGCTGGAAATATTCACTAAGGAGTTCATTTCGTTTCATTCGCTGTCAGTAAAGTTTATGTAAGATGAACATTTTTAACTGTAAATGATATCTCTGAGAGTATTTGCTTTGCATGTATTCATGAACACCAGTGTCCAGACACGTGTAATTTAATAACCGTGAACTAGCCCAAACTAATACTACCGCCAGAGTTTGGCACGGTGCTTTATTAACAAATTGCAACATTTAAAAATGATCCTTTTATCTTAACACGCATCCATGTGTATTTTAATAGGGATAACAATACTCATAGTTAATACGGCGGTGATTTCTATTCAAAAACTTTACAACACCGGAAACAGTACACTCGGACAATACAGGTGGTGCCACTGACGCGTCACATAAAACACGAATAGCAACAAAACATACAAGAACGTACCAACACGTGAACAAAATTATAATTCATACTCAGATTCAATAAACTAAGTAAGAATATGAAAAAACGAAGATTTACACGCAGACTCAAGAAAATATACAGGGAAAATAAGACCAGGTGTTTTGGAAGAGTAAGCGTCTTCTGCTTCATCGACAACACCCGCCATGTAAATTTCGGTTAATCTAATCAAGTAATATCATGTTTCGAAAATGAGAACAAGGTAACAACAACGGAACCAACAGGTAAACTAACGAGCAACCAACACAAAGACTTCATATCGAACAAAGAAATAACCTTTCTATAATGAGATCATTGCGACGCCCGTAAAACCTCCCCATCACACGCAGCAATGTGTTGTGATTTTATTTGTTCCACGAGTAAAAATGATTAAATTGTGTTTCTATTGATACATGTTTCATGTAGATCTGTTGTATCTTTTTACATTTTAAATCACGTTTAAACGAAATTAAGAAAGACAAGAAACCATTGCACGTTTTCAAACGTTGAAACTAACGACAAGACTCAGTTCAGTTCCATGTAGAGACCACCGAACGCAAATTAAGTAACTCTGTCGAAAACTATTGATACATAATAATGTATATATGCGTAATTCCAGACGACGTTGGAGACTTTGAGTCTGCATGTAAATATACCTGAATAAAGCGTAAACAATTAGGTACGAATCGTTCATAACCATCTACAGATTACATACGCTTTATTTCCACGTCATAGTTGATAGACGGTGCAACAGTTTCATTGACAATAAGAAAACACATAAAAGTAAAATATCAAACAAAAATGAACACATTACTATTAAAAAGGAATACTTAAAGATGAACAAAATGAATATCTTGAAATCACACACATATAAAGGGATACTCACTTAATATAAAAACGCAAAAATCCTGTCACTATCTCGTGACAACACTGCAAGACTAAACTTCCCGGCAAAAGCAGAATCAAGTTTGCTAAATGTCAAGAATTATAATCTATACTATTATTCGGTGTGAATATCCATGTATATATGTAGACTGATTATAGATAGGTAGGATAAACACCAACACGAAGAAATTAATTGTTTGACTCCACATAATAATAGCGGTAAAACAGACCGCCACAAAACCAAAACAAAAAGGCGATATGTAAATCAGATACTTGTTTGGGAGTGTAAGGCGATCTGATGCAAAGTGAAATACTCACCCCTCCCTGTGCTGTGTTCCCAGCAACACAAAATACTCACCCCTCCCTTTTCTGTTTCATGGTTCGCTGAGTCGTCAAAATTAACATCGGAAGTAATTCTGGCCTAAGGCGACGTCAAAGCATTAGGCGAAGATTACTCCCCACGTGAACCTTGTGATTGACCAATCCAAGGAGCTGGTCGCCATCTCGATTGTTTATTGTATATAGGTGTCTTATGCTCTGAATTCTAGTCTGCAAACACACGTGCGTGCGAGGGGCCTACTAAACGCCGAACAGAAGTAGTCAAACAAAAACAAACCATAAATGAAAATAAGCAGATGAGCTCGTTGGAACCCATCCCCGAAACCCATAAACCGTGTCTTGTACCGCACAAATGTAAATTGGAATGCTTTAATTATCATGTTTACTAAATATTTGGAAGCATCAGGAGGTAGGGTAAACGAGTGTCTGGACCAGAACATGACAGTAAGTGTGTTTTTTTTCTAAATCATCATGAGCACACGCCTTTTTGGTCCGACATCACTCGTCCAAATGCATTTTATAGTAAAATCAAACATTGAATCGATTAAACACAACAAGTATTGCCATGTTAATTTGCGGGTCTGCAGTCAACAAACTGAAGGAGAACATGACATAGAGATGTGTCAGCCAGATGTGGAGTCCATAATGGTGATGATGCCAGTCATAGAAAAAAGTATTTTGCACATACATAAATTTAACGGCAGAACACATCGACATTTGTTCTTCATTAGCTCATCGATTTGTCACATTTTATGTTCTGAAATTACAAAATCTGATTGGAAATCATTCACCGGATATACATACATGTAGATTGAAAAAGGTCGTTCATGGTCACGTGTTGTCCATTACACGGTGTAAACTACACTTACTATTGGCTGTTTATTGCATAGAAACGAACATGTATAGAGTAAGAAATATGTTTATCGCCCCGTAATACATATACAACACCTAATACAACTTTACACACCAATATAATGAAGATAACCTTTGTTTGGAATTAATCTTTTTTTCGTTTTCTAACATCAGTCAAACTGGGACTAAACGAATTTCAATCTTCAAACTACATGTAGCCTTTCAGAGACCCTCTGGTGAAGTTAATTGAAATTCTTGAAACGTTAAAAAGCAGTTTCATCAATATGTTATGAGACAGAAACGAATTCAAGATCCAATTCCTCTCCTGGTAATGGTTTCTTAATTTCACGAAACCCGTGTAAACAATATAATTATCAATTGAATTGCAACGTTGATTTATTTTTAGAAGTATATAAGAAATGTGACGTTAACCACAGCCAATCACGTCTACTGGGCGTCATACTCAGATGTATGGTATGTGCAGTCGATAGAAGTGAAATCTTTACACCAAGGTTTAATGATATAATGATATATGGATGTCCTTTGTCGAGCTGTTAATGACAGCGACGAAAACTCGTTATGATAAAATCTACTGTACTTTCGTGCTTAAAACCGCTGTCCATCGTCTGTGTGACGACAACGCCATGTGTTTTACTACCCCGTGTTCGCCAATAACAGCGGCGCGGGTTAGGGTCTGTCAGGACAGGAGTTGACGGCTGCGAGGATTACACGACAAATATCATTAATACTTCTGAAGTACAATAGTATGTCTGGAACTAATACATCTATATAGAAATCACGCAAAGTATTAGATACCATTGTTTTCATTGAAATATTTCATTTCATTTCAGAATGAACGCGGGATTTTAATAGAATAAAAGAAAATAGTACTTCATTCTGACAATCATTTCATGTATGTCTACAACAGTTCATTATAACAGGATAAAATAAGGTTACCAATGACGTGCCCGTAAGCTACCAGTTGTTTACTCATTAGCCTGTAGGTTACACAAACAACGATTGTAACTCATCCCCAGTCAGAATATGACAAACAACAATTGCAACACTGCCTCTTTCAACGATTGGAATACTGTCCCTTTCATAATACGACAAACGACGGTTGGAATACTGTCCCTTTCACAATACGACAAACGACGGTTGGAATACTGTCCCTTTCACAATACGACAAACGACGGTTGGAATACTGTCCCTTTCAGAATACGACAAACGACGGTTGGAATACTGTCCCTTTCACAATACGACAAACGACGGTTGGAATACTGTCACTTTCTGAATACGACAAACGACTATTGGAATACTGTCTCTTTCAGAATACGACAAACGACGATTGTAGCACTGTCTTTCAGAATACGACAAACGACGATTGGAATACTGTCCCTTTCAGAATACGACACATGACGGCGTACTGGTTATCAATGTAACAATGAGAATAAATGAAAGGGAATGATGTTTGCGAAATATATAGGTATTATGAGATGGTTTTCGTTCATTTGCATAAAGATGTTGTCCCGGTATTGCATGTAACGGCATGAAAGAGATGCATGCATATAACAAATATGTATACAAACATTTCATATACTGTTATGTATTATAACATATGTATCTGTATCAACACGGTATTATGACAGAAGTATTACAATATACCGATATCGACCAGTGGGATATTGAAAGTATAATTTATTTAAGGTAATCTGCTTTCTGGGAGCTAAGAGGCCATGAATAAACATCAATCGTATTCATTTACACCCAAACGTATAATTAGCCAAACAAAAAAAGTAAACAAATAGACTACTAAAGTGCATGTATATGCGTTAAGCTTAACGAAATGGACTCATATCAAAATTCAATTTAAATGAGTTAGTGAAGCTTCATTAGGATTTCTACATGACCTAAAGATAATACTTCGTCATGAATTATACAACAGACGTAACGTACGGAACACCGGTCCTGACACCAAACCAATATTCATCCTCAAATATCGAAGATCGGTTTCAGTTTCGGCTAAAGCCGAACGATTACCCTGTTGTTAGTATTGGATAAGCTAATACACTGTCGATCATATTCCTGAAGGAACTTTTCAAGAGAACATTGCGACAACTGAAGTATGCATGATATATACAACGGTATTACGACCAACCGCTCCCAGTCAATTAATCATTGTACTTTCGACAATTGTGCAAAAACTGACAATTTAAAGAAAAGGCGGGCAGTGTGAGTTTTAATTTTTTTTTCATTTAGTGAAAGTATAACTTATGAACTGCACCTTAACATCGACTGCCAAATTACGGTGACAGTATGTACTGTAAAAATAACTAAAATGTCATTTGCAGCTGTATAGCCTTAAGGCAGCTCCATCGTTCCACAGCAACGCGTCTTGACGAGTTGTATATTGTCTTCCTGCCGATATACATGTACATATCTCTACCGAACCGCATCAAACGTCACACTAATTCATTGGATCGCTGTAGAAATAAAATATTTATTTCATACAATACATCGATTGGAACTGATGACTTGAGTGTTAAAACGCAGTACAGAGAAACGGTATATAGATATAGGTATGACTTCCATCAGTAAGGAAATGGTTGGGTGGAGGTAGTGAAATTTAGGAGTATAGTTGTAAGTAGGGGTATTGTTGGGTAGTGTAAGGGAATTTAGGAGTACAGTTATAAGTGGGGGTATTGTTGGGTAGTGTAAGGAAATTTAGGAGTACAGTTATAAGTGGGGGTATTGTTGGGTAGTGTAAGGGAATTTAGGAGTACAGTTGTAAGTGGGGGTATTGTTGGTTAGTGTAAGGGAATTTAGGAGTACAGTTATAAGTGGGGGTATTGTTGGGTAGTGTAAGGGAATTTAGGAGTACAGTTGTAAGTGGGGGTATTGTTGGTTAGTGTAAGGGAATTTAGGAGTACAGTTGTAAGTGGGGGTATTGTTGGTTAGTGTAAGGGAATTTAGGAGTACAGTTATAAGTGGGGGTATTGTTGGGTAGTGTAAGGAAATTTAGGAGTACAGTTGTAAGTGGGGGTATTGTTGGGTAGTGTAAGGAAATTTAGGAGTACAGTTATAAGTGGGGGTATTGTTGGGTAGTGTAAGGGAATTTAGGAGTACAGTTGTAAGTGGGGGTATTGTTGGGTAGTGTAAGGAAATTTAGGAGTACAGTTGTAAGTGGGGGTATTGTTGGGTAGTGTAAGGGGAGTACAGTTATAAGTGGGGGTATTGTTGGGTAGTGTAAGGAAATTTAGGAGTACAGTTGTAAGTGGGGGTATAGTTAAGTTGGGTACAGTTGTAAGTGGGGGTATTGTTGGGTAGTGTAAGGAAATTTAGGAGTACAGTTGTAAGTGGGGGTATTGTTGGGTAGTGTAAGGAAATTTAGGAGTACAGTTGTAAGTGGGGGTATTGTTGGGTAGTGTAAGGAAATTTAGGAGTACAGTTATAAGTGGGGGTATTGTTGGGTAGTGTAAGGAAATTTAGGAGTACAGTTGTAAGTGGGGGTATTGTTGGGTAGTGTAAGGAAATTTAGGAGTACAGTTGTAAGTGGGGGTATTGTTGGGTAGTGTAAGGAAATTTAGGAGTACAGTTGTAAGTGGGGGTATTGTTGGGTAGTGTAAGGAAATTTAGGAGTACAGTTATAAGTGGGGGTATTGTTGGGTAGTGTAAGGGAATTTAGGAGTACAGTTGTAAGTGGTGGTTTTGTTAGGTAGAGGAAGAGAAATTTAAGTGTACAGTCGTAAAGGGGATATTGTTGGGTAAGAGGTAGGGGAATTTAGGAGTACATATGTAATCGGGGATATTGTTGGGTAAGAGGTAGGGGAATTTAGGAGTACATATGTAATCGGGGATATTGTTGGATAGAGGTAGGGGAATTTAGGAGTACATATGTAATCGGGGATAATGTTGGATAGAGGTAGGGGAATTTAGGAGTACATATGTAATCGGGGATAATGTTGGATAGAGGTAGGGGAATTTAGGAGTACATATGTAATCGGGGATATTGTTGGATAGAGGTAGGGGAATTTAGGAGTACATATGTAATCGGGGATATTGTTGGATAGAGGTAGGGGAATTTAGGAGTACATATGTAATCGGGGATATTGTTGGATAGAGGTAGGGGAATTTAGGAGTACATATGTAATCGGGGATATTGTTGGATAGAGGTAGGGGAATTTAGGAGTACATATGTAATCGGGGATAATGTTGGATAGAGGTAGGGGAATTTAGGAGTACATATGTAATCGGGGATATTGTTGGATAGAGGTAGGGGAATTTAGGAGTACATATGTAATCGGAGATAATGTTGGATAGAGGTAGGGGAATTTAGGAGTACATATGTAATCGGGGATAATGTTGGGTAAGAGGTAGGGGAATTTAGGAGTACATATGTAATCGGGGATAATGTTGGATAGAGGTAGGGGAATTTAGGAGTACATATGTAATCGGAGATAATGTTGGATAGAGGTAGGGGAATTTAGGAGTACATATGTAATCGGGGATAATGTTGGATAGAGGTAGGGGAATTTAGGAGTACATATGTAATCGGGGATAATGTTGGATAGAGGTAGGGGAATTTAGGAGTACATATGTAATCGGGGATAATGTTGGATAGAGGTAGGGGAATTTAGGAGTACATATGTAATCGGGGATAATGTTGGATAGAGGTAGGGGAATTTAGGAGTACATATGTAATCGGGGATAATGTTGGATAGACGTAGGGGAATTTAGGAGTACAAATGTAATCGGGGATAATGTTGGATAGACGTAGGGGAATTTAGGAGTACCGTTGTAAGGACACGTAGAGTTATTGTTGGGTAGAGGTAGGAAGTAGGTTGATGAGGGTTTTTGTAAGTAGTAGATATGGCTGGGTACAGGTATGGGGTATATTTATGATACTTGTAAGTAAAGGTATTGTTTGGTAGAGGTCGGGGTAGTTAGAAATATATTTTAGTAGAATTAACCTTGGGTGGAGGCGAATGTATGATTGGGTTATTTATAGCGTTTGATGGCTTTATGATATACCACGGAATATGCTGTAAAATGACGTAAGGATATATCACCGATTGTATCAGAAGCTTACATAATTGACTCGTGTTTTATAGATAACCCCGTTGTTGTCGATGTGACCTGGCACGTGGTGTGACGCATGTGGCAATGTCTCACTTTCATTGCGATCCATCATCCTGTCTAGCGTGCTGTATACTTTAACGACCGTGAAGAATTCGGTAAATTACTCAACTTTACCTCCTCTGATCTAATTGTACAGAATCGGATATTTTGCCTGTTCAGCTGTTAGTGAACTGAAGTAGTAGCTATCACGTCATGTATATTAAGTTTACCTATTTAGCTGCAGGTGTGATACATGTACATAATATGTTTACAGGGACTGAACAATAGACAAATCATTTAAATTAGATACAGCGTAGCCAAATTATTAATGTAACTGCATCGTTACAGCTGTTTATTTTCTCTAAGACGCGTCAGTATGACATGTAAATACTGAAGTTGACACCTAGGCTGCCACTGAGGAAAATCAAAATACTCCAATAATGGGTATGTTTGACTCATCGCGCATATTTATAACATGTATCGGACCATGTGACCTTTAGAGTATCGGACTATTATGACTTCGGAGTATAAGGCGGTCAGCGCGCATTCTTTTTTCTTTATTGTCAAGTTGGAATTTATAATCCATCTGAAAGTTGCCTGTGTGTGTTGACGAGACACAGTTAAGTACATGTGGGAGAGATCGATATAAACACTTTCCAATGTTAGTATAGCTGATTTATAATTACTGATAAAAAATCTATTTGCTTGCCGAGTATTCTATATCATCTCATCCGTTCACCGTTCTTACAAAATGGTCAATTGTAAGATGACTCGCGCCTTCCCGCACACCAATCAAAGCCGAGCACCACCATCGGGCGCCAGATAGATCGTTTTTCTGACCGATTGCGACATCGTGGTAATTGAAAGAAAATGACATAACGCAAAGGAGAGTGGTTTTATCACAAAGGAGACAACATTCAGTACATCCTGCATGTGCACTCGTGAGAACACTCCCACCTACAGGCATTTAGAGAAGCAAAGTCCTTGAAGCAATATTGGCTTAAAATAGGTGATAAATATGGATTTGTACAGTAAAACCACGAGACACAAGATTGGATTATTTGTATGGATTTCACCGTACAAAGTCAATACTGCATTACTGTATTGGGCCATTTACGAATTCGACCCTTGATACGTTATTTAGGTCGCCACAAATGGATTTCTGTTCGCATAATGGTCATCCTTCATTGTACTCGTGTTCAGATTATAGGTTGTTCTCCTGGACAATCGTGGACATTACTCACTTGGTGCTTTTAAGCCATTCATATTTCCCCACTAGTAAACAGTCACAATACCATTAGACTCACATAATAAAAAAGCGCAACCCGAAATGAATGACTTTCGTAGATATATTGGAAACATTTAGAATAATCATATCTGAAGTCTGTCTTGATTTGAACTCAATATTTGGATATACCAATCAACATTAAGGCCAAAGAAGAGTTGCCCTGTAGTTCACTCAACCGTATCATGCATACTTTAACCAATATTTCGCCACATAAATTGTAAATATATAAGATAACTCATGCACACCTATCTACTTTGGTACAACTTCTAACATCAAAGTCTAATTACGAGATGATAATGTTTCTAAGTAGAACATTTTAATGAAAGACATTTTACTCTAGTGAATTTCTTATTATGTTGATGTGGGAAGCGATCTCCCTCGCGGTCGACAATGCAGCAAAACACGCCCCCTCAACAGCCCTCAGGAGACATTGTAATACTAAATATAATAAAGTTGTTGGTTCAAGTTCTTTTTAATTTGAAGACTGATGTTTTACTGTTTTAACAATATGGTCCATTGAACATGTAATTAAAAAAAATGACACAAGCAAATTGCCTCCGGTGCAGTTAAATGTCATTTTAGTTGAAGTAATATTTTATTCACAAGCCACTGAATTGTAGCACAGTGATGATACCAGCTGTGGTATGAGGCGTGAACTGTAGTCAAGGTTGTACTTACAATTCAGATGGTCAGGCCTCAGATCATGGTTTACATAATAGATCATACAACTACCCTGTTATCGGTGATAAAAACAATAATTATATAAAGTTTGTGATGACCACACTTGCAATAACACCTAGCGGATATGTGATTGGCTAAAACTTCCCTTGTTTTCAATAGTGACGTTACAACTTTGTAGGGTCATTTAAGGAAAAAGATGTTCAGTGGGAATGTCGTCAATTCAGAAGATACATAAATCCAATGAAAGGGTCTTTCTTGCAAAATTACTCAAGTTATTCTATGAACAGAGTATCATATTCGTCTCCATTTCAGGCAACACCTATAAAGCATGTTTCATTTTATCTCGCCGGAAGTGCGGTTAAATAAAAAATTAATATTACACTATATCACAAATCTAATACGAAATAGAATTGCATGTATGTATTATATTTATCGAAAACACAGAAGTTGGCTTTTAAAACTATGAAATTGATTTAAACGACATTATAAGCGAATTTGAAACAAATCGAGCATTTAAGATGTACATGTTTTTATAAAAGTTTTTATTTTTAGTAATGCCGTAAGTTGTTGGTGTTGTTCACTGTAGTCAGCTAATTATAATTGCGTCCTAAATATAGCAAAATCCAGGTCTGAAACAATGCCGACCTTGAAGGAATATTGATTTGTTTATGAAAACAGGTATTTATGTGTAGGCTGCGCACGAATGCAGAACAAGACTATTAGAAACTAGCCGTATCCTTTAAAGAATTATGTACATGTATATACCCTGATATTGTTATCATAACAGTATTCTCTGTATACCTGACAACATAGTTGTTCTAACATTGTTCTCTGTCTCTATATACCTGACAACATAGTTGTTCTAACATTGTTCTCTGTCTCTATATACCTGACAACATAGTTGTTCTAACATTGTTCTCTGTCTCTATATACCTGACAACATAGTTGTTTTAACATTGTTCTCTGTCTCTATATACCTGACAACATAGTTGTTCTAACATTGTTCTCTGTCTCTATATACCTGACAACATAGTTGTTCTAACATTGTTCTCTGTCTCTATATACCTGACAACATAGTTGTTCTAACATTGTTCTCTGTCTCTATATACCTGACAACATAGTTGTTCTAACATTGTTCTCTGCCTCTATATACCTGACAACATAGTTGTTCTAACATTGTTCTCTGTCTCTATATACCTGACAACATAGTTGTTCTAACATTGTTCTCTGCCTCTATATACCCTGGTAACATAGTTGTTCTAACATTGTTCTCTGTCTCTATATACCTGACAACATAGTTGTTCTAACATTGTTCTCTGTCTCTATATACCTGACAACATAGTTGTTCTAACATTGTTCTCTGTCTCTATATACCCCGGTAACATAGTTGTTCTAACATTGTTCTCTGTCTCTATATACTCTGGTAACATAGTTGTTCTAACATTGTTCTCTGCCTCTATATACCTGACAACATAGTTGTTCTAACATTGTTCTCTGCCTCTATATACCCTGGTAACATAGTTGTTCTAACATTGTTCTCTGTCTCTATATACCCTGGTAACATAGTTGTTCTAACATTGTTCTCTGCCTCTATATACCTGACAACATAGTTGTTCTAACATTGTTCTCTGTCTCTATATACCTGACAACATAGTTGTTCTAACATTGTTCTCTGTCTCTATATACCTGACAACATAGTTGTTCTAACATTGTTCTCTGTCTCTATATACCCTGGTAACATAGTTGTTCTAACATTGTTCTCTGTCGCAATATGCCCTGGTAACAATATTCTCTTTCTCAGTATGCCCTGTTAACAATATTCTCTTTCTCTATATGCCCTGGTAACGATATTCTCTTTCTGAAAATGCCCTGGTAACACTATTCTCTTTCTCTATATGCCCTGGTAACAATATTCTCTTTCTCAGTATGCCCTGGTAACAATATTCTCTTTCTCTATATGCCCTGGTAACAATATTCTCTTTCTCAGTATGCCCTGGTAACACTATTCTCTTTCTCTATATGCCCTGGTAACACTATTCTATTTCTCAGTATGCCTTGGTATCATAGTTGTTCTAACAGTATTCTTTTTCTTTTATTACATTCTGGTCATCAAGAGTATCACAAATAGAACCATTAGATAGTGAATTTCTAACACATTCAATAAGAACTTGTATTCTGGAGATACTGAAATAGCTTATTGGATTAGCTGAGCAATCCACACATGTTTGTTATCAATCAAATTGTTTTTAATTGGGTTTCATCATTGCTAAAGAAAATATTTTGTTTGTTTCACTTAAGATCGCTCCAAATCGAACATTCTGTACCGTATCACAAACGGGAATAATTCACAGTGAGTTTAAAAACCGGAGTCCATCTCATACCCATAATTTACTCCATTATTGTAAGTACGAAGAGCTAATGTTTTTGTCGTCCGAGTAACATTGCCATTAATCAAGTATCAAAATTGAGTTTTTATTCAGTTTCATTTCCCATCAGATGATTGTACGATTAACGCACAGGTTTCCTTAACACCTTTCAATACAATTTTAGAATTATAGATGAACTATGTGACTTTATCATACAGCTGATTTATCAGCGTTACTAAGGGCCTAAAATAAAAAGGGAAAAGACAATTATAAACATCAAAATTGATGGAAAAAATATCAGAATACACATAGGAAGGTGCACGCATAATTCGAACTGTAGCAGCTATTAAATTGCATTAAATCGAATGCATGCTCCATCACGGCAAACTCCAGGCACAGCACAGTCTACCACTTTTAATAGCAAAGAATTGTACTAAAGATACCCGAATATATAACATCTTTCAATACAAATGTAGAATTACATGCAGGCACCTGCGATGAATTCAGTTACATTTTACAACTGTTTCATCCCCCTAGGACCTTTCAGCGAGGGAAAATGTTTCGTCACACTTTTAAGTGAATTAAAAGCAAATAGTCTAGGTAACTAAATGATTTTTTTTGTACTAGGACGAAAGATCAATTTCTCAACACTTCTAGTGGTGTATTTACTTCAAAGACAGTTTTAGTGTAGTGTTAAGACGTTGAACTTATAGAAACCGCTTACTGATATATTCTGTAAAATGTCTATGCAGACGTGTAAGGTACACCTGAAACGATAAACGGCATTCTTATGATTTTATCGCCAAACTATAAATACAGAAACCGAAAAAAAAAAAAAAAAAAACAATGACAATTTACTCAAAACCAACTTCCGGTTTTATTCATAAATAATCATACGGGTGTTGTTATGTATTTTCATACAACAAAAAACCTATTAATGCGATAACAACATATAATACATTTCCTAAAATGCGTTCACAGTAATTGGTTGAGGCTTAACAGCAAGTTCCATCACTGCTGTGGTTAATTTATCTGAGTATTTCGGCCGACGGTCGATTTGTTAGAGAGGTCTTCTAATATGTCATTGTCCATTCGATATTGTCCGTTGGTTATAGTCCATTTGTCATATTGGTCTAAAACTTGCATTAGTACAAATTGTTAGCCCAACGAACACATAACAATCAGCTCCTCCTATCCCCTACCAGATCGATACCAAAGTTGTTTGTCTTAACAGTGGGATTCCAGTTAACCATGATTAAACTAACTGTTCCCCGCACAGCTACTCTAAGGGCTCGTATTTCTGGTTGCGTATCACAGAGAGTGAAACAGACCAAAACCAATGATACAGTGAGGTCTTATTTCAATATAACATGTCTATGGCTAATTTTGCCTCGGTATTTCAAAATAATATTGCTTTCGGTAGCAACCTTCAAAACATTCAACCAGTTTATTTTTTGCTTTGCTTTTCTTGTTTATTTTTTTTAACCGAATATATTTTATAACATCGTTTATTGGTTTTGAACACCCACATCTAGTACAGATATACAGTTATATAGCATGCGATAGTTCCATTTCCTCGTATACATAGACCGTATATACAATAGGCCAACGATAATTGATACGGGAGTTGACGAGAGTTGACGAGAGTTGACGCGTAATGCATGTTATAGCACCTGTGGTATAACACTTTAGCATGTTTAAGTAACTAATAAGTAGGTAGCTGTTTTAATTTCACTTTGGATTTCTATCTTTGTTTTGATTTGAAGATATGGAACCATTTCATTTTTAGTTATATTTTGCAATAAGTATATTTCCATATATATGAAGTTATCTGTTGCCCATTAGTTACCGATATTTTATAAAATGTCGTATCATTACGCCCCAACTGATAACGAAACACAAAACACTCGTGAGGAACAGGTTAGTTTAACTTCGTAATATTTTTTGAATGAGGAAGAAACAGCTCTCACAAATTCATGGTAGTAACATATAATTTATATTTACTTTCTTTCTTTATTTTACAAAATAAACATAGACACACGATCAAGCTTACATATTTTTTGTAACTTTGGAAAATGATATGAGTGAAAGAAATACTATCTGCCAGCAGCGCTCGTTGTGTAACCATATTATACACTGAATCTTTCATTTTGGGTAACGATAAGGAATTTCACTTCTTTATAGTTCTACAAGATGAATTGAAGTGATCAATGAGTCATCTTGTATAAACGTCTGTATATGAAAATCATTTCACCATTCCTCCATTGTTTCTCTACTGAACTTCAATTTGTCACATCGAAAAAAGTAGATACATTAAATATTTTTTAAAGAAATTAGTTCAGTGAACACTATGAGGGTACAGATCATCGTGAACTATCAGTAGTGTCATTTATCCCGCATGCGACTTAATGATCAAAATATAGTCCTACCTTATTTTAGCGGTTTGATTACGTGACATTATTGTACCATATGGTATGAATTTGCATCTGTGGGAAATCAGAAAATCACATGCAATCAAACAAGGGCTTGTTCTCGATATCCCGATTTTCGTGCAATATGTTGGCATCTGACAGACAACATCACAACACAGGGTTTCGTGAGATGTAGGTAGATGAAGATTATGGGAACGTTTTGCGGTTGTCATAATGATCTTATTGGAACATATGATATTTCATTGTGTGATATGAAATCGCACGTGTCCGTTGCTTGTTAATTTGCTTTGTTGTTTACCTTGTTCTCGGTTTGGAATGTGATATTGCTTACTTGGATTGACCAAAATTACATGGCGTATCATTGATGATGCAGAAAGCGTTTAATCTTCTGAAACACCTGGTCTTAGTCTCCTTGTACTTTTTCAGGAGTCTCCATGGAAATCTTTCTTTTGTCATAGTTTTCTAAAATTTCATGGAATTTGACTTTTTATTAAAATTTTGTTGACATATCGGTATTTTGTTTTTGTTTTGGAAAAAAAGTAGGAAGTAATAATAAAAGATATTTTGATATATTACTAGACACTCTGAACACGGCAAGTGTCGTGGTCGTGTTTTGAGATATTACTGCAAGTTAAAATGATAGATGCATTTCATACAGGTATGAAGATGTTATATTGTTTGAAGAAAACATTTAGATTTTCGATTACATATTGGATAATCGGGTTTAACTCGACAGCATATTTTCCTTAACGCTGTCAGTTTTGGTACATGATAAAACCGTTTTGCTCCAGCAAGGTAATTTCTGACGAAGTCAAACGAGAAGATTTTCAATCCAAATCTAATTTCTGCTCAGAAACATTATAAAAACATAAAACAGCATCAAGTATGCGGCGCTCTGTCGAGGAGACGGAATATTGCAACTGTAACTGGACCTAACAAATTAAATGGATTTGATGTTGTTTGTTTATTTTCCAAGGGCTGCGTAAAGTAACAGATACCACTATATCAGGCAATGTTATAAACTCAAGAATTTTCTGTTGAAATCCTAGGGGATTGTAAGTGTTGTTTTTAGTATGGCGACATGGCAGACTTTGAACGATGATACAAGCCCGTGAACGTTGCAGATGTGTCCGCGCCTTACCGTTCTATCAAGATGTACTTTATTTCAAGAGCGAGACAGGCGGTCATGTTTAGTTATGGCCAATATCGACAATTTGTTTTATATCTCACAAGGACATCTTAAATGACACAATGCCCGAAAAAGGTTCGAAAACCGGTCTAGGATTTCTGTTACAGATACGGACTATGGTATCGTGTGGTTCTTCGGCTACCGGTCGTATAACTTATTTTCAATTGATATAAGTACAAGGTGTAGATTGTCTCCGAAACAGTATTGTATGACAATAGCTCATATCTATTGATCAATAAACAATAAACATGTATATAGGTTTTACATGACGGAGTAGATATTACAGTACTTTATAGTTCATATCCACTACACTTTATTACTTCATATTTCATCAATCAATAACAAGTTATAATCAATTCTGTATTTGCCAATAAGTCAAGGATTGACATCTGAGTCGAATAACACCAGATCATAATGAATAGAAAAACGCTAATAAATGAGTATCCTCACCATCATGAGTACTCCAGACAGCGATCGCTG
This sequence comes from Ylistrum balloti, assembly GCF_031769215.1. NCBI lineage: Eukaryota > Metazoa > Mollusca > Bivalvia > Pectinida > Pectinidae > Ylistrum > Ylistrum balloti. The sequence continues at coordinate 1,470,677 of NW_026781979.1, read as the reverse complement.
ACCTTGTCGTCTAGCATAAAGAATGATACTGTAAAAAAGTTCTTTATCAGTAGTAGCGATATTGAAAGAAAAACAATTTGCTACTTAAAAATTAAGTAAATAAGTGAACATTCAACCATTGGTTATTTTCTGTTTTTTATTTACAATTGTAAATTATTTTCAAAATGTGTTCTCTTTCTATTGAATCATGAACTCTTTCTTTGCATGACTTCAGGATACTATTGTTTTTGAAAAGTGTTATGGTTTTAATGAATTTAAATAGATGAGTTAGTTATAGTACTCTACTCCCAGGTCCCTACAGGGCTATTTTACTTTTATCTTCTAGTTCTACCTTTAATCTATATTTCGCTCTATAATGATATCTACACGTGCGTATCTCACTTCTTTGATTTTTATTCTATTCCGATGAATCTTGCTTTTTTAAGCATTTTACTTTTGATATTTTTTTCACAGTGTAATTGACTTTAATTGCCCTTGGCAAATCCGGATAATTGCTAATCCAAGATGAAGCACCTTTCGGAAGGTAATATTAAAATTTGCTAAGCTTCATTAAATTCGATATCATAGTTGTCAAAGCCATTACCCGTGTTTAAAAAGTCAGTGTGTATTATATTTTTAATGAGTCTACTTTTATTAATTGTGTCAAAAGTTTGAGACATCCGTTTGGTATATCTTCAAATTGGTATATTGGAAACACTTCGAAGCATTCCATTATATACTGTATTGTGAACACTGCTGCATCACACGCTTTATCGGAGTCATTGAAAATGTCGTGAACATTTGTATTCCAGAAAGTATCGGTGATAATATATTGTCAGAAATTTAACCAATTAAACACCGGAAACATTTTATAGTATACTTCGGGGCAAATGTATTATAAACACATCTGGAAAATTGTATAGTATGTAAATATAAACATGTATTAATCAGTGCTATGGTACACCAGATTCTGCTATTCCTTTTGATCGCTTTTGATTTCCCTCGCTTTCAACGTTTATTATCACTAACGAATTCTAAAAAGACGAAACAGCTATTTAATGCAGTTCCATTTATCTTTCGGCTCTGCTGTATCTAATACAAGCGGACTTTAGTCCCCGATGAATGCCGTAACCTGCACGCCAGCTTTTAATTCCTCATTGTGACAACACATATACTAAACGTATACTAATATTATAACGTCAACACACGTCTTCAAAATGTGACTCAAAACAATTGATATCAATACAATCACAATTGGTAATTTACACAGTCATGCGATCTTATTAAAAAAAAACTGCGATTCATGTTGTTCAAAGACAGACTTCCTGCTAGCTACATGCCTATTTCTACCTCTATTAATCAATGATACTATGCATATTTTGTTATGACTATGATAATGTCTCTGTAGCGCCATACTTCGTCGTCACTCTAGTTGCATCAGTAATGATTCTATCTGTGTTCTCCAGGGAACACCTGAACATTCCGTGCGGCTATGTGAACTTAAGACTTTGGCGCGGATTGGCAAACACATTACAATAAAACCATGAAGTATGATTTGGCAAAACGGCATTATTAATCCACAGCCTGCGGAAAGGTCTGTATATTGATATTGTTAGAAACTTTGGTAGAACCCAGTTTATCTCTAGATGTCTATCTGCCTTAATGACGTCGATGGTGTAATGGACGGTAGGGTCCCGAGTGAGAGTCGGAAGCTACCTCACTATTACGGCAGCGATGTAACGATACGATAAAAGGAGCAACAAAAATGCTCATCAGAGGGCGCCATTTACAAATCACTCGTCAATCATAACCGAAGTTTTTATCAGATTTCTCACCCAATGTAGTCCACACGAAGAGAGTTCTGACAGCTTTGAAGAATAGAAGATAGCAATTTTACTACACAATTTACACGAACTTGGGTGGATAAATTGACATTTCAATCGACTGTCAATAACACGTGTGGCGCGAAATTTGTAATTCTTCAAAATCTTTAGAGCAGCCATTAATTTATAGTATTTCACATACAAAATAAACAGAGGCAACACATAAAAGTGAATAGAACCAACTCCCTCAGTTAAAGTCATAATCGTTTAACGGTGTAGGGATTGTACACGACTAACAGATCTGGCGGAATGTTAACGATAAACTTATGTGCTCATTAGGGAAAAGTCATCGACGAAGGAATGGAACAAATCATTACATCGGGAAAAATTGAAAATGACGGAGATATTAAGAGTTCGTTCCAAACTTTACATTATATGAACATTATCCTGTCAAAATGAAGGATCACTGATAATTACATAACATGATGTACAGAATCGTTGGTGTTACTTTTGGAAACCGAACGAGCATAGAAGTTTTCGCTCACAGTTAAATGACGAAAGCTAACAGGGCAAGAAAGTTTTATATCACTAAATGGGAAAAGAAACCTTTTCCACCTGTGGCGTGGCAGGCCAACCTTAACGAACGCGCGAAGAGTAAATTATATTCCAGTACTTTGCTGAAATTATATAGCCATACAATTGAAGAGTACCCTTTCGTATGACCTCTTCTTGTATCATACAACTGTACTTAAGGGATTTAAAAACTGGGATCGGAATGACTCACTCAGAGTGGAATTTCCATTATGTAACTTTCACAGCTAAACGCATCTTTGATAAATTTTCATGATGTGCAAGGAACATTGGAAATTAGATATTTTTTTCGCAACAGGGGTTCACGTCCTACAAAAATATTTAAAACGAACAGTTTTTTATCAAAAAAATAAAAACTAGAAACATCAAATAATACTCATGTTTATATATCAACATTGGTCCATCATACGTTAAATTTGCGCTCTTTGTCTGCGTTGAATTCACCAGTCAAAGTAGGGTGAAACAGTTCGCACCCAGATACACCCAGGACAGATAACTCTAAATTACCAGTTTTTGCACAGCATTCTGTTTATTTACAATTTCTTAACAAGTGCGATGCCTAACAAGGTGTTTATATTTGAATTCAGCGCAGTAATCTACAGATAAATGGGCTAATCATCACGCAGCTGTCCCCATTACAGAGGGCGCATATTGCTGTTACGCCTGAACAGCCAATACTTAGTTCAAACCGATAGGGAAAGGGAATTAGGGATAATCTAAAACACAGAGGTAATACGTGTAGTAAGTGAAGTAGGTACTTGTTATGTCTGGGGCAGTCTGTAGGTATTACAGGCGAGTCATGGTACTATTGTAAGCAGACGGAAGGGGATTCGTGTATCGTCGTGTATTGTCGTGTACTGTCATGTGATATTAATCGTGTGTCTACGACACGGAATCTTTTAATTGGTTTCAACACTGACACGTGTAATGTTACGCATCTTTGGACATTAATACCCGGATGTTATGTAGCCTGTAAAATAGTACATAAAGCGGAAATTACTTTGCTTTTCTCAATATTTATTGATTGTACATTGATATAAAACGCTTCATTTGTTGGATATATAATGTAGGTCTTACAGATATTGGAATATATACGTGTAAAATAGCCAAAAAATAGATATTGGAACATAAGCTTAGGAGTGTGAAATAGCTAACGATACACTCTCATTGATGTGGGCCGTATATATATTGGAGTATATTGTCAATTGTATGTGTGGAATAGGACGCAGTCGGGAGAACACAGTCGATTGTAGAATATATATCAATGGAACAGGTAGACAGTAAAATACTGTACAACATACAAAACGTTTTACTATTGTAGAATACTGGAAACAAGTTGTATAATAGGTAATGGTACATAGTGTAGCTATGACTATGTTAGTTGTACAATGACTTCTGTATGTGTAGCAATTGTCAATGCTAGCTATAGAATACATGTGGGTAGCAAGTTTTACAAACTGTTGTAGAATAGGTAGCGGGACAAACAGTCAGTTGTAGAATAGGTATCGGGACAAACAGTCAGTTGTAGAATAGGTATCGGGACAAACAAACAGTTGTAGAATAGGTAGCGGGACATAGACAGCTGTAGAATAGGTAGCGGGACAAACAAACAGTTGTAGAATAGGTAGCGGGACATAGACAGCTGTGGAATACATATAGGTAGCGAGTTCTACATACTGTTGTAGAATAGGTAGCAGGACAAACAAACAGTTGTAGAATAGGTAGCGGGACAAACAAACAGTTGTAGAATAGGTAGCGGGACAAACAGTCAGTTGTAGAATAGGTAGCGGGACAAACAAACAGTTGTAGAAAAGGTAACGGGGCAAAGAGTCAGTTGTAGAATAGGTAGCGAGACATACAGTTTATTGTAGAATAGGTTGTGGGACAAACAGTTAATTAGATATAGGGACATACAGATAGTTGTAGAATATGTAGCGGGACATAGACAGCTGTAAAATATACAGTGGGACAAAGACAGCTGTAGAATATACAGTGGTACCTATTCTACAGCTGTATAATATACAATGGGACATAGACAGCTGTAGAATATGTAGCGGGACATAGACAGCTGTAAAATATACAGTGGGACATAGACAGCTGTAGCATATACAGTGGTACCTATTCTACAGCTGTATAATATACAATGGGACATAGACAGCTGTAGAATATGTAGCGGGACATAGACAGCTGTAAAATATAAAGTGGGACGTAGACAGCTGTAGAATATACAGTGGGACATAGACAGCTGTAGAATATGTAATGGGACATAGACAGCTGTAGAATATAAAGTGGGACATAGACAGCTGTAGAATATAAAGTGGGACATAGACAGCTGTAGAATATACAGTTGGACATAGACAGCTGTAGAATATGTAGTGGGACATAGCCAGCTGTAGAATATAAAGTGGGACATAGACAGCTGTAGAATATAAAGTGGGACATAGACAGCTGTTGAATATAAAGTGGGACATAGACAGCTGTAGAATATACAGTGGGACATAGACAGCTGTAGAATATAAAGTGGGACATAGACAGCTGTAGAATATACAGTGGGACATAGACAGCTGTAGAATAGGTAGCGAGTCATACGAAGGGGCAGAAGCACTTGTAATTTGTTAATCTTTTAAGGCGTTTCGATTCACTTCATTACTGTTACAATGAGCTTATAGGTACAAATCCATTAGATAAAGAGATGTACAACAAAGATGTTTCAAGTCAACAATACGTCTGAAGTCTGTTTGTCTTAGATATCCGTAAGTATGCCAATACATACATGTAAAAGGAGAGAGGTATTGTGTACTTTTTATCTCCAACCGGAAATCTCTACCTTTGTTGATACACACTCATTGAAATACGGCTTCTGTATGACGTGTTGGTTTAGGGATAGCTCAGTAAATAATGTATAAATCAATGGTACATTATATATAGTCAACTTTCTGGTCAATAATCCCGTGTATGATAACCAATGATAACTCACACATAAGTATAACACTAAAACACACATCAACGATCTGTAACCTCACATCGACTACATACAAACCCCTGTACAAGTACTGCAACTTTCTAGTGCCATTCACGTCCTGTTCTCGTACACCGATAACTTGAACCCATACATCGGCTACATTTGCCATACACATACTTCAATGTATCAACCTCCCGTAACAATACATCCACTTCAAGGTACCTACATATCATTCTACTGTAACGTCAACTACCTGTCCCCATACACCAACGACTTGTTCTCAAACAACAAAAACCTGTTTCCCTACTACAATGACCTGTTCCTGTTCCATACACCAACGATGTGTTCCCAAACAACAATAACCTGTTTCCATCCAACAATAACCTGTTCCAATACAACAACGACCTATTCCAATACAACAACGACCTGTTCCCATACAACAACGACCTGTTCCCAAACAACAACAACCTGTTCCCATACAACAACGACCTGTTCCCAAACAACAACAACCTGTTCCCATACAACAACGACCTGTTCCCATACAACAATGATCTGTTCCCATACAACAACGACCTGTTCCCATACAACAAAGACCTGTTCCCATACAACAATGATCTGTTCCCATACAACAATGACTTGTTCTCATACAACAATGACTTGTTCTCATACAACAATGACTTGTTCACAAACAACAATGACTTGTTCTCATACAACAACAACCTGTTTCCATACAACAATGACCTGTTCCCATACAGCAACAACCTGTTCCCATACAACAATGACTTGTTCTCATACAACAATGACCTGTTTCCATACAACAATAGGCTCTAACCATACAACAATGACTTGTTCTCATACAACAATGACCTGTTCTCCTACAACAACAACAACAACCTGTCCCCATACACAAATGACCTCTAATCATTTAACAACGACCTGTTCCCATAGAGCAACGATCTGTTCCCATTCAAGAACGACATTTTCCCGTACACCAACGACTTGTTGCCATACATTAACCATCCGTACCACACAGAGATGGCCTGTACCCGGTATTAATACACCAACGGTCTGTACTCTGTACCCATTCATCCGTGACCTGTCCAAAATGTATGTATATTGTATAATGTATATCATATCTGAGAGTCGCTTGTTCATCTGTTATGTTTGACAACATCATTAGCCAAAGATTGATGTGAAGTTAATGAAAATTGATGTTGACACACCACTTAGTGAGGGATTTTAATAATTCATAAACAGTAATACCATCAGGTATAATTGTCATCTTATAAACTATGTATCGTTTCTATTTGTAGCAAAGTCCAAACAGAATACAAACAAAAGCACCCGTTTTTATACCACTAATTGTAGTCACAACGGAATATATAAATGCCAGGCCGGGACACTTCAAAGCACTCAACAGACGTAAACATCATCTATGGAATACACACTATATATACATATAGAAGTGAAAATATAAATGTCTCCCGAAAGCTGGCTTCAGTTATTAAAGGTTGTAAACATATAAAGATATAATTGTCAGTATGCTGTAAGTTTTCTAAACACATTCTGTTTCTATGCTATGACTGTGCACAGTTGGAGTTTTAAATTCAGCGATCAAGATAAACAGCCTAAGGACACATGTCATTGACCAAGGCATATCACATTAGATCAAACGAAGGTGAATACAGTACACCAATCAGAAAAGCCGAAGATCCTTTTTTCCCAATAAAATTATATATACATTTGTTTATATGTTTATATATTATATATACATAAAGCTCTTCACAGAAATTACGCTGATTACAAATGGTAAAATGGTAAAAATAGCAACACACAAAGAAAGTGATCTAGCTTATCTCAAAACTCTATTCCAAAGTTTATTGTCTGCGTTAAAGTCCTGAATGCTGATGACAAACATCGTTATACGACTTCACCTTTGGTATGTGTATGAAGGAACAGCGAGTCCCATGCTTTCGATCACAAGGATAAAGGATGTTCTGTTTACTGTTATGTACATGCGTTTGGCGTCAAACAGCAAATATTTGAACAATTTATTTCCGCCTGCCATCATATGTTGCGTTTTCGGTGCAAGCGCCTATACGTTCGCAGCTATATCACGGAAAATAGAGCGAAAATAAAATATAGAGGCATTTGCCGTCAACGAACATTAGTTATCCGCCATAAGTACCCTACTCTATCTTTGAAATTAATCATTCAATGTTAAACTATTTCTGTAACCACACTAAGCGTTCATCCCTTACTCTAAAAGTGCTTCATTAACTGTTCAACAGAGTCATTTATGTACATGTATGATTAGTGTTTTACGACGCTATTGTTGTTATTGTGCCAGTTAATAAGACATGTTAGTCAGGTTCAATCCTGTCAATGGGAGGAACATAAGTCAGTGGCCACATACTGGGAATTAGGAGTAAGGCAATATCATTGTCTCCAGGACGATACGGGTCCGTTTGTCTGTAGAATTGTCTGTGGTAACACACGGTATACATAGAGTTTTTCCCTATCGGTATTCATAGCAAGTCTCGGTTTGGATAACTGGGCTCTCTAACCTTATCATTGGTTCGTTCTCTCTGTGCGTCTGGTGACAAACACGATTAATTCCGTATACCTCAATATCGATTGTCGTAATACCCGAACCATACTTCGTGTGTCAGCATTATAATCGCCCGGAATGGTAAAGTTCCTTTCCAATATACCAATATTATCATTCTAGTAACAATTTACAATTAAGTTTCTAACAGCTTATTACTTTTTATTTCGATTATGATATACCTGTTGAATTTTAATCGATTTCTTTTCTTTAGTTAAAAAAAAAATAAAAAAATTAAAGCTTCTTGTTTAAACGCATTCGTGAAAATGAATTAGATACACGATTCTTGTGTGGCCAAGTCACGAACTTCTGTAAATAATTCGATTTTCCCGTATCACTTCCCGACGTTTTCCCGGTATCTATTGTCTTTGATCCGACGTCTTAACAAAAAATGTGTAAGTTTGAGGAAGGTGACGTCAGTTTACAAAGTATTATCATCATTACTATCTTTGAAGTCTCTTGCAAGAAGTGCACCACCATGGTGTTATATCCATGGAAACATCACGACGCGAAGAAGTGTTTATGATAGATTTACCTGAGTGCTCAATTGCAGATCATAACATTAACAAAACAGAACGCTAATTCTCCTTAGAAATTAACCTGTCCTATACCAGCAGGTCATAAGTTCAGGCGGAAAGATATGACGTGTTAAAATGTCCGACCTTGAAATGTTTTGTCCGATCAAATTTCCCATCATAGCATCATTTTGTACCATTAAATCGATGTGTTTTTTTCCCTAATCATATGTCCACAGCGTTATGATCTTACCAATTGAATGTTCAGACACGATGTTCTTTTTGGTAAGATAAAGTGCCCGAATACGACTCTATTTTTTTAGTCTTTTTGTCTAGCTAAATCTCCAGACAATACTCTATTCTTGATGTACCACGAGAAGTTTTTCTAATTTGCGAGTAATACTCTCCTAATTAAATGCTTAATAATGCCATGGAATATGTAATCATGATCTAAATTCTAAAATATATGTGATATTCATGAAATCAAAAGGTAACGAGCACATACGCTTACAAATTGAGTAGCAGGAGAGCTTTGCAATAATAACACAATTTTAAAAGATGAAAAACCGATGACAGAAGGAACATTGTTGATGACAGGTGTATATAATGCAAAATATGATAAGGCTTGGTGCTTTTGATGTCAATCTACGATATGGACCCTAAATTGCTAGATATTTTTATTTTCTCAGATCCATAAAGTTGTGCATTTCAAGTGAAGTCTTGAACATTTGAATTCAGAAAAAGTTAAATCCATTCAAAGTTGATAAATACTTAAAATTTCTCTTGAAAAAAATGTAAAATGGATTTTTCATAAATGTGTAAACGCTAGAACAAACAAATTTAGATTAGAGATTATCAAAATGAACATTCTGATATTGGAAAATATTTTCAATTGGAATTACTTTTGTATTATTTTGTTGTCAATGGAAGTATATGCCTAATTTATTTCCGTTTTTTAAGTCATTCATATCAATACTGATATGACAGTCAAACATTCAGTAGAAATCAGAAGATATCGGTAACAATCTCATATATTAACAAGGTTTTGCCTTTTCAGAACGCAATTCGCCTTCAGAATAATATCTTCCATTTTAAAAATATCCCAGAAATAGGCTATTCATGACGTCTATTTAACAATACACATAACAAATCCGTTATGTCTACACTGCTTAAGATCGACACCACTACTCCCTAATACCCATCCTTTTTGTAAAACAAAAAGTGATCGCGTGCCCCTCATTTTCACGATAGTACCATTGGGAATCAATTTTTGCGACGGTGTGTCCCACGAGATCACGAGACCCCGAGACGGTCTTCCGTAAATTAGATGATGCGGTATTGAGAAGTGAAAAAAACTCGTAAATATTGATTTATTACATAGGCCGATGGACATATAAAACTTGATTTCTATAAATAGCCTTCAAATATAATATTCATCAAAATGTTGTTCTTGTTGAATCGGTTCGAGATCAGGTTATGACGTAATTCTAGCTTGATCTGGTCAAAATCGAAACCAAACTATCTTCATCATTGAAAGCAGCCAAGCAATGATTTGAACATTGTTACCAGAAGGCTAATTGACATTGGGAATGTTAATAAAAACAAGAAATGGAAGATTTACCATCGGTTATTACTCAGCATTAAAGCTATTTATCGGCCAGTGTACAAGTTTTGTATTGATAGGTAAATCAGGAATACAGAATGTTTCACATGGCGGATGATTATGTTCTATATCTAATAACATAAGGGTAAGTTCCGTATGATTGTCATTGTAATAAACTGTTGATCACTAACGGAACGATAAGATGAATTACATCAATAAAGTGAAAATAACTCCCTTGCTGAATAAACATACAGATTTTCACTTTATAGTCAAGTCACAACTTCCAAAATATGAACATGGATATCTTCGTCGCACACACATTGAGAAGATACTAAAACCAACAAAATTCAATATTTTACCAAAACACTGGATGTAGATATAACTGTCACGATCACTGTTGAAGTCTAGGTGAAGTACTGACAATTTTTGAGAAATCGATCTACAATGTAGTTTAAATATAAGTTTGAATATTGTAGAATTAAATGTATTGTACATCGTCCTTACATCATGGACATTGTCCGGTTTCAACATTTAATTGGATTCTATGTAGCACCTGCTATTGTCAACGCAGCACCATTGTAACCTGTTTACAGAAGTAGTAATCTGATATATAAACAATACATTATTGTACTGCACGCGTAATTAAATATAGGTTGAAACTGCAACTCCAAATACAAGTTATGGACATATCTTATGACTGTAAGTGGTTAAAATCATCACACACTCAAGTTACACACTTTTTTTTATTCAACAATGTGTTCCTATATACAATATGTCGCTGGTGTTGTCATCATCAATGTGTAATTACTGATATTAATCGTATGTTGCTGGCGGTTATACAAGTCCTATAGTCAGATACAATCTTCGTATCCTTATTATGTAATAGTGAAAGAAAATATGATTCCTATAAAATCTCTGTAGTAAATATTACAGCATAGAAACCTAGTAAAATGTGAGCGGATTGATAATGTCGGACTGTAGTATAACACTGATAGTACACGGTCCAAATAGCAATGTTATTAGGAGGTAAACAGACACTAACATTGTCAGAAATCCCTTTTACAAATATCCATAATGATGTTTGTATTGATCGTCAAAACATACAAGTACAGTCATTAAGTTGTTGTATTTCATCATAATGATTAATTGAAGAGTAAAGCCTGAATGACCTTGAGTGTATACTGTGCTGCACAATTCATATCGATGAGATGCATGTGTTCAAAATTAAACAAAGCATTTGAAAACAAAGCATTCAAATTTTGAGAAAAATTTTCATTTTTTATATTAACTAAAACAGAAACATAACATATCTTATTAATTTCTTGAAACATGTGCATTCTAATGAAGAGGATGGAATTTTCCACAATCAATTCTAAAGCCATAAATTCTCGTGACTGGTAACATTTGACAGCCGTATGTTTTGCCCTAGTGATAAGAACTCGTATTTTTGTATATACAACATGCTAATACGTGCAGTAACCTATTGGTAATTGCCCATGTGTTACAGATGCAGTATCGAGCTGTCATATGTAGTGATAACGGGTTGCAGTTATTTGTAGGGAATGTTAAATCTGTGTATTGACGTACAAACATCGTGTTTATTGTATCATACGTTTTTATACACTTGTTTTTATGTTTTATCGCTAAAATGATTCTTTGTCGAGATAATTGGCCTTAGTCAATGCTATTTTCTACTGTATATCTAACACGCAAAATATTCATTTTGAGATAGATAATTTTTGTATCTCGATTACACCCTATAAAATCATTCCGTACTCTTGATGTAGAAATGTCTATAACTAAGACAGAATACGAATTTAATAATAAACTTAAAATATTTAATATTCGGGGAAATGACAAAATAGTACATTGATTAGTTATCTTTGAAGTAGATGTTTTTTGTTCCACTGGGACTTTTTTTTCAAATACTGTATTTGTTGTTCAAAGTTTTTTTTCGATGAAATGCATTATACATGTATATCAGATAATCAGTCAACTGTGTGGGCTTTGATAAGTGCTATGTGAAAGGTGTGACACCAATGAATTATTTGTGACATGTTGGGAGCGAGAAACTATCGGATCGCTTTGATATGTGTCAATTCATTTATGGAATTCTCTATAGATAATTTGGGGTTATCTTGGAATTCTGTTGTATAATTCCGACATCAACGCCCTGAAACTTCAGAATTATCATTTCATTTTCGAACCGCTATCTATGCCAGACCGCATGTTAACAAATTTGGCCACTCGTCCAATAGGTTTGGGGTATAGCATTACACACTACTTAAACGACAAATTCAATGATAGGAGTGCACTCATTATAAAGCTGGTTAATTAATACCGGGTTGGACTTTTATATGGTGCATATGACGACTGCATCGCCACTAATTAATGTTAATTCGGCGCTCTTAATTCAATCATGGCGGTTGTTAAGGAGTGCGAGATGGAGAAGAGCACTGCAACGCCTCACTTTTCAACAACAATCTGACTTTTCGTGAAGTTATTACGCAAACACATAATTATTCGGTGCTAAATGCAGGTTACGGTCCTCACTATTCTTCGAGGGAGGACATTAACAATGACAACCGCCAATATTATCATTTACGCTGGAATCCGTCCAACTTATAATCGGATTCGTCGACAAGGATTCTCGTATCCACCTACTTTTTGACTGTGCATGTCTCCTTCAAACCTTCAATCGATCTATACGAAATATCCAAATACAGATAAACCATATCTTACCGACATCGCCTGTATCTATAAATAGGAAACGATCAAAGTATACAAGGTTTTTTATTTTGATGGACTTGGAAGATAGAGCTCTTGGTGGTCATAAAACCCATATTTCCCAATGCTACGGACAGGACATCTTACTTTGCCGTTATCAATTCGATGTCTCCCTTGGGAATGCGTTTTGCAACAAACAGGACATACGCAGTGTCCTTTTGCGTTCTTTTAAAAGAAAAACACGCCACACGAGGAAACATGATTATGTAGGTACTCGTCACACGGGGGCATAGTGTGTGTAGGTACTCGTCACACGGGGGCATACAGTTGTGTGTTTAAATATTGGGGTACTCGTCACACGGGGGCATACAGTTGTGTGTTTAAATATTGGGGTACTCGTCACTCGGTAATTAAGAGTGTGCAGGTACTCTTCACAACGAGGACATACATTGTTTAGGTACACATCACCTGGGACACTGTGTGCAAGTATTCGTCACACGGCGAAATAATGTGTGTAGGTATTCGTCAAATTGATACATAGTTTGTGTAGGTGATCGTCACAAGGGGTCGATAATGTGTAGAGTTACTTCTCACAAAAGAGCTCTGTGTGTAAGTAATTATCACAAGGAGACATAGTGTGTGTAGGTCTTTGTCACACGGGGACAAAGTATGTGTAGGTACTTGTCACAGAGAGACATAGTGCTTGTTGGTACTCTTCACACAAAGACACCGTGTGTGAAGGTACTCGTCAAAGTGGGAAAACGTTTGTTTATATACCTGTCAAACAGAGACATAGTGTTCTAGGTACTCGTCACATGGAGACATAGCGTGTGTACAATGTAGGTACTCGTCACACGGAGACAAAGTGTTCTAGGTACTCGTCACACGGAGACAAAGTGTTCTAGGTACTCGTCACACGGAGACAAAGTGTTCTAGGTACTCGTCACACGGAGACATAGTGTTCTAGGTACTCGTCACACGGAGACATAGTGTTCTAGGTACTCGTCACACGGAGACATAGTGTTCTAGGTACTCGTCACACGGAGACATAGTGTTCTAGGCACTCGTCACACGGAGACATAGTGTTCTAGGTACTCGTCACACGGAGACATAGTGTTCTAGGCACTCGTCACACGGAGACATAGTGTTCTAGGTACTCGTCACACGGAGACAAAGTGTTCTAGGTACTCGTCACACGGAGACATAGTGTGTGTAGGTACTCGTCACACGGAGACATAGTGTTCTAGGCACTCGTCACACGGAGACATAGTGTTCTAGGTACTCGTCACACGGAGACATAGTGTTCTAGGCACTCGTCACATGGAGACATAGTGTTCTAGGTACTCGTCACTCGGAGACATAGTGTGTGTAGGTACTCGTCACACGGAGACATAGTGTTCTAGGTACTCGTCAGACTGCGACAAAATGTGTATAGGTACTTGTCACGCAAGAACATTTTAGTGTAGATACTCGTCACACAGAGATATTATTTAGGTATGTACTTATTACACGAAAATACCTAAGTATGAACGTTTAGTCATATTAATCAGTTGGAGACATAAGCCCTTAAGTATACGTTCTTGACACGCTGAAACAATCATAATACACGCGTGCAGATTTTCTACACCCAAGAATATACACGTCCATGAACTTAGGATATGGACCGAATCTAATGTTTTAATGTTTCTATTTATAACTTTACAGAATGAATTCTTCTTCTTAAACAAAACGAATGTTTATCAGGCTAAAACTCGAAAACGTTAATAACTTGTAAAATCATTGGCTTAAGTTTCCCATAGAGAAAACACTTCCTATTTTACTGAAGTCTAGTGCTACACTAGGGATAACCTAAGCAATAACAAGGATGAAATACACATGGAGGTCGGAATATTGTTATCGCCAGGTGCTTATTGATTGTAGGAACACATCTTAGATTACAGGTAAACCTAATCCACTTATACCCGTATCATATTAAATATTTTTTATGTTAGATAATGCTAAATGTACCTATCGCAGGATACCATAAAGTACAACTCAAATCAAACCTCAAAAATGAAAATATCAAGATCTTCCGAGAAGAATGAAATCAATTAAGTAGTACCCACAAAACCAGACCACGTCAATACAATTGTTACGGACTCCCAGAAGAAAGAAATCATTTCAAATAGTACCCATACCGTGTAAAGAAGTAAACTGGACAATGCTGTAAATACATACATGTAAGGTTGTATTATTTTCAAAGATTTGAACATATACATAATGTAGCAAATGTCGAGTTAATAGGCTAACAAATATCAAATTATTTAAATCCTAACCAGTCTTAAAAGGTTCATACATAACAAACAAATATTATTTTAGCTGAATACATTTCGTACAATACTCTCTTCTTGTCAATCACACCTACATGTATTTTTGTAAGGAATTTACCAACTGTTTCCTTGCGAACTGTTAGCATTGCCATTTAACGAAAGCCATCCAATCCTGTTTCATTGTAAACGTAATACAACAATACTCCCGACGTAAGTAAACACTGGTATCGGCGTTGGTAATATTAGAAGTAAACACGCTGATCAGTGCTACATAGTACAATGGACACTCCTATACCTCAATATCATGTCGTTAACCAATTAATTTCTGAAACTTTTTCTCTAGGTAAAGATACATAAAGCACATTGATCTGTTTAAAAGACATGCTTATAGGTTTAGATATATAGGGCCTGCAACACAACACATGTGACAGTTTCTTCGCCGATCACATTCATTGATGCGTATTAACAGGAAAAAAAGAGTTGTACTTACCAATAACTGCTAAGAAAAGTGCTGACAGAATAATGACAGTATCCGGAATCCAACAACACATATCCAACTGTCCGAAATGTTTGTTACATATTATCCCAACAGTACATTTGTATTGTTTCTATCCGGATGTCCGGTAATGATAATGTTACTATCCACAAGAGTTCTACTCATCCATCCCTCAACAGCGAACTGCCAAACTCTCAGCCAATAGTACGAGCGGAGAAAGAAATAAAGCGATGCTGCTACTTTTTGACTGATAAACTCCAGGGCCTTTTGGGCTTTGGTGGTAGGGCACGCTCAGTTAGGATCCCCTACTTTGGAAACATCCTGTTCCATCCCCTCCAGCTTGAGAGTCTGTTTGTAAAAGTACAAGACGTTAGTGTTTGGTTTGAATTGCGAGCTAGATTGATTTGTAATATATATGAGATTGGTGTGTGATGAACTGTCTGTGTGGCTATGAGGGTGCACGGCTCTGACTACGTGACGCGAGAGTGTCGCGCGCTCTGTGTTCTGATAGTGACAGTAGTTGGTCTTTCACTACACAGCATAACAGTACCACCTCCTACAACATCCTCCCGCACACACTGTAGTCTGACAACCAAAACATATAAAGTTAGCAGCAAACGTCAAGAAATAACATCATAAAATACAATAGGCAGCTACACCTCGACGTGTTTAAACAATACATAACAATATTTCATAATTTATTTATTTTTGCGCTCAACGAACGGAGTGGAAACGTGTTCTTAAGTCAGGTTAAATAATAGCAGTTCTGTTGCATTGCCTAACCATGTCTCGTTTGTAACTAGTCATGCTCCGGTGCACCAGGAAGTTGGTTGAATCTGTCCTGATCAAGCAAACATATGATCGGGCGAATCTCTTCACGACAAGTAACCAGTTCATGAAGAATAATAAAAACAAATATTATCTATCTTAAAGTTTCACAGAAAAGCATCAAACAGACCATAGATCAAGTGTGTCATGGATCACACTGACAACGCAATAGAATCAGCAGTCTCATGTCGGTTGAACCTGCTGTCTCTAAACATTTAATGTAACATGTGACTGAATTGATATCGATATTTTTCATTGTCTTCCCGTAATGTTTTTCTTTCTTTCTTTCTTACCATTTCTCGGCATGCCGCGCTTTTGGTTGTTGACGACGCGGTTTTGTCAGTGGGAAAAGACAAACAAAGGTATACCAAAATGCTACCGGTACTTTCAGCTTTCTAGTTGACATTTAGCTGGTATGCCTGCCTTTCAGTGTATTTGTAAGTAGATGGGTTACCCTGCTGTCATATCCAGGTGATGGTATTTCAATATGATGACACTATAAAATACCGACATCCTTGACACCGGAGTGAAGTTTTGATGACATATAATCTGTGTTACCTCTACTTTGAAATATTGAATACCATGAACATGAATTTCCTCCGTATTGATAAAGTATCAGTTGGTACAAATCTCGCGTATAAAGTATGACTGATAAACGTATTTCTGACAAAAACGTAAAATTGACTAATTCTATGACAAGGTGGAAATATATGCAGTACAGTGCAGTCAAGTCTTTGACAGTACTCTGTCTTTGACTCACACTAGTTTTACAGATGATATATAATTGATATATATCATCACTGCAGTGATGAAATTATTATAAATCTTTAAGTACGGACCAATCAAATTCGTCCGTTTCCTTCGAAACAATGGATTTTGCCGATTTTACTCTTCAGATACAAACGGAAAAAAGGTTGAACAAATGGTTGTTTATCTGTACCTTTTCTGCGTACACCACATTTTGTTATATCTTACTTCATATTTCATAGCAGTAGAGTACCATAGAGTAGCCAATTCAAAGCTTGACATTAAAAGTCGCTTCCGAGAACTGGAAGAAAAATAAGTTCATTGGACAGGAAAAACTACACGTTTTGATACTTAAATCTGGGTCAAAACACCGAGCCGGAATTTTTCCTTTTCTCCCAGACCTATGAATATACATTATAATTGACCCTGTTAGTCTTATCCTTGGGTTGAGACAATGGATATCCCTGGTCATAACAATGTATTGAGCCACACCAACAACACATTGTAGTCACGTCATTAATGTTTTTTGTCACGTCAACACAATATTGACTTGTTAACGTGGATGTACATATCTAATTGGGCCAGAAGGACAAATGAGTAAACATTCGAAAGAATACCACGTGGAGATCTCAAAAACCAAAAAAGGCTTTTTGCGATGCTAATCACGAACTTGTGTATCTCACGAAAGGGCTTAACGTACTCTCACAATACTAATCGCTTGTACAGAGTATTGAACCAGCTCGTACTTTTGATTTTTCCCAGGAGGATACTTCTCTGAAAGTGTGATTGGCGATTTCTTCGTCGACATTCTGCTACCAGGGGATATTAAAAGTAGTACGTGTTGATGTGAACTAGATGTTAAACGGTGCTTGGCATTCTTTTAAGTTGATATCTTTCTCCACAACGACGCCCTCTTTCCGACTGATTGATACAATCTTTACAATACATGTTTTAAAACGATCTCCTTGACATGGACTTCATCCCTAATACTGATGTTCTCCTTAGGAAGCTTATAGACTGTCTTTCTCGGTTTTTAACTGATGTCCGTTTTTGGACTGATATTATACTTATTTGCACTCAACTTCCCCCTGTATCCTTCCACTAATGACAATGACTGTTGACTGTCATATGACAATGAAAATATTTCTCAGCATTGCTGCCACTGTATCCTGCTGCGTATAGCACTGGCAAAACACCCCCCACCCCCCATTTTTTCTGTTTCCCAGACATGATAAGGATGTCATGTTGCAATTCATATAATATTAAAATATTTTTGATTTGACTCTTGTCGCTATTTTTCGCTTGTGTAATAGATATTTGCTATTTGCTTTGCTTTTCTGCAAAATTTTGAAATTAAGCTTTTGTTTATTTTCTTTCAATTTCAGATGGCATCACAAAGCAATATATCATCTACTTTGGTTTCCATTACAAATCGACGGTTACAAGTCATCAAACTGTTTTGAAAACTCTTGCAGTTATCAAAATAATTTATAGAAGATACAAAAAGATACCTTGTACGGATGAAAGCAATATCATGTTGATATGTTGATATCTGATTTTAGTTGATCAGATCTAATCAAGTTTGCGAAAAATCTCAAGATGGGATCTCGCTTGTTTTAAATCACTTGCAAAGCAATGACAGCCTTGTTTAGGTTCTTTGAATAACAGACGAAAGCGCTGCTACGCTATTTAATTAGAGGCAATATTCTGTCTCACACACTGTCAAATCACCATCGTACATGTCGTATATATATAATCGTCAGGTTGACGTTTTGCCTGAACACCAGTTAATTGTCTATCTTCTCAACAAAAACATATCTTATAAAATGAGTATTGTAACGTTTTGATAAGTGATTTCACGTCAGCATATTGTTTATAAACTTTTGGAACTGTCAATGCCAAGCCTGTCTGTTTATGCACATGGCATTCATTGTACGTCCTCACGGCTGCCAATGTGACGTGCGACGCGCGGGATTGCCACGTTATATTAACCCGTCAGGAGAATAGATGAAAATGTGACGATAAGTAATTGGAAATTTTTCAAATTTTCTGAAAAAAGAGAAAAAAGAATCTAATCTCAGCTACTGAAGTGATAAGGTGGCGAAACAAGGATGCATAGCGTTAAACGACACTGCCCGCGCAGACCAGTCTCAATATCAACTCACGTTGAGTAGAGATGTTCGGTCTGAAATTTAATTCCCAGTCCGAAGGAACGTCAATCACATCGGAAACACTGTATTGGACCTCGGCGCTGATGAGGTACGACATACATGTAAAGAATATTGCTGCAACTGCCCCAACTAACACCACATGGATATGACTTATTGAACTCAATTTTTACTTCACATCACATTTTTTCACATACTTGGAGTTTATTTTAGAACGTAAACTAATATTGGTATAGAAATATTGGGGAAACGATCAATGTGAACGCTCCTACTTACTTATCTCAGAATATTAGCTGTCAT
Organism: Ylistrum balloti; assembly: GCF_031769215.1. Taxonomy (NCBI): domain Eukaryota; kingdom Metazoa; phylum Mollusca; class Bivalvia; order Pectinida; family Pectinidae; genus Ylistrum; species Ylistrum balloti. The sequence goes on along the minus strand of NW_026781979.1, from coordinate 1,451,021 downwards.
ACAGCGTTCCAGCTGATTCCCCAGAAGCTTAAATCTGCACAACAGACGCAACGACGGTCGACCCCAAGATCAACTGCAATTTTCCCAGCATTCCTTTGTATTACAGTTTCCGGTACCCCATAAATTGTATTTGAACAGTTCAGAACGGAAGAGATTTTCGATCCAATCCGACCTAGCCTGGTACGATTGGTCAGTTAAATTGGAAGAACTGTAGAGCTAAATGTGATTTATGGGATCCAAATATGGGAACGAAGAAAAACAAGGAACACCGTCGATATGCATTCAGCTTGACTTGATCTCCAAGTTCTGATGTTATAAGTGAAGGTTTGTGTTAACAAAACCTTTCTAGTTGATAATCTCCTAAAACATCCGTTGAAAGTTCGTGTAATATTTGCATTGTTTTAAAGCCACGTGTCCTTTTTAAGATCAATAGCACACAATACAAAATGATCCATAACTATGTTTTTAAAGTGTACACAATACATCTTGCCAATATTTTCATTTGTTAAACACTCACCATGTTTATATACTGTTACAACTGACGTCATGGGTGACCCCACTTTTAAGATGTGTATGTACCATCGTTACAGCGTCAACAACTGCTAAATTATTACTCATTTCATAATTTTTCAACATCATAGTACGTGTAATGAAATCGTTTAAAAATGAGCCACTGTCCAAACTGACGGAAATATCAAGTTGACGAAATGTTAGAGTTAAATACTGTAATAGAATGACGAGATAATAATAAAAAAACACATTTTGATGACACGATCTTAATTAAAACGCACACAGAAGAGAATGAATTGTTCTCTGACCCTATGACAGGTTGAAGGTTCTCTCATATTATTTGTGAAAAAACAGACAGATACCAATCTTAATGAATATTTACAATTTCCCTCGGGTACACATGACAGCGCAAACAGTTAGAAACGCAACAAAGCGAACAAAACAGTACAGTACAAACTAACACGTGGTTTCGAGAGATGCAGGTTAATGAAGATTGTAGGAGAGCTTACGGTCGTCATATCGTTCTCATTGAGGACATGGTTTTCTTTGTGCGATCTGAAGCTGGGCATGTTTGATGTTCATTAAAATACCTAGTGGTTCCGCTGTTCTCATTTTGGAACGTGACATTGGTTTGACCTAGATTGACATTACGCTGACCTTTCCAGTACAGGAGTGTCCGTGTAAAACTTCTCTTAATGCTTCTTTTACGATATTTTTATCTATATGTATTCGAATTAAGATCCTGCTAACATGGAAATAGGAAATGGTCTCAAAAATAATCACTTTTAAAAGCGAGAAGGATAACCCATGAGAGTCACTGAAATACTTTAAAGGTAAATATACATTTTAATCATTCATAAATATTTTGTACGAACTTTTACACAAATACTCCGTTTCAATAAAAGCATACCCTCAAACGGCTACCATTTAAGTAGACACAAATAAATTGTGTATAGATTTTATTGGTCTTTGTTGCTATCTATTGACTCCGTAAATTGTCCCCTTTATAGTCTAACACCATGGTACATTATTAACGAAAGTAATCACAATACCCTCTACTCTAATTTGAGTGTCATCCACAGCATTAAAATCTATATATACGAATAGTATGCCTCTTATATACACCATAGGTAGCTGCATTGTAATTGAATTGTTAGAAAGAAGAACAAGTTTGAACTCACTTGTCTGTAAGTCACCACTTTATATCTAGAATATGTCCAATCTTAAGAGCTTGTACTCTGTAATGCTCCCTTGTGATGACATTTATTTGGAATATCCAGTCAAGGCCAATATTAATTCAAATGCGCTGGCAATTTTATATATCTTTTGGGATCACAGTCAATTCAATAACGCAACCGTGTATTTTTTGATCGATCAGACATTTGCCGTTTTTATCAAAAGTTACATACTGATAATATATTTCACGGTTGGCATGAAAAAAAGTTTTCAATTTCGAGATGAATTCTATTTTCGAACACTCTGGCTTTCGTTATTTTATCACATTCTAGAAATTTATGAAAAGATTGAGAACGAAAATCATAAAATATATTTTGAAATATCGTTTCAATTTCGTATATAGTTTGGCATATCGTACATATTCAGTACATGGTTTCGAATATTTTCTTAACTAGGAATAACATGTCACGTGAGACAATTCGACTATCAGCTCAATACATGTGTGTTAATGTAATTTTAGTTGACAGGTCAACGTCACTTCATCTTCACTAATTTGGTAATAGTACGCTTGTTTTTATGCATATACTGGAGATTAATTTAATTTTTTTTTACACCAGACCAGTTATAAAACGACAAAATTCGTGATATAATCTCCAGTATCTGAATAAAAAAACAAACATACTAGCTCCATTCTAAAATAATTTGAGCGTAAAAGTGCTGTAATTATCGTAATATCAACGATATCAACAATAACAACGAACGGTGCAATTCTTTTCGAAACCGACCTTCATAGCTATTCAAAATGCCCCTTTCAACTATGGATGATGTAGAAGTTCCGACCACTTTCCAGTCAAGTTGCCGATAGATTCGAGTCAGGATGTAGGTTGAGGCATTTGAAAAGGCTTAAATTTTTCCATGTGTGGAGTAACTGTCTAAATTGCTGTTAACATTGATTCTTTGTGTAAATACCCTTAATTCATTAGTCTTTCCCATAATGGTAAAGGTATTCATTCATTTAAGTAGACCCAGAAAGCACCTGACATCGTGGGGAGGCATCGATACGAACTCCTGATGGGAGACTCATCTGAAGTTGTCAGTATATATATATACCATTCTCTATAGAGTTATCTGGTAAAGTAAGAGACATGTGATATGATTTCATTCATCTGTAAAATTATTAACTTAAGCTGATCCCTTGATGGATTATAACACACAGACTACTGTTATCGTCTTCATCGACATTGTGACATTACCGACAAACTCACTTGACACGGAGAAAAGGGGAACCGGACCATGTCGCATAGATTATCATTACCGTGTTCTTCACTTCACATTTCGATGACAGATATTAACATATCGTTATAATGAGTATCTGTGTTAATGTCGAAGTCGACCATCGAAGTCAATCAGAGAGATACCCTCCGCGCCTAATCATTAATTAAGAATATTGCTTTTATATCGATGTAACCTTTGTTGACGCAAACGAAGACCTTTTTTGTGATTGTTTCGAGATGAAGGAACATAATCAGCAAATTCTTATGTTATTCTGTTAGACCAGATTTAAAATTCTCTGTGTTTCCTGGCGTACATGGTAGAAGAAACCTCTTCAGGCAACTTTACTGTAGAACACTTCAATGTCGTAAAATCGAATAGGATTTTTAGGAGTTTGGAACTACAGTCAACTCACCACACATGATTATGTGATGTGATGCCATAGAGTAATCAGCTTAAATCTTTCCATTATATCGGGCTGTTAAACGTGGTAAAGTCATGGCGATATTAGCTGAGGATATGGACCAACTACGATTGAAAAGTAAGCCTATCCTTCTACCTTGCATTGGTGAACCAGGAAACATCGACCGTTGGGGTATTTTTATCATCGTAGGTTACGAAGCTTCTGAAAAATTGAGTCTGTACATGTAGTTGATTGTTTTTGTTTTATATGCAATGCCTAAATTTAAAAAAATAGCAATCTGCAAGTACGAAGGCTCAAAGGAACATGTTTATGACTTATTCGTATTGAAACGTAGATAATGCTGAAGTGCTAGACAGACACAAACGGAAGTCAATAGAATGACCACCGGAAGTGTACAGTTATTTTGTACACAAGGAATAAACGGATATTCATATGGGAGGCAAACATGACCTGGTTCAAATCAATGATCACCTAGCTATGTAAGTAAATATGGAAAACACATCCATTGTCACAGGTGATATATTCACCTGTCATATGCTATATTTGTTATTAGCTCAATAACACATCAAACGACAGTGTCCCAATGACGTAATCAATACAATGACTGACGATGTGTACCTAGGGAGGGAACACACCGCATGTGGTTTCGGTCCTACGTCAGTAGAGTTTCTATTCGTTGTTTGATAGACAACCCAGAGATGCCTTACAAGCGTAACAAGTCATTGCCAACACTAACTGATGACGGCATGCTTTGATCGACCAACTTGGAGAAACTTTGCAAACGTATTAGCACACTGAAGGCACTAAATGCTGAAGGCATACCATGCATCTAGTTGGGAGTGACATGTGACCAGCAAACGGTAAAAATGCACTTCTGAGTGGTGGCACACTCCAAATCATTCTGGGTGCTATGTATGAGACAACAACATGTACTTCAACATTATAACAAAAATAAAATATGTTCAAATTACTGACTGAGATTGATATTGGTGAACTAAAAAGTCTAACGACGTAAATACGTATATTGCAAAGAATTTGGAACCAAGAATTTAAACTAAACGTGGGTGCGGCATGTGATTCCTGTCAGGGAACAGAAATATGTACATAGTTATTACACTTGTTTATCAATCATCGTATGTACACCATGAAGTTGCCTTTTAACCATACGTTGTATGGCGCAATGAAATGTTTAACAATGATATTCACACTGTTCATACACATATCTATATATGAAGTACAAAAAGGGCGGGCGGAAAACAATCGTAATGTACCAATGCAATGCCCATTAAACATTCTTCTAGCGCAGGTACGTGTATGATTACAATAAGATTTATAGTTAAATCTACTGGTCATTATTAAAAGTAAAGCGAGCTATTGACAATGGGCCGACGAATATGTATTGATTACTAATGATAATCGCTTTGATATACCTTTAGTATTTAGCATACCATTTGATCAACAATGTGTAAAATAAACTCGCCACATACTAGCATTAGTTAAATATTAAAATAGATACTGACGTAAAAAATGCATTATACATTCTCAATATAGAGATGGACAAAATAATGTCAAATTGTCAATTGATTTATAAAAAAAATGTCGCAGGAACTTTCGCTTCATTCCATATATCACATCGAACATTGATATACCCACCATAAAGACACAGGGTTAGTCCTGAGAACGTGATGGGCGATTCATTAACTACTATTTACTTCCACACTAAAACTCTGTAATACGTGAAGGATGATTTAATCTGGTATATAGAAAAACAAGATCAACAAACACACGTCATATAAATACATTACATCTATATGAATAAATGTAAATCAGTTAATTTTCGTGTCTTCTTACTTCTACACTTTCATCGACTTCCTACTATATATATCTGGGCGTGGATTCCAACTCTCCGAACAATTCGGAAATATCGATATTTATTTTTAGATAATCTGGAAAAGACTAATTGGAGCATTTGACATGTATGAAGATTAGATGCTTGCCTCGATTAATTTCAAGATTTTCCTAATACTCGCTAATCGCGAACCAACAACGAATATTTTTTGGTTTTCAGTTTTGTAGATGAAATGAGTGTCTCATTAAAACACTGTTTGACGGCCAATGTAATGATGGGATTATAACTGCAAGTTGTCCCGCTATACTGTGTCGTCAAAATACTCAAGCCAGCCACTCCGTTTCGTTCTTGGCTTTTCGCATTACCGAATTTACTCCATGGATGCGTCTTTTCGCTCAATTAATCAGTGTATCCTATCAATATTACTAAGTAATACATATTAGTAATAAATAGATACGTAATGAAGTATTTCTGGAATATAATTGTAGTCAATATAATTACGTGACACCCTTCTGACAAATGTTTCATGAAAACGGATCTCAAGGGATTTGCCAAAAGGTCATTTGTATTTATAGCTTAATATAATTACATTAAGGAAACACTCCATTATTTAAAACGCCAGTTGATTTCCTACACCAGATTCCCAGCAGGGTATGCATCTGCGATAGGGATTTCTATATACACGTAATATTAATACATATAATCAAATATACAATATTTTCGGGGAAGAGATTGGTTGAGCAAAATGTAAAACATAAATCCACTTTTTTCTGAAACTATAATACCAGTCGCGTTCATGAAAAATGTGTTTCCTAAAACCTGGATCTTGAACAAATGGAAAATTATTGAATAATTTTAAAGACAAACTTGCTGTTATTTTCTTTTCTTTCGCATGATCTTAGAGATGATGAGTTAAAAAAGGAAATCCGTGCCACTCTAGTTGGTTTATCAAAGGTTCCTGATGAAGATCTGCCAAAACCAACATCCAAGTGACTGCAACCTGACGGTAAGCGCTTGCATATCACGCGCGTATTGGCACTGGGATCTATGATTCCGTAATTAATATTTGTATAGTGCTGAAAGAAAACATGGTTCTGTCAGCAAAAGCAAATACGGCAAATTTCAATGAAAGCTAAATATGGCAAAGCACGTCTGAAATAAGATTGATTCAGATTGATTCAGAAAAGAATCTGAGAGTAATCCCTCGCCCCGACAATTGTACAAACACACTTAAACACTGATGCTTCATTTTACTGTCAGAAAAATGATTTCAAAGTCCGTACAATCAAGTAAATCTAAATATAAAGGAGTACTTACGTCAAATTTGTCACCATGACTTGTCCTTCTCTATCGTCTCCAACGTGTTGTGTTGGGTACCGGTTCAACCTGGCAGTATATATCACCTACCTCATCAAATAATTATCAACAGTTTCACGCTTGACAAACGTTTTGTTTCTTTCGTACGTGAAACGCGCGAGCTTCAATGCTGAACTGACCGTAAATTTTAGGTTGTTTGACACCAATGATGATCGTTGACCATTTGGCTGCAATGTAAGTGACGTGGCGGAGACAATGAATCAATAGAAATGGGTCGACACGGCTCTTCCAAGCGTACCCAGCAATCACACAAATCAAAGTTTCATGGCTTGGCGTGACACTGTCTATGGATACACGACAGAGATGCAGGTGAACTACACGACTCCGAATTAAACGACTATCAAAACATTTTGTCGAGAACAATCACGACTCGCTTCACTTCCAGTGTACTTACATTCAGGATTCTTATTAATAAGCAAGGGGAAACACCAATTGAATCATGGACCACAAATAAAGGGAACACAATGTTAGCACGTTGAACCGTCATGTGTACTTACGATTTCAATAACTATCGATTAGAGGGCATTGAGAATTTGAAAACTACATTGATTTAAAGCATTGGTGATGTTTGTACCTGATCGATCCCCACGGACAAGGACGGACAGTGTTTGTTGTGGGGTACCGGAACAATTCCTAACAAATTGATAGGCCACATGTCGCCCTTGATGGAAGTAAGAAATATATACATAAGATATATTGACTTAGTCCTGGGAATATTATAGTGATAATACAAATAACCTAATTATCTCGATGCTTCAGTTTTTTTTAGTTCTATTCGTGTCACTGAATGGCTGTATATAATCTATGGTGCCTGTATCCATTAAGTAAAAGAAGTGGGATCATGTTCGATACAACATATACACAAAGTTACATATTGACAGCAGAGCACGGTGCTCTTCTCAATCCGTCAAGTAATCAGAGTAACAAATCCAATACTATTTATGTTCAATGCATCAGGAAAATAACGAAAAATTTTGGCTGCATCTACTTCAGCCATATCCTAATTTGTAATAAACACTGACCAAGAGCATGCTCAATGTGTTCTTACTAAATGTTGATAGGCAAACACTAGGTCCATGAGTCAGGAATTTTTGTATTTTTTTTCTCGAACTAGCGATCACCTGCCAAAGAAGGTATACATGTTCTTGTCTGTCTCTGATCTAAAACTTCATTGTTCCATATTCTAATATCGTTTTGCCTTTCATTTTAACATTTCTGGTTGAAATTTTTCTTCTCGGATAATTAATTGACATTTAAGCTCCAAAAGACACATTACTACAACTAAAGAGGGGACTAAGCAAAATGCTAAGTGATCGAAAAAAATGTAAAATATCTAGAATGGGAGGTACCCTTGCTCAATAACTCTATATATTTCCTAGATTTTATGTTTCATATATTTTTAGCATAACGTCAATTACAAGTGCATGTATGTAGTATAAGAAAAACCTTGGTTTCAAATTATATTGAATTATGAGAGCCTTTTGGTAAGTTTTTATTGTCACATTGTTGTTTTACTGAATATTTTTGGTCAATGTAACTTTCAAATCAATCAATAGGTCTGACGTCCAAGGTCAATGTTGAAGAATTTTGCAGCGGGTAAGCTGACAAAGGGTGATCATATTTGAAATTTTGTATGTGTTGGGTTCTTTTTTCATCCGCTTTGAATATCCACACTTTATATCAAACAGTCTGGTTGCATACGCCATTAATATCATCTGTTAGGATTGTTAGTTGCATTGCATCTCTTTTTTAAAATGCTGAAAAAAAGACACTTATGACACCGTATCATAACACTGACATATCACAATCTAAGTTAGCGTTGTCGACCAAACACATCGATGGATTATTCTAACATACTGCAGTATTACACTGAAGTATCGTATCCTGGAATTTGGTACCTTCACATTCTGTTATTTTAGCTCATTCTGTCTTATTAGTTTATTTTGTCACACTAGTTCATTCTGTCACATTAACCTGAAAATAAGGCAATTCTTCATTCTTTTCATCATCCATAAGACAAGCGTGAGACAAACTTTTACAGCAGTATGATAACCTAAGTATCCTTATGTGATATCGTTTAGAAACAGATGATATACAAAGTATTTTCTAATCTCCACATTTCAGATCATGCCGTGCTTTATTGGTCCTTCAAAAAAATAATAAAAATCCAGCAACAACATTTTTAACGATAGAATTCTATTGAGCTCGAAAGCTGATCGGTACTAAAACACTTCTTTTAGTAAATCTCCTTTATCTTTGCAGATTATTACTTACGTGTAATTAATAGTCGTCGCTCCCGATAACGATATTACACATATTATGATAGGCGGGGAATATCGTTACATCTTTTGGACATTGTTTTACAACATTACAGATTACTTAGACCTCATCCACGGATTATTCCACTGACCGAAAGTATGTTATCAAACTATTAAAAGTTTTCCATCAGACACGTGTATACAATATACTGATAATGGTTTGATGGATATATCTATTATATACAGTCACGGCGTATCAGTTTGATAAGAAGTGTATCCGTGACTTGCATCATAACTACTCACGATTATATGATCAATAACAGAGTATATTATCGTATCCTGGCAAAAACTGCTATTTGTCTGATAAATAAACACATTCCCTTGATTAAAAGATATATAGTAATTTTTGAAGTGCTTCTGATGGTATGTTTTGAACATGCGCTATGCATTTGTGTTTTGATGTATTGGTCAGGTAAAATCCCATTTTATGGTTTACCTATGTCTGTTATGTATTATTTGCCAAGATAATGTGTCATATATGCATATATATATATATATATATCAATACTCACGTATGTAACATGGAAAGTACATCGCCACACCTATCAAACATACAATATAAGGTATCATATGTTCTTCTATTACTCTACAAATATGTAGGAACTTAAAGGCGTTCTTATTTTATTTGAGAGTTTTTAAACGAGTCGTAGATTTAAATCAAAATTGCGAGTCTTGGCGAGCAGACATTTAACTTCTAGACGGCAAAATCTCATCTAGACTGAAAAAATGTTATTATGACAGATTTATAGAATAAATCTGGAAGATAAAATCAAGTTGAGGCAGTCATTTTGTTGCACTTTTTTCAATACTTGACGTTATATATTCTGACATCATGATCGATTTCTGAATGGCAGTCAATAAAACAGGGTATCTTACACAATCGATCTACACGCAATAATGATACATGGGCGATTCACATGATAACAGGCCGTGATATGTGACATCCGTCTCCTTGATAGGAGACCTGACGTGGAACCGATCAGACGTTATGACGTTTCACAGGCTTTCAATACCTGACTAAGTGTCCAACAAGTTAGATACTCCTCAGTTGAGTACAAGGTTTTCACAATTTAGGCACAGCATCAATGACGAGCCTTAACGGGACAAACAACTTTATTTTTAGTTAAGTTTAATTAATTACCTGTCACTATCTGAATTGGTATTGAAACGTGTCATTCATTAGTTTCCATGCCTTGTGACACGTTTCCAACCTAGAAGACCAGACGGCGCGTCAATGACCTATCCCTGGCCTGGTGACATCTAAAACGTTCACAAACTCCAGTTTAGATGATTTCGCTGATCATGTCAATATCTGGTTTGTTCTCGTTTCATTCTCATTGTTCTTTTTCAAGGATATTCAAGTAAATCTTCTTTATACATTTCTTTTGTTTGTTTTTCCTTTTATTCATTTATTTTTCTTTTCTTTTCACTTAAAATATTATAAGATTGAAACATTTGGTCAAGTGTTATCTTTACATTTGCCAATCACTTATCCAACCCCTGCGTCACACACAAACGTGTTACGAAGCAGTGATTAAGTTTTTCGTGGATATTACACACAGGGCACGTATGATTTGTATTATAAAACAAAGCTTAATCTAAACTCATGCGGCGTCCAATCCATCAGGTCTGATCGCTTCAGTATCATTGTGGTCACTGGTATATGTATTGATCCTGTTAGTTATTAGATTATTCAGTCTAGGGAACATCAGGAAAAGCTACTCTCGTGAAAACATGTCATGGGCTTGTGACCCAGCTGTATATCGACTTATAAGTATTTTTTGGAAATCAGAACCACTGAAAGAGAATATGAATTTTTTCGGGTGAATAGACTTTTTGAAAATATCGGGAAGATAACGAGTGTCTTTTATCAAAGTATATCTTACTCGATGTCATTTTTATGTCGCGCCAATCTGAAACAAGAGTTGTTCTTAAACATAAAACATCTGACGTTGTCGTGCTGCTAACGTGACATCTCGCGAGTTTACGGGAACATTTTGAAGTCTCCCTAAGTCAAGAGCTTACACAGAAATCGTGAGTAGGCACAGTTGTAAAGGAGAGTCTATAATATGTTCTGTTTCTTTTCTTGTTAAGATTTAGGTCGATAGACTTACGGGATACATAGATTGATAGCTAATGTATGAGATATCGTGTACTCGTTTGTATAAATATGTCGGAGATTCAAAATCATTTCGAAGATTAACGGGAATGTGCTCGTTAGCCATAATGTTACACAAAAGAGAAATAGATAAATAAACCATAAGCAGAAATAACACAGACAAGTGTACATTTGTAAGTAACATCAAAATAAGCGTAATATTGGTTTTGTTACACTGACGTCAAATGAAGTTTCTATCGTTCCATATACGTACACATGTAAACTACTCCTGTCATGTATAAAGCGACTTGTGTTTCCGAATGGTCAGTGAAAAACAGTATTTGGTTGTTACAGTTTTGTTTGGTTTGATATTATTTAATGTTTTATATTTACATTTTCGGTATATATCCTCTACTTGGCCTCACCAACAACAATGATATTTTATACTTCTGTAAACGACATGTCAAGCGTGTAGCCAGCTTGGCTACTGTAAACTTGCGGTAAAATAGTGAATCAGCTATTGCGTTTGTTCTGATTTTGTGAATCTATTTTAAATAAACTAGAAAACCCCAAGCAAGATATTTAAATTTGAATATTGATATTTGAAATACAAAAATGTAATAAAAAGATGACATAATTGTGGAACGTTTTAGTTCTGCAGTTGAGAAACTGTTTTGCGAAATTCGAATCTAAGCTGGCTTGCTATTCCATTAATTGCCGGGCTGGTTCCTTACGCGCGTATATTGTCCAATGAACGAAGATTAATGTTTTTGAATAAGCAAAAACGAAAAGCAATGCTTTCAAAATGTTAATGTACTAAAATATGTGTTGTTGTTTACTGGTGTGTAAACCGCGCGTCATCTAAAATATCAGTGAAAAAAGCTGCAGGTTACACACTAGTAAACACGTCATCAACAAAAATGTACCTTTCTTAAATAAAAGGCTATGGTCATTTAATGACAGTTTCCTATTAAAGCGGACTGAGTGTTTGTGATGAGTGTGCATGATTTCGAGATATTATCATATGTCCATGCATTCCGCCTTTTGATGATTCAGAACTGAAACCGACTATTCTTACACGCTGAATGATTTTGCTGAAGGCCATGAACTGACCTCAAAAGAAAATCGTAATTGCCCAAAGCTAATCCATTCCTATTAGAAAATATATTTCGACATTCCACTTTCGATAATATGTGTTCTTATCAAATTACTGGAATAGTAAATAGACAATCACCCGTCTTTGTCTTGTCAACTTGATTTCATTTACCTAATCTTCATAGTCACATGTCGTATTTATCATTTCTACGTAAACGGTTTTGCTCTGATGAAAGGTAAACGTGTTCAAAAGAGGAGGAGGATCTCGAATATTTGTAAATATGATATTCATCAAAACAATACAAAACAATCAACAAAAACAGTTTTAAAGTAATCCCGTGTATGTTTAGAATCATAGGGTGACCTGTTTAATTACTTAATTTTTCTACACCCTTTTCTTTACTTAACATTCTTTATCATTTATGATTCATCATCGCCAATCATCGTTGTTTCTTTTAATCTATTTGTTTCCCTGTCAAGCAATTATTGTTAATTATGTATGCAAAGCCAATGAAATATATGATTAAATTCTCCTTGAAATATGAGGTTATCTAATCGTATTTCAGCCAAGGAATTTTGTTTACTAAAATCTTTCCACAGCCCTCACTTTTTTCTTAGCCTTCACTTTGATTTATTATGATTTGAATATAATGACGAACACTGTTACGTAATATTTTGTAATTACATGTATTTTGGTTAATTTGACCTTTCTCGTCACTCTTGTGTGTAACTAAAACATTAATCTAAGCCATCCCTAGCGGCAATCAGTATTCAAGATTGTAGAAAAGACACACAAGTGAATTTCACAAGACTGATAATAGGAGTCAATTAGTGTTCATATCTTATAGTATGTGTAAATAGAACTTGATAGGCAATCTCTGGTCGACAAAAAACTAAAAATAAATTGAGTTATAGTTCGTAAGACGTGATACTTGCAGTCCTATCATTCTGTAAGTGGAGAATGTGACACTTATTTCATGAAAGGTTTCAGATTGAATTGAAAATTTTAGTATCGCAAGACAAAAAATAAAAACAAAAACAAAAAAAACAAAAAAAAACAACAAAAAAACCTGAAACTGTTGTAAAAGTGCGATGAAAGAGTTATTCTTATTGTGTCTCGACTTGCTGTAAGCTTACCTTCAAATCAATACTAAATACATTTTTATCTCACATCGAGAGGACCAATCCCTTTATACAAGAAAAATATTTTTCACTCTCTTTTTTGACATCTGGTCTCATTTTTTTATTTGCCGTTCATAGACTTTACTGTTAGAAGCCACATTTGAATTCATACACATGTACTTGACGTTCTTCGGAAATTTGCGTTATGACTTTTTTTCTATCATTTTAGATTCTTTTCGGCCACCTCGTAAGTTTTATATTTTTGGCCCTAAGTATCACTGAAAAAGGACCAAAAATCTGTATGGTACAATTTCATTCATGACGTGGCTGTACTGTGTCTGTTCCTAAATTTGTATTAATGTGTACTATTCATTTGTGTGTCTTTTGTACCCTCAATTATATGGTCATATTAATAGATTCAGTTGGCATTCATTGGTATCGTTTGTTTTTGATTTGTGGTACCTAACTCTAGAATTGTCACTCCGTGGTTGTATTGTCGTTAGAATAGTCGTTTATGGGCGTTATTTCTTGTTTAAATCATATCGTTGTTCATTGGTAAATACAAAATATCGTATTAAGTTTGTCCTACATTAGGTAGTATCATTAGTCATTCGTCGACAGTACTTACATATACTACGAATAAATAGATAGAACTGTTAAAAATTCTATAAAAAATAAACAGTGAAATATTGCGGAAAGCTATATTGAACCTATCGCTGCCCACGTTCAAGGCCATTGAAGGTGCGTTGACTCTACAATAAGATAATAGGATTATGCTGATTAATTTCCCAGCGTTTACCATCAGTCCGACTTTGCCTACAGGGACCAGAAAACCCAATGAAGAATGTACAGGAGTTGTTACCTAAACTGCTCATCATTTACGTGTACTTCTTAATCTCAATTAACCGTAGCAAATGGCAGAAACAGGCCCAGTGGATGAAATATTTATATAAATACTGATCTACCTACCTAGACTTTTGTTCCACAAAGACTGATTTGAGGGGATGTAGTGGAATGAATGGATTCCATAAAATGGCGGGACTTTTACATCTGTCCCCAAAGTGACGATAGCCATCGGCAGACAACTGGTTTTTTTTAATTCTTTATCCATTCCTTTAGGATCTGAAATGTGTTTTCAATTCATATGAGATTTGATTAAAAGAGCATTCGGAGTTTGTATTTTTCACGAACGTTTAACATACAAACTGTATAATTAAAATTACAGCGATTAGTCATTTTGTCAAGAAGTAAACAAGAAATTTGTAAATAACAAAATACAATGGCTATGTTGTCTCGTGATATAACTCGTATTATTAGTAACATTGAAAACTACGTAATACAATTTTAGAAAAAAAAAATAAAAAAAAAAAAAAACAATAAAAAAAACCCCAAAAAACAAACGTGGTAAATGATTGTCGATGCAGTGCTCAGTTAGAATGAGCGTCAAAATAAAATGGATTGACAAAACTTTCGGGATGAAAAATCTTTTAATCCTCATCAGAACAACAGATATCCTCGTGCTTCTATTTGTTTGATGACGTTGCATGTGCTTTTTATGTTCCATTAAGCCCACAGAGTGCATAAATATTTATAGATCAATGAAAACAGTACGTAAACTTTCGTTGTGTTGTAGCCATGCCTGGCTCCAGCCGAAATCAAGTCGAATCTCAAGTAGCAGAGAAACGTCGGACCTCGTATGTCTGGTCGTGCTTATCCCAAGTGATATTCCAGTAACAGATCCATGCCATCTGTAAGTATGATTTAATCCGCCCAAGTGGAGCATCGATCACAGTAAAACGGACAACGTTATTGGGCTCTTGTGGGTGCAGTGGTTGGAATCCTGTAATGTGTAAATTTGATATGTAGCGGAATGACACTACATTTAGAGGGGAAAATATATGTACACTTTAGGATTGTTATTTATACTTACGCCTTTCGGAAAAGTGTTCAAATAAGAGTGCATCATTTTCGTATTAGCTATATGGTAGGAGTCTTCTGTAGATCATACAATTGTAAAATGTAATTTACTGTTATACCGTAGATATCCAATAAGTTGTGTGAACATTTATCAATTTCTGTAGATTTTACCAAATATGAATAAAATAAGACATTAAATGTCATAATGTCAGCGATTAATTTTGACGTCACTACCATTATCACGACAACGATATTGTTAAAAAAAAACTTAACATGACACAATAAATGATATTTACAACAAAGACAGAGTCATATAACGGTATGTTGAAGGAATAACTATTAACCTTTACAGCCAAAATATATTTTGGTGCTTTTCCACATGGAGAAAGAGAAAATCGTAGATTCTGCAACTTAGGTCATTGATATATGTAATCGTTTAATATTTGGAAAAAAGGAAAGAAAAACATTAAGATAACGTTGGGTTTGATTAATGAAAATTTAGTAGCATGATTTGAAAAGGAATTCTGTTTTTTACGTATTCAGATGTATAATAATCTACGTTGTAAATTAATGCATTCCATAAAATTTGGTTTAGATAATTTCTAGAGCCTTCACTACTAATAAAACAAATAAAATTGTCTATAATAACAAAAAATATGAAACAACATCATTAAACAGTTGATAGTCTCTTAAAGATACCAGCTCTACATTGATGATGTAATTATATCTACTCGCCCAGATGGAATACATATTCCATTTAAACATTTTTCGTATGAAATCGGCTATAAAACCTGGCCTATCGGAGCCTCCGATAGCCTCAGATAAAGGGTTTATATATAAGTATTAGGCTCTATAGTAATTCCATGCATTATTGAGAGATATCCGAGGATGAATATCTTTCTGTTATTTTCTGAATACCGGTTTTTTGTATTTTTAAGGTGTGTCGGTTTGAAATTTAACTGCGTGAATGTTGACGATAAAAACAGCGGTAAGTATGGTTAGATAGGTACACCTACCGCAGATTAAAAAGCAAACAAGTCATCCGTTGATATTTTATTTATTGATCTCAGATGGTATTTAAATAGATAACAAGACTTTCATTGTTAGGTTGTTTTGTATTGTGAGAAGGGTTTGATAAATTAAATACACCTTTGCCTAATTCCTTAACCTATATTTGACTATGGACATATCTAAACTATGTGGATAACACGGAATGAATTTAATGTAATTACTTCATCGAAAAGGAACCATTCATGTTTTGTCAACATGTCAACAAGACCAACAAACTCCCATGTCCATTTAAAATCTGAATATAATGTTGACTATTAGAGTTTACCTCCATCGGTATTTTATGCCACCCGTTAATCAAAAGTTCTACTGTTAATTGATAGAAATCCCCCCCCAAATGTAGATTTTGTGTTGCATTATCCAGTTTAATTGAGAGCGAAATGCATAACGATGTTTGTAAATTAATTCTTTATTGCCTGGAAGTTATCGTCTCTTACATTTGAGCAGGATAAAGTCAGGTTCTGTTATACAACAATAATGTGATTTGTTCTCCTCGGTGACCTTACATCTTTTAGCACCTATGACAGTTTTAAAGCTTTATCTTGCTGCTTGTACCAATTCATTAAACTATGCTGGTGGCGGCTTTCATATTATCCCGGTACTTGTTCCATAGACTGAACCAACTCTGTATCTGCTACACCATACCATTAAATCAGAATATCAGTAGTTATACATAATCTTTTGTGAAAAAATGTATGATACGTTCACACTAGGTATTCACCATCAAAACAATATTTTCCCACCAAAAGTAAGTTTCAAAAAATCATATGAAGTTTAGGATATCTCTCTATATCTAATTTAAAATTTGGTGATTTGATAAATTCAAAGTATATGACTTTCAGTTTAGCTAGTTAACCTTCGAATGTAGTTATGGATTGGAAAACAGATAAAGCTGACTAAATAGTGTATGTAGGACAACGCCTACTGAAAACCCCTATTCAGATGACAGCTGGTAAATCAGAGTAAATAATTCGCTCGTCAGTTAGTAATTATTTACTTGTATTTGTTCACTGATCTTCCACTGCAAACAATACCCCAGTTAAATGTGTCCAAGGTCTTTAACAAAACCCCTCAGATAAATCAATATCAAAACGGTCACTGACGCTGATAAATTCTTTACTTGTATGAATTATAATTCTTTCGTAATATGCACACAAAATACACTTTAAATTGGAAACACCGTTTGGCTTCTGACTGCGAAAATTCAATCCAAATAATTTCATTTTCATTCCCAACTACTCAATTGCAAATCTTCAAAGAATATTTTGACAAATGATAACGTTTTATTCCACTATTTATATATTTATATAGCCTAACATTCCTAAAACGTTTCCAGCCTTTTATGTTGCCCTTTTTTAAGACAACGGGTATTCACATCGCCTACAAACCATGTATAAAGTATTTTAATGCTCGAATATACATATTCTACAGCCCTTCCCATGGCTGATGTAAGCTAATTCAGTCTACCATATCATCTCGACGTTTCTATTAATCAGAAGAATAGATCATTGTCATGCTCGCCCCAGAATAGGAGATAACAAATGTTCAATAAGTATCTGTAAGTGGAGTCACACAACACATCAATTGTGCTAGCAAGGCTTTACGTCTGTAAAGTCAGTCTTAAAATATTGATGTACTCAGACAGTGTTCGATGATGCTGTAAGTGTGTATCGGTATTAAGGCAAACAAAACTCATTGTATCTCATTAAAAGGTGTATTTTACCTGGATTTTCACAAGGCAGTCATATCCAGACTTGTTAATACTATAACAACCTTGTACGTAAGGGTAACCATATAGAAGATAGACCACACTTACTTTCTGAACCACACAAAACTGTTTTGTATGGTGATCGTAGTGCTTTATGAAGGTTTTGAAGATAATCATATTTTCTACAACAGAAAAGATATATCACAATTACCTTCTGAACCACACAGAACAGTTTTATATTGTAGGTGCAATGCTTTTATCAAGGTATTAATGATAATAACGGTTTCTACAACAGAGAAGATATCTGAACCACACAGAACTGTTTTGTATTGTAAGTGTAATGCGTTGTCAAGGTATTGCTAATACTAATGTTTCTACAACAGAGAAGACATCTGAACCACACAGAACAGCGTTCTATTGTCAGTATAAAATGTTGTCAGGGTATTAATGATAATGACGAAGGGAAGATATCTGAACCACACAGAACTGTTTTGTATTGTAAGTGTAATGCGTTGTCAAGGTATTGCTAATACTAATGTTTCTACAACAGAGAAGACATCTGAACCACACAGAATAGTTTTCTATTGTCAGTGTAAAATGTTGTCAGGGTATTAATGATAATGACGTTTTCTACAACAGGGAAGATATCTGAACCACACAGAACTGTTTTGTATTGTCAGTATAAAATGTTGTCAGGGTATTAATGATAATGACGAAGGGAAGATATCTGAACCACACAGAACTGTTTTGTATTGTAAATGTAATGCGTTTTCAAGGAATTAATGATGATGTTTCCTATGTTTTAGATAGTTGATGTAAAGATTTCGATTATCGTGAAAAGTTAATATGATCTTAGTTTGCTTATTCTTAAGGTTGATGTTCAAGATTTCTTCTTTGAAAGTAAATAGTATTTTAAAAATACAAAATTAATTTTCCGTTAAAATGTAATACAATGCCAACGTGACGAAGGCAGTTGTGAACGTAATCATTGAATAGTAGGCTTGGTCCATTAGTACAATCTGCTGTAGCCAGCAACCTTTCTTCCATTAATTACCTCCTTAGTTTATCTTACCTATTCATTTCTAATATCCATATTATCTATAAAATACATGTAGCACACAGATAAGTGAAAATCCTTTTATACCCTATATGAATTAGATTCGAACTTTTTGACTGCTCTACGCTTTATGAATTTTGTGTTACAATAGTTTTCACTCGGTGCTTATGACGTCATTTTGTCTTTCATAATTCATCTCATATACATTCATAGAGTCATTCCAAATGGTTGTACTGATACATAACGAGATTCTTTGAATGGATTATAGATATGGATACAGAACCGTTCTGAACCGTTACAGGAACCTCCTGATAATGACTTAATGACAATACTTAATACTATTTATATGACGATTTGTCTTGTCCGATAGATATTGACCTCGAGTAATAATACCTAAATATATATTGTCTGTCACTCGTTAATAGATAGTAACATTGTTTTATTGTTGTATTTAAAGTAAAAACAACAAGAAAATATAAAAACTTCAATGGAACCATTATTCAAACTCAATATCGATAAAATGATATCAAGTAATAAAACAGTAGTATATGGAAACACTTGAAAACATTCTACGTAATGCACGGGCCACAACAAGCATACTGCTGAGTCTGTTTTAGTTAAATTTCAAGTCAAAATACCAGTTATGATTTAGAATGAAGACAACATGTAACATAGGAGAAACATGCAAATTGAGTTATATGTATAACTAGCAGACCCTATTATATGTTTTCAAAATATTTTATGTTGTATATACCACGTTAAGGAATTATTTATGTATAATGTAAATGAAAAAAAAATTGAATATTCATGCAAAAAGGTAAAAAGCTGAGATAAGGATAGAATAAAAGTCCTTATTACACAATCAGTATTTCTTAGTTTGATGTTTCCATGACGAAAAGGTCACCTTCATCAGACAGATGACCAGTGTGAAGTATACTAGCATTGACGTACATCGGATTATTCGAACTTTTACATGAAAACTAGAATATTTAACAGTGGCTATCATCATTATCCCTAGAGTGATTGTGTTACATTAAAAATCATAGCTTTGTGTCTACTTGAGCAGAATACATGATAAGAAAAGAAATCAAAACCAGTCAATTGTTCTGAAATTCTATTTCTCGCATGACGTTTTATATGTATAGTATGTATTAGTAACTCTACGCTCGTCTTTTTATCCTTGTGTTATGTAGCGCAGATATCCTCGTGAGGGCAATTAAATCCACTGGTTTTGTTTCAAAAGAATCAAATCACTGCCATCCTAAAGTGTGTATAGCTGGTTCCATTGTAGGTCGTTCGTGCATTTGATTTAATGGTATTGGTGTTTTCCAGACTGAATGGAACTAAGCGAAAACAGTAATAAAACAAAAAACGAGATAAAAAAAAAAAAAAAAAAAACAGAAAAGAATTAGAACGATACGTATACATGAGTGCCCGTTTATGAATTGATTTCGAAATAAAGAAAGAAAGGGAATATTCTGGACCATGAATACACGACAGCAACGATTTCGTCAACAAGAAAAATATTAAGGATTATTCGGTAGAGTATATTCAAATACATTTGAATAATATATAAAGTGTGAGCGTAGCAAATCATTATGTGTTATCAAGGGATGATAAAAGGTAGACTTAAATATTGATAGTCATAAACAGACATATACTACTTGCTATTGGTAAACAAAGAAAACGCTTGTTAGTTTTAAACATCAAGGTCACCTAAGAGTTATAAACAAAAAAACCCACTTGAAATCTAACGCTCTTGTGCTAGTCCAGCACACTGGCTCTTTACAGCAGATAATAAGATACAAATATCTCCTACCTAATAAATAAAAACACCTTGAAGGAGAAACATTTGTGCATAAGTGTTTCCGTTTTGTTATCTTTTTGTTTTTGTTTTTGTTTTTTTGTTAAATTCCTTTATCGTTCTCTTTCGGAATGCGCTACTGTTCATGAAATTTTATCAAGGGTCAAGTGGGTTTTTACAGCTATTTTATTGAGCCTTGAAGTATGTTGATGTGCCTTTCAACATCTGCATTGATTTAAAATTTAAGCGTTTTCAACATTTCTGCAATTTTTCTTGGTTTATCGTTTGTTAACTAATGACGATATTAGGTAATTTTTGCCGAGTGTGACTTTCGATATTTCACAATTAAACCGACCTTTCCCTCAACATATGCACTCTTTAATATAGACTTAACATAACATTAGGATTTCGATGTATTTCGTCTAAATGACGTTTTATCTTACTTGACAATATCTTAACAAAGACAAAACAACAGATTTATGGATAGAGGCAGAATGCTAGCGTGGCCAACAAAGAAAGAATATCACAGATGTAAACAAAGTCATAACATCAAAGTTGATAACAGACAGAACATCAGAATAGTAAACAAAGACAGAATATTACAGTTATAACCAAAGACAGAATCATCAAAGTGGTAAATAGAGACGGACATTATATTTGAAAACAGACAGAACATCAATGTTGTAAACAGAGACATAATATCACGGTTGCAACATGTCGACATAATCATAATCCAACCTCAAATTCCATAAAACCAGGGCAAAATATGAGCGAAAGAAATGTTTACAAGAAGACTTTTGAGAAAAATAAAAGGAGAATAAAACCAGGTGCTCCGGAAAAGCAAGCGTTTTCTACTTCATCGACGATAACCGCCATGTAAACATTGGTCCATCCAAGGAAGTCATGTCACGTTCTGTATTGAGAATAGGATATACAACAGCATTCAAACGAACACCAAATACGTCCAGCTTCATATCGCACAAAGAAATAGAATATTTCTCAAATAGATCACAATGGTGACCATAAAACTTCCCCCGAATTTTGATTAACCTGCATCTTTTGAAACCCTGTGTTACGAGTTTGTCCGTCAGGTGACAACTTCTTGCACGAAAACCGTAATAATGGAAACAGGTCGTTGAATATTGAATTAACTGCGACATGTGAGCACCATATGTTGGGAATGCAGGTATATCGATATCAAGAAATGGAATATTCACAATAGGGAAATTGAAATCATCACGTTTATCATAAAGCGTTTTGGAAAGCTGTCCATGTTGGTGTCGCTGTTTGAAAATATCGAAATAAGCAGATGATGTAGAATAGTCTGTTGTGTCCATGTCTGGTGGGTTCATACGATGGACGTAGTCAATAAATTTATCGTTATTTAAGACAAGACGTCATCATAATATCTGGAAATGAAATTAAACGACTGTGTAAGGTTTTTGTGACCTGTTTCGATAAGTATTTGAATAAATTCAGAAAAAAAGAGGGTCACAGTTAGTTTCTATTAATATGCCAATAATCTGTTGGAAGATCTTAACACCAAATTAGATGAAGATGTCAACAAGAAACTCGATCATTTTTTATGATTTTGTTCTCCGTATATTTCTTCTTTGATTCGATTAGTATAGTTCAGAACCATATATCCATTCCACCGTTCACCTTTTTTGGAGGAGAAATCTCTTATAGCAAGAGGATAATGGTGTTCTTTCAGTTTAGAATGGGGTATGGTGGTGAACAGAATGGAAAAATCAAATATTCTTGTAAAACAAATGTTTATAGAAGGCGGTGTTGAAGATTGGTCGAAAGCTCTTTGGACCACAAAGCACCAATTCCACTTCTTCAGTAAACAAAATGACGATAAGACTGTAACCCAGATTTGATAGTACTTAGAAAGGTAGTTTTGACAAAGGCATTGTTGAACAGCTAGCAAGTCAGCAATGAAACGCTGTTATATGGAATATTTTGAAGATAAGTAATCCAGTATAAACGGTGGAGGTCCGTATCCTTAGCATAAGCAGCAGTCGAAATGTTTGTATCTCTGCATCCCCAACATATGGTGTTTACACGTCGCAGTTCTCTTCTTTTTAAAAGCACGCAAGATGTCGGAAACTGACAAACAAAATCACGCCACAGTTTCGAATGATGCAGATCGATGAAATGAATGAAGAACTTTTGCGGTCGTCAAATTATTTCTATTTTCTTGATATAAAATTGAATATGTTACATGCTCGTTAGTTACCTATTGATTTTTGTTTTCATTTACCGTGATCATATTTGAGAACGTGACATGTTTTCGGCTTAGTCATAATTGCCCCCCCCCCCCCCCCTTCCCCTCGTCTGTTTTTAAAATGTTGTTTTAGTTTTGATTATGTTTCTGTTGGCATGTTTGTTTGTAATTGGTATTTTGTAGATAAAACCTAACATCACAGTTGAAATCTGGACTACCGCTTGGAATGTAGAAGACATATTAGCTGTAGTTAATAATAAATTAGTATCATCATCACCATCAATAACCAAGGCAATCATAAATATACAAGATTACATCAGAAGGTATTATTTGTTAGCATCATATTCATAATATGCACGGATAGCATGTCACAATAACACATGAAAATATCATTACACCGCAACAGTTAAAAGCCAATGGATTTATACATTAATTGATAATATCATTACATATAATAGAATGCTGAGAAACCTGAATTAATAGACAGTAGATATGGTTACATTATTCGACTGTTTCCAGTTCAGATCACTACTGATGATCACATGAGCATAAACCGAACGTAGTGGCCAATCTCATTGTTTATGGTATTGACAGAGTCATTAACTTAGCGAAGATTTATTACGGAGTCATCGAGCAAGAAACCTGTTCATTATCAATACGTCATTGTAAAAGAGTTTAAATATTCATCACTACAGATGTTCGATTGATATTCAAATAAGATAGCGCTATATATTTGTTTTGGTGTACCCTTACAAAATATCAGCCAAAGCCCTTATCTGAATTATTCACTGGATGGAATAGTGTTATACAGTATCGATGAAAATACCATTTTGAAATAATTGAGACAAAAATCATTCTAATAGTGACACTACCGACAGTATACATAATTATTTGAAGTGCGTCTGAAATGATTCAATGTTAAAAATGTTGGAATTTATTGACTTTTGGGGTTATTTCTCCTCCACTTCTAGATTCTGACGTTTCTATCCACCGATGTGGATCTTTCCCGATCGTTTCCAAGGCATCATCGATAAGTCATAGAAAAAAACAGTTGTTAGGTGCAGTTTAATAGATTATTTATACTATATCTGCTCTTTATAATTTGCATTTAACGATGTTATTCACTCATTTATTTTTTCTGTAATCATCTGGAAACACCTAATAAGCAACCTAAAATAGATGAAAATATATCGGTTGAATGGACAATATCATAATACACAAAGAGAAAATTATATGAATGAATGACGCCGATAGAACACCTCAAAATCCATGAATTTTATTTGAAGATCATCTTATACGCCGTAAAATCGTATGGATGGAAGTAGTAAGCAGAATAGCAATTTTTTTTCTGATGTCCATTTCGGATTTATGATGAATAAATGTAAACATGTTTCATGTTGAACAATGGCATAAGAATTAGTTATAACAACATTATCAACGCCCTTTTCTCTAATCTGTGTAATCTTTTAAGGAATGACCTTAATATACCAGTATGCAAATTCTAAAGTAGTGATGAAGATTTCTGCCTATAGACTTTCATGGCATGACTCAATATGACGGCGCTTTATATGGATAAAATAATGCCAGAAAAAAAAAACATATCGAAACGGAAGAAAGAAACATAACTTACCACAGTCTGTCGTCTGTGCCTTGTTCACAATATCGGAAACAGCTATATTTACATATCGGTTACACGAACTCACAAAACTGTGGACCGTAAACAAGTGTCCATTTCGTGCACAACCGGTCAAGCCCGTGACGTATATCCGCCCAGTGGTGCGGACAATTAAGAGTCCTTACACCGCAAAACAAACTCAAATTAAAACTTACCATTTATAGACAAACTATACATGCTTACGTGACACACCAGAAAGTATGAAAAAATGTCTTATGTCAGCGTCAACAGAACCAAATACGAATTCCTATTCGTTTCAAAGTTCAAATGAAACCTGCATGACACTTTTAATTCATTCGAATAATGACATCATTCAGAATATACACATGTACTGCTGTTTTCTTTGAGATTATCAGACGTATAGAAATTGCGAGATTTATTTTAATGATGTGCCTATAGTGCACCTCCTCATCTGGATTTTGACATTTCTTTCGATCACTTTTGCTTTTCCCCAGCTCAGTTGTCTCCTTGTTTTCAAAGTTTATGGACTTATCAGCACTAACGAGTCCTAGAAGGACGAAACAGCTGTATGATGTAGCATAACTGACCAATCCTAGAAGGACGAAACAGCTGTATGATGTAGCATAACTGACCAATCCTAGAAGGACGAAACAGCTGTATGATGTAGCATAACTGACCAATCCTAGAAGTACGAAACAGCTGTATGATAACTGACGAATCCTAGAAGGACGAAACAGCTGTATGATAACTGATGAGTCCTAGAAGGACGAAACAGCTGTATGATGTAGCATAGCTGACCAGTCCTAGAAGGACGAAACAACTGTATGATATATTTCTGATTCTAAATGTATATTGAAATGTGCTATATACTTGTGTTTCTTCTGTAAATCCTTATAATAATGCCAATGGTTTCAGTAATTTGCTGATAACATAAGGAAATTAGTCATTATATAAGAGCAGGCCTCCGGGCTTCATTTCTCAAACAAACTTGAATGGTGTTGATATATAACTTAAAATCGACATAATGAATTTGAACAGCTCAATAGGACAAATGTGACGAAAATCTACATGTTATATACGATATATTAATGCAGAAAATATGTAAAAATGTTTGATAAGAAGATAAAATGAAGGTTGATGAAGCTGACGTGATGTTGGTCTAATATTATAGAATCTGCGTTCTATATGTTCTTTGTTGATTGTATGTACTCAACAACGCGAAAAAATATCGATTAATATAGATATGGATAGCAGACTGTTGTAACCTTGTGTTATGTCATTGGGTTTTGTCCAGTTATTAGTAATTGTTGACCAGTGAAACATTATGTTATCAACCTAGGTTTGTCGCTCGTTACAGAGAATAAGTCACCATTACGAAAACTCCAGCAGTAAAAACAAGACATGAAGCCTTGATCGATCGTAAATGTCTGTGGATAATGACTCTGTAAATTGAACAGGACCTGGTACATGTACATGGATTAACAATACTCATATATCACTGATCTTAATTTAATTGATATCTCCATTTGTTGCAGCATGGCTTGAATTTTAAATATATATCAGTATTTCAATCTGTCCCTAACGATCGATAAAAGAAAAGGATGATATTGGAAGGAATTGTTTGTATCCGTAGTTCGAAAATGAAACTTGATGAGTTCCATAGTGTTGGCATCATCTAAAATCTGGTGTTGTACAGTAATATATTGCGGTATGACAATTAAGTATGATAATTGGAAAAGTGATTAGTTGGGTCTAGTGGGAATTAATTTGCGTTTTCAATATAGGATTTTAACATCTTGCTTCGGGATGAGCAGTATTTCGATACCTTGTGAAACTATTTTATACAAAAACATTCACATCACGATTGTAATTGTTGCGTGTATTCTATAATTAGGTTTACATTTATCTGAAATTCTCTACTACAAATGAATGAAATGATATCAAGGAATGACAGTTACGTTGAATTTCCTATTCATTTCATTATTGGATAATACGCTATCTTATCATCCATATTTCTTTTTCAAAAGAACTATTTGTTTGATATCAAGATTTTTACTGCGAAGGAAGAAACATCTTATTGGCTATTTGTTTCTTTTTCAAATCCTGATTGTTTCAGCAATTGTGATGAATAGACTCGTTTTAACCAGTGAAAGTGACGTGCACAGAACAATAATACTCTCATTATGAAGATGATTTATGATTTTATAGGAATTGACTTCAGAAATTGCTTTATATATGATTGATTATTGACATAAACACAATGTATAACAACTTAATCAAACTAAACACAGTATTAGTATTATGGGAAATATCGTAAAACTCGTAAAGAAGACGCGACTTATTTCAGCTTTATTAATGAAATAATGTACAACCTTATTTCAGACTTATTTTTTGGTCGGGCCTGTCTTCTAATTTTTAGGGTATATCTCGACAACATTTTGTTTCATTTTGAAAGCGTATTCATGGATAAAATGTTTTTACTCCTAAAATGAATTTCTAATTGAAAAATTGTATATAAATGGAGTCAGTATCCCAACACCTCCTCAATTTCTTTTTCTTTAAATCACATCTATATTACATATAAAGAGCTCACTTATTTTCATTAATATCAGTTTAAATGTAGTTTAGATATAGTTATATATTAACAGAAGCAATTTCGTTAGCGCACTTTTAATATAGGAATTAGGTATTTGCCCATGAGGTTCCAGCGCATGGGATATGAATCTAATGAATTGCCATATTCTTGTGTGTTTGATTCATTGGAATCCATAACTGTTAGAACTAATGCTCATTCCCATTAAGGCCCGAACCTACTGTTGCGGCATTCGTGTATATTTTTATTAAGAATCTTTGAGGTGTGTTCGAAGCTGCTTGTAGATATTACTGCCACTATTTGTTTCCAGTTTTTGTTGTGTTTTATCCATGGGCAAATATCAAAGTTGTCCAGTATGAATTTCACATGACTCAGATTCATTTGGGAATACACCAGAATGATGGTAATAAATTCTTGTTGTGTATGTTTTGTAGAATACTGCCGACAACTCACAATGGCAGATCACCTCTAATAGGATTGCAATATGTTTCTATTTACCATGAATTCATTAGAGCCATTTATCCTAACGCCATATTGTAGGAGTATCAATATAATGTGCACCTGCGTCATTAATGTTTGGCATGTTTAGATGGAGATGCTATATAACTGATTTTTAGACACGATGAAAATAACCTGATGACTAAAAGTATCACTGTCTCTGTCTAAGTTCTGAATGCTGTAAAGTCTCCTTCTCATAGTTGTTTCTGGGTTAAGTTTGATTAGAGATATAGTCGATAGTAATTTCCTTAGGTGAGGTTTTCATATATATATATGTTGCAAGCATGTATAGTTTGTAAGATAAATCTTCAAGTATAAATCTTTAAAAATAACAATATACCTCACTGTAACAATGATGACATAACCACTGTGTCAATGATGACGTCCATCTAGCTGTTCCAGTGATGCTGTAACGTTATTGTGTCATTGGTGACGTACCATTACTGTGTCAGTGTTGACGTAACATTTACTGTGTCATCGATGGCGTAATACTACTGTGTCCATATTGACGTAACAATAATGTGTCCATGTTGACGTAACAATACTTTGTCAGTGTTGACGTAACAATACTTTGTCAGTGTTGACGTAACATTTACTGTGTCATCGATGGCGTAATACTACTTTGTCAGTGTTGACGTAACATTACTGCGTTAGTGATTGCATAATACTACAATGTTAGTGATGGCGTAATATTACCATGTCGGTGATGACGTAACAATGCTAAGTCAGGTTTGACGTAGCATTGCTGTGTTAGTGATGGCGTAATAGTACTGTGTCTGTTATGACGTAACAATACTGTGTCAGTGCTCACGTTCCCTTACTGTGTCAGTAATGACGTACGGGTACTTAAAGTAGACAATACGTACAAACATCTTTGTATGATATTAATAGCATTTGATGATATTGTTGAGAACGTTACAGTTGTTAAGCGTTAGTGTTACATTTATTCATGGACACCGGCATTAATACACATATCTAAAAAATATATAAGAGTTTATTTGTTTTGGCCAATATTTTCCAAAACCGTCCAATGCTCACTATTGTAATAATATTGTTTCAATATCTGATAAATTCGTCTGTACCATGGTGCTCCCTACACTCTGTAAGTAAATTCTGCTGATTCTGCTTCCTGGGATTTCTTCGCCTCTTCTTCAGGTTTCCTGGCCCCTTTTACTTTCATGCTTTTATATTTTTTGGTGTGTTCTCTAGAATAATTGGTTTGCGGAAACACTACTTACATTGTCAGTTCTGTTTCAAATCAGTACACTTTGTTTTCAATATTAAAATTCCAAAAAGTACTCCAAAATTTGTGGACAACATTAAAACGATAGTTGGCGTTCTGCGCCCAATTTTCCACGATAAACTTCATAGTGAGTACCATACCGTTATTTACACGATGAAGAATGTATCGGTAACATCAAGAGTTATAAGAGAGCCATCTTAGAAAACAACCTCGGTAAAGAGTATTCACGTGATATGGTTAAGTTGTTACACAAAGCATGCTAGGATTTGTTTTCAATAATATGCTGCAAAATGTTGAAATCTCCTCCTTGCTAAGTGTCAGATGACACATAAATCTTTCAAACTGTTTTAAAACTCTCAGGAAAAATTAGATAAATTGGGGTGATCTGTCACCATCAATTAAAGAGACCAAACCTAATGTTGCATCGCTTGGGTCCTTTAGAGTAGTTAGATATTTAAATGGAATGTTAGTGCACTTTTATTACGGCCGCCAGTATAGCCATCATTGCCATCTTTAAGCCAGATTCGCAGTATTGGTTATCTACCAAATCTATCCTAAATACCACATGATTTATGTCTATTCTAATGGTGGTTCAAGTCGAGTGTACCTGTCTGGACATTCGCCGTTGGGTTTTGTTTTTTTCATTGCGACTGGCTAATCCCATACGATTTGATAGACCGTGTAAGATTCATTTCAGAGGAATTCTACTGATAAAAATTAAGCAAGCCACAAAAAGGTTTTGTCTCTTAGCTTCTGCCAAAATAGGCTACGTGACCTTAACCAATATGTTTAATAGTCCCTTTGGATAGCGGTTGTTGTTATTTTGCTACAATAAATTCCGTCAACATGTAAGATGTACCTATATTTAACCAATAACATTTCCGAAGCACCTCCGGACAGTGTGGTGTATTTCCCTAAATATCTTTACTGTTTGTGAGTCATTGGATCACAGACAAAAACTGTCCGATTAGAAACGAAAACAAATGGTTTATGTCATATATTCCGGTTCTACTTTGAATGTTATACAAATCCTATTGTAAACCATACTTTGGTATTTTAAAACTTTTCATTTTTACGTCTTGTCCTTTATGTCTAATCAACATGGGCCCAAAGAGTATTACATGGTGTTTTTCCACACAATGGATTTGCTAAAGCAACCTAGCAAAACATATATGCTCTGGTGTCCTCGATATAGCGTAACATAATTGGAAATTACACCAGGTATGTTTTACGAAAGGATCAATCTAATTAGACCGTTTTCTTTTCATCATACCAAGACAAAAATCTGCTTCTTTCTTTTTTCTTCTGTTTTGTAACATGACTCAATTAGAATTGATATAATTTATTCGTGAATAAGATTACTTTTTACTTCATTTTACATTATCTTTCCTTGGAGAAATTATCATGAAAACCCTACCAACCCATCATCAGAAATGTTACAAACAACAGTCATGATCAGATGATGAAATAAACGATTAAGACAAATGTGGCATTTGTTTGTTGCGAGAAGGATTAATATATTGACAAGCGACATTTCCATTTTTTGAAGATGCATACTAGATAAACATTAAGCTGTTTTTATAATCATTGTACGAGGCAAAAATATCATGCTGCACGCTTTTGCAATATGGTATGCTTATCTGCAAAGCTCGATCTGCAATAAAAACGGATATTAGGCTGTAAAAAGTCATTTATTACTTTACATTTCAACAAAAATCTATAATTTGCCTAGGCTCATCTCCAAGCAAATAAAAAAAAATAAAAATCAATAACTGGTCTGTTTTTGACGTCACGATGGTTATGATGAAGTATTTATATAATACATTAATGATTGTTATATACGATATAAATGACATTGTAGAGATTGTAGAAAAGAAACACAAGTGAGTAGCACCTTTCAAAACAAATGAAGTTCGATACAGTAGAGCAAAACAAATAATTAATCTGCATCAGTTTTTGTTTTAGAAAGACACACCCTTTTCCCAGAACTTTCGTTTCGCCTTTCAATGTCGAATTATCTTTGTGCTAATCTGTTTCCAGCCATTGCTGTACATAATTTTATAATCATGTGATGTTTGAATGCTTCCCATGACATAAAAGATCGTACTGGATATAAATGTTTAAGCGGGTGAAAACATATCTTTTCCAAATATCATTAAATAACGTCTCAAAGTAGAGAGCCCTCACATGACCAATATCTTTGGGTACTTATCAGTTTTTCCGAAATAGATTGCATTTCATTTGACAGTTTTATCGTTCTTTGTGCCTTGTCGTCTAGTACAATGAAAAGATTCTGCGATCTCTAAAAGTAAGCTTTGCATGGATTATTGTATGGGAAACATTCCACATTCCAGTTATCACCCTAAACAATGACTCAAGTATAAATAAACAGATTAAATATATCCTTAGGGTATTAGATTCGGACCTCTTAAGATTTGTATCACGACATGTGTTATGTTGATGAGTTGCAACCAAGATATGCTATAATATTACAATATTAGAAATATCAACTTATGTGAAATATGTTTATACTAAAAGATTGAATCAATATTCCATGACATCATTTTCACTCACCGGAAATGAAGGGTATGCATTTCGCAATGTGTGAATGCACTTCCGTTTTGTGCTGTAATCACTAAATTCCAGAAAAGCCTGAATTAGGCTACAGTGGCCATATTTGGAAAATGATAGTTATTTGTGTTTGTGTGTATATCTTTTTAAAAGGGTAAGATAACAGTTTTTTTTATTGTTTGATCTTTATTTTCTCAAATGAACTAGAACTCTTAGCTTACTTTTATCTCATTCTTCAGACTACCTAGATGAAGTTTTTTTTTTTTTTTTTTTTTAAATTTTCGGTGCACAACTCACTAGTTGATTCAAATAATTATTAGTCATGAAAGCGATCATTTATAAATTGGCATTTTCCATCAATCTTTATAAAATGTGCATGTTTGCACTTCCATAAAAAGGGAAAAGTGTTATTTTATGATAAATGGTCACGCAGGTTATTAGTGCATGTGCTACAGCTCGGTAAAATGGCTGCTCAGAAAAAACATAGCTGTCTGAAATCGATGTTAATATGGTACTTGAAATGGGTTTTTAACCAATATTATCAATGTATCTGATTATAATTTGTGTGTGATTTGTGTAGGTATGTACATCTCAGATGCTTGTAGAATCAGTTCCGTTTCAACATTAATCAAAGAATATAGTTGGTTTGCTGGTTGATTGGTTGTTTGGTCACAGGTTGTCCGTCTCCTGGACTCTTCCTATTTCTAAGCGTTGTACCACCGATACAGGTTGGTTGGTTGGTTGGCTTGTTGGTTGGTTCGGTTTGTTCGGATGGTTGGTTACAGCTTTTCCGTCTCCTTCACTCTGTCTTTTACTAGGCATTGTCTCACGAATGCACGTAAAAGTTCTTGCGAAGTAAAGTATTGTCTGTTGATTGGTTGGTTGGTTGGTTGGACGTAGTTTTGATAAAGTAAGTACGATTGATGAAAATAGTATAAACATTGTATTTTCAAGCATTCGAGAATTAAATAGACAGTCTATCACCATCTGTTTTTTTTGTTTTTTTTGTTTTTTTGTTTTTTTTAAACGTTTTTATCGAATCAAGAGTTTACAGACAACAAAATAAGGAAAACATTCTCTTACTATCATGGAACAACCTATTGTTTGTGTCTGTCTGACAGCACAACACCAAAACGAAAAACATTTTAACATATTTTATCTTTCACATATCTTCGTCAATCATTTTCTACATAGGAAATTCCAACGTTTATTATATTGAGATTCCCCAAATAGAAAACTTCAAATGTTTAGCGTTAGGACCATATTTCAAACGGACTGCATTTCACGAAAGCACTTTAAAACGCGCAAAATCCAAACCTAGTTTGTAATGTGATGACGGTACTCGGGAGTCTTTCATTCATAACGTCATATCACCATGTATGAGAGAGAAAACATCATTATCGGTGTATAATGATAATGATAATTACAAAGGTAATAGTGTCAACCAATAAGAGATAAGCAATATATCACCAAAGACCATCTTCATGATATTCTTAAAAGACTATGATTTAGTTTGACGTAGCGAAGATGTCTCGCCCTGGCGGAACAGTCTCGTTCTGTTAATAGGGAACGTAAGTTTGACGCGTATGGTGACCTTAGACACACACTCTGAATGTTGATTATAAATGGCGGATAACTTTCCATGACAGATTCTGAAATCCGAGGCTTATGGCTTCATTGGCTGTGATGATTACGTGTATTGGCTCGGATGCATGTTGCAACCAAGCTGCCAACAGGGGGCGCCCTTACTGTCAATACATTCTCAGATTGAATGATATATCTTTTCTAATGAATAATGCATAAATGTCCAAGAAAATGCGCCGAATTAGAGGATATGTCCTGTAGGTAATCACAACGGGAGATGGATCTGTACTAATTGTATCTCAGAACATAACATTTTCACATGTCGCCGAGGATTTCAAATACTAAATGCATCACTCATTGGTAAATGTCAATGGTCAAGAAACGAATCATTCTATCGCTAGATTGTGATGTTTCACTGCTCAATACAGGAAAAGTACATTGTGTTACAAAACACAAACAACATGTAGAAATAACGGATATCATACTACATGGAGATAACACATTTGTAAATGTCATTTGAATATCATCGTTCAAACCTGTAAGTAATAGTTTCAATTTGAGGCCCCTAGGATGCAATTCTCTAATGTATAACCGGAAGTAGGAAAAAAAAAAAGAATTTTAATATACTCTCTTGGACACTTGTATTTTAGATACATTTTTATGTAGAGTTGTATTTATAACATGAAGAAAGACCGTTTTATTTGACATTTTGAATACATTACGCTTATAGACTATATTTTATATATATAAATAATATTTACGTGAATTGTTAAGACATTTCACAAATTCTAATTCGCTTATTCAAACTTAGTGGACCACTTATTTCCCTGGACCGTAAACAAATAATTCAGCTTGTTTCATAATCTTGATAAAAGCTAGCTATGTTGGTGAAAATTTCTCTATTCAAGCATAAAGTCTTTCAGGAAATATAAGATAGGATCAGATAGAAGGCTTTTTTTCCCTTTTTTTCAAAATTGTCATTTTTGATTGTTACGCAGTTTTAAATTGGTTAAATCAAATGACAATTTAACATTTTCTTTATTTCCTTTCTTTTTAAACAAGTATCATATAGTGTACTTATCAGTATGTCTATACATATGTATAATCAGATAAAACATACTCTGAGTGTAGACAAAGAAGTAACAGTATTGTCTCCATATTTAATCATATTTCAATGTTGTAATATCGTGAGAAAATCTGTTTTATCTTCTTTTGATTTTCCCAAGTCGCCTTATATATTTCAGCGCTTTAAATCTCTAAATTCACTGACGCTTCCTAGAAGGTGACAGAGAATTATATTACAATTCGGTTCGTTATTTAGCAATAACTTGCACATCAGTATAAATTTGTATGGAAGGGAGCTACCCATTTATGTGAATTTTGTGCAGTCCTTAGAGATTGCAGATGGAAGACACTTCTTATAGTTCCTAATGTGAAACGACAACCCACATGCTTCTTTCTAATTCATGTACGGTTCAGAATATACACATGTACTTGACGAGTTTTTTTTTTTTTTTTTAATATCTATCATTAAATTAACATTTATTTAATTATTGCGTAAGTGCAACTCCCAATCTATAATTAGATATTTCATTTCAACCGTAACCAATTTTAATTGTCCATAGTCACTTCTTAGATTTCATAACTTAAGTGTCTTAGTATCACTAACGACCTATAGAAGACAATGGTGTATGATTCTATCTAACGAATTACTTTCTATTCCTTATTCCATCATTAAATACGATTTTGCCTTTTTCTAAATCGAATTCTCAAATGAAGTTATTCTAATACTTTTTTTCTTGTTATTATTTGTTACGGAAAACTCACGTAACCACCCACCTTACTTTGATCAACATCTGAATATTTCCATGCAGGTCCGTGTTTATAACATGCCAGGTTCCGCCTAAACTACATTCTACAGAATATAACAAACGTATTATTTGGTGCGTGACCTCCGATGACCATCCATAGAAGTCTCATTACATATTCATATCCTTCGGAAAAAAGAATCAACAAGTAAATTATGATAAAAAATCGATCAACATAGGAAAGACTTATCCAAATACCCTAAAGGGAATAAACCAGAATTTTTGTAATATCTCCTGTTTTGATAAAGACAGGAAGGAGATAAATATATATCATTTTAAAGTAATGCCAAGTTCTCGAAAAGAGAGCAAAGGTCGTAACAAAGAAACCTTTCGAATACCAATTTTCGGCAATAGTTCTTAACCCTGTTCCCAACGAAAGTCACCATCCTGTTGTGATATACATTGTACAATGTACGTATGACCTTGAGGTAAGCAATGTGAGTTATTTACAGAGTTGAGCATGAAGAAATGCATTGCCCCCGGGAGAAATCGCTTATTCACACGTGCCATTATAAGCACTCAGTTTATTTTTATTGAAATGCAATTTGTTGTTCCTTACAAATTATCTACAGCATGTAATCTACATTTTTGTCACGTTATGTTAGCATTATATCATAAATACCATTTGACGCCGAATATATTCAGCATAAGTACGTTACGCATGATAAGTATCAATTACTAAATGATTCACGTGTGTGCTTATAACGTGTGACGCTACTTACATAAGGTTTACAATACGATATATAATATACAAAACATGGCATCATTTACCTGATATTCATTAAAACTCGCCGACTTCTACTTCGTATGCGTGATTTATAACAATAATAATGTGATATCTATCCATTATCAGATGCAGCAAACCTGACAGGTTATAGAAAACAAGCTAATAGGGTTTTCTACCCAATGCCATGTTCCGAAAGGTTTAATGACGTTTTATGACATTCGTTAGTGAAAGGCATGCTTCAACTCCAAACATGTTGCTTCGTTCTTAAAGGATTCGCCGGTGGTGCTGGGAACTTTAGTGTAGAAGCTCGAAGGCGTGTAAAATAACGTCAAAATCTTTCCAGTCAAATGTTAGAACTTAGATAGGAAGATGCAGTAATAACTAAGCACATTTGAACAGGTAAAAGTACTTGGAAAAATATAGTCAAACGAAACGCATGAATTGGCACGGACTTGTAGGGTTGTTCCCGGTACAACCTATTACCACTCGTTTTTCCTGCTACTTTTATCTTGATATTTGCACTGGTCACTGCTAAATATCCTCTTACTTTAGAACATTTTCGCTACTTTGATTTCCCCAAACATCGGTACATATTACTACATACTTCCCCTTTTGTCTGCGTTCTCTTTATGACTAACACTTGTACCTAAAAATGCCCTAGCTCTCACTTCCT
This sequence comes from Ylistrum balloti, assembly GCF_031769215.1. Taxonomy (NCBI): domain Eukaryota; kingdom Metazoa; phylum Mollusca; class Bivalvia; order Pectinida; family Pectinidae; genus Ylistrum; species Ylistrum balloti. The sequence continues at coordinate 1,414,603 of NW_026781979.1, read as the reverse complement.
AATGTTTGTCTCCCTATCAACCAATTATACTATTTACAATCTACAATCACACATTTGTGCAATACACAAAAAATATAGTTTATCATCATATTATTTTCAAAGTATTTGAAAGCCGTCAGATCCTCCCCTGTCGCCAGACTAATGACGTCACACACGAGAACTCGTCACACCTACATCGTTACCTGTAAACTATTGCACGATATAGCCCGTTACCGCTTTCATTCTAACAGGGTTTTTATGTAATGTGACGATGTTTGATTATGGTTTCATTATAGTAAATATATCATTATCATTTGCAGTGTTGTTGAATAATAAGGGAGAAAGAAGAAAAGAGAGAATAATTCTTGTGCTTGAAGCACAATATGCTGTAAAAATCCTAAAAGTGATGGTGTAACTTAACAAGTGTGTATTTTTAGTGTAGATATTAGAGAAGTAAATTGTTCGCTGCAGTACAAACATGTCTTTGATTGTTTTTTGTTAAAGCTTTCGTCTATATAATAATTCTATATGTAACTAACACGATGCAAAGTTTTAATTCTCAAATGCATTTCCCTCCAATGGAAAACAAAAGAAGTAATTGATAACCAAAAGTAACAATGACGATCTGATTAGTATAATTATCCCGAATTACTGACAGATGTTACTTCTCACTTTTTATTTTTACAAAGCATTACCACAGAAAATCAAATCATTAATGGTTTTATTTCACAATCAAAGTGGTTTTACTGTACACATGATCATGATATTGCTCTGCGATGGTCTAACGAATACAAATGTATAGGGATTAACAGAGTCCATCATTCTCATTTATTTTTCCATGTGCATCGCTGAAAGAATTTGACATGTAGTGTAAATTAATTACGGAGTGAAACAATTAGGGAGGAAATGATCACTCACAAATATGATAGACTTTTCTGAGGGTTTCTGTTATACGTATTTCAGTTCTATTATGTCATTAGTTAGACACAGCAGAGCCAAAAATTATATAAACATCATAGGCCTCGAAAGACTATAGATGGAGAAGATAGACATCTGTGTAGACAGGCAAGACGAGCCGTATTGCCCACTGCCATCAGACTCGGAGAAAGCGGAACGTCATTCTTCGGGTTAGTCGGCGGACGCTCACCAAAAAACGACTTCTCTCACACGTCCGCTGTTGACAGGAAGGCACACGCAAGCAAGACTGCAATAAGCACATGATAAGCGGACATTTAATATTAGGTCATGGTGAAGAGTCTGGTCTAATGAAAGCAGATTTTTACTCAGTCCAACAGACGGCAGGATCCGTGTTTGAAGAAATACGGCATACCATCAGAATCGCATTACGGGCACAACAGCCTTTGGTAATGGCGACATTACTTTTTGGAAATGTTATTCTCTAAAGTGTAAGTTTCACTTAAATGTTTTTGATGGATTTTTAATTGGATAGAATTATCTTGACCACATCCTTTGACCTTTAATTACCATGTCCATCTATCGACAGAGCGCCCTATACTTACGACAATTACAAACCATACAGAGACTGGATAGTGCAAGGCTGTCTTCATCAAGAAATGATAGAGACACTCCGATGGATTGCAATATCACCAGATTTTATCCCAATTGATCAGACAAAAGGTAAATGCACGGGGTCCAAAATGAAGAATGTTCATACCCGAAAGAGCACCTTGCTTAGTTAATCTTCCTTACCAAGTATTATGTTTTGATGACTCATCTGTTCATAAGAGAAAGCTGAAGTATACATATTTCTAGACCTTGGAAATATTTTTATCATGTCTTGTGTACATGATACAACACTTCCGGTTCTGTAAATGTACATGCCTACCGATTGTGTATAGTTTTGTAATATACCTAAAAGCATTCCTATATATCCTGTTGGGTTGTCATTGACTATTGCTATACGTATAGGGAACAAAATCATTCCATATATAAAATATGAGTGGTTCCTAAGATCAAGTCTATATTAAGATTCTACCGTCATGTGATTTAAGGCCTGCAAGTAAAACATGTAATGTTAGTAAATCTGAAGACATTTAACCGATGAAAACTTCCTGGTAATTCTGTACCTTTTAAGCACTCATTCCTGTGACTTTTAAAACTATTGTAAACATCAAAATGTCTCTGTTGTGAAATTAGTGGGAATACGCCCAGACAAACCGTCTAAATATAGAGGAAAATCCGGAACAGAAAGGTCACTGCATCACAGATTTCATTCAGAGTAATGCAAGTGTGTGTGTTGTTCACTACAACATCTGCTGGAATTACAATGTTATTACTTAATTAGGCTTATTCTCCGTTGATTTTATAATGTTTACAAATATTGCTGTTACGACGCCATCAGGGCCGTACAAACTTTTTAAAATCGATCTAGCTTGATCTCTTAAAAGTTACCGCAAATTAAATATCCTATATTGATATAAATGGTAACTTTCATAAGGGCATAAGTAGATTACTTCGTACAGTTATTCAAAATCATCCCATGAGACCCTAACATGTGCGGAATATCCCTCAAAAATTTGTTTTATACCGTGTATTTTTTGACTGATTAAATGTCTCTAGACGTTGGTTGCAGAAATTTTGTAAAACAACATACAGGAAAAGAATTTGTCAGTCATAGGATGAAAACTGAACAAGTCTATGTGCTTATCTTCTAGTTGACTGCTATCTATAAAGCATAATCGTACCTCAAGCAAACATCAATCGGATGACTGATCAGAAGGACCACCTCCGGATAGATGTGCTTTTGTCTTCTATGACTTTCACTTCCCATTTTCCTTTTTAATCCAAACTGAATTGAAAATAAATCTGTGTAACAGATTGCACACAAATCCAGATAATCTGACCTACGTATGAACTTGGGCGTATACAGACGAGCATGGTGGCAGATATAAAACCACTGGTTGGTACTGTTCCATCACGTGAACATCACCTTCTTCGTATATGTCAGGTTTTGGCAAGAAACATTAGTGTTGATGGGATTTTAAGCCGATGGTCTCTGATTCACAAATTATATTCAATCAAGTGTTCTTTTAGTTCAGTTTGGAAATTGCCTTTTCAGATTTACTGGGTTTTTTTTACTGTGAAGTACCTTTCCAGTACGCAATGATATATTTGTAGACACTGAAAAGCTGTCAAAAATATATTCCATTATTACACGGGATCATTTGATCCGAAATCTAGTGGTATGCTGCCAAGAGTTATCTCTTTTTAGCTCCGACGCTTGAGATTTAAAGAAGAGAAATAGCTCATCTGCAATCGACGATAACTTCGAAATGGATGACAATTTTGGGAATTTTGGTGCTTTTCTATCTTTAATATTTTATTTCTTTCTCATGACAGTTTACATATCATACAACTCTGAAAGTCCAGGGAGCGGCATAAAGAGGTAGCAATGAGGCAGACAGCTAACGTATATCAGTGGGGTGGAGGATGTACGTTCATCATGTCAATGTCCAATCATTAGAGGTCAAAAGTGCGCACGTGAACTGCCGAGGGAAGATTCTAGAGACTTTGACCCATGTATATAAATGGTTCGTCCATGTATAAGAAAAATAGATACCTAATCATATACAGAAATCTGGTTTACAAAGTAACCTGCTAGTTAATGTCCTCTGGGTATCACACGATCATGCCAACAGAAAGACATCGCATGATTTTCCATCAACGACGAAACTACTTGGGGAATAATCAGACCGACTAAATGTCTTTTGTAGCATACATTCAGACTACGACAACTTTATCACAATCAATATGTTTTTAGATTGAAACCAGATTTAAGAGATGACGAAGCTTTATACTTTTGTTATCTACAGTGCCGAGTCATTTCAAAAACAACAGATGATATAAATATACAAATGTCACGGAGGTGTTCGTGTATACTGGCTTGTAGCACGTTCCCTGTTAAGCTTTTAGGCATTACCAGTGAAGGATATTTAAACTTAAATGAAATTTTGAAAAAAAAACTTAATTATCCTTATGGAATATTGAAACGAACATTTTGAATGATCACCTCAAACAAAAGAAAATACTTCCCAAAATATATTGAGAAAAGAATACTTCAATACCCTTATTTAAAACTTAAGTACTCGTACAATGGTTTGCTTACAACATCGAATCGGAAGTCAGTTTTTACGTAATATATAATACCAATCACAATGGCAGTTTCATTCTACAAACCTATCGATATTTCTTTTCTAGTATGAATAACATCACTGTGATCCAATAAAAACACGACTTGTTACAACATGTGGCCGGAAACAGATTCACCCGGTATTTCATTAGCTTCTATTTGTGGACTTTCTGTACTGGTAACCAGCGTTCTCCTTTAGAAATATGAAGATGTGGGATTTAAACATAATACAAGCACTTCCGTTGAGTTTCTATTGATTGAAAAAGTGGTAATTGCATATTTTTTTAAACGGAGCATCATTTTTACATTATTTTCATGTGATAATTGTATTGAACAATCGTTGGACTGGCTTAATGCTCTGTGATTCTCTCATAACTTTAATGGCGTGTTTCGCGGCCATAATTAATGTGAGTTAGAGAACAAATTCACACCGACTAAACAGGTGTCATTCATAATAGACAGCATGGTTAAATGATAACGAGAATTTATGGATTCGCATGTGTTTTGCTGGAATGCATACGCAATGTACCTCTGCTCATCGCCCTTCTGATGTCGTTTACCAGTACATTGGATTAGCAGCGGTTACGGCAATCAGTTTTTATAACTATGTAGCGCTTTTCGCAAATGCCTTTAATTATTAAAAAGCATTTGCATTCATCGGTGGAATGTAATTATTCATGAAATATTGAAACTTCATGTTTCCCTTTACAGTTATCAATATAAAACTTTCATTCATGAATGGTGTTATACATTAATAAAACATAAGAGTTGGAAATCTACGAAATTTGTGATAGTATAAAAACAATTTTGTTGTTTCAAAATGCATAAGTCAACTTAAAGAAACCATCCAGAAATAATCCATATTCTTTCCTTGTTGATTTTAAATAAACAGCAAAATAAATGACGTATTTTTGCCATTGTTTCACAGTGCGAAATATTTATGAACAATCGTTTTATGTAAACCCTTGGATATCAATTCCTACAGAACTAATTATACACCTATCAAGCCTTACACATAACTAGACAACTAAATGCACCAGTACCATCATTTGTAACCAGCTTCGCCAAAACTTGAATGAAAGGAATTTGAACATCTTAACGCAAGAAAAGTTCGAAAATTCGAAACCGAAATCTTCATTTTGTCTGGAATCGTGTGGGTTTATCCTAAGTTGTGCTCATAGCGCTTTGCTGTGAAAATTCCTTCATTTTTATTCGGGTCCGATCCTGAAATTGCCACTTTCTCAAAGTCAGTTCACTTTATACATGGTCATTGTAGTACTTGTAGGCCTCAATGACCCGATGTCATGCAGCATATCATTCAAATAACATTACGTAAACGTAATTCGACATTGATATAGCGAAATTTTGACATTTTCGTCATTGTAAATCTAATTTGTATCAGAAGCTGTCACTGTTTGACAATGCCACTATGCTGGAGAAGAAATCGGGCGGTTTGGCCTGTAATTACAGCTCAGTCGCCGCGAGGGGTCCGAGACAACGTCGTCTGTCCGGACCTGCGCACAGATGGACTTCCAGTACATACACAGCTGGAAACATGGTCATGAGCTGTAATTCAACAATGAGATTTCAGGCAAAGCTAGTGCAGTCACAGACACGTAGACAGATTATAACGAGATAGATAGAAACAAGTAAACAATGTTATGAAGGGTGATGCCTACTGTATTAGACAAAAAATTATACTGTGATAACAGAAACAGACAGATTAATAAATTTCTTTGAAAGAAACGGTTTTTGGCAAAGTACATAAAGTTCATTGTGTATTATCTGTGTGTATAAAAGTTTTACTTGCTTCATGGGTGTGCTGAATTCTGAAGTATTTATCACCATCTTACGGAATAAGTGACGACGTACGCGGGAACCCATGTAGAGCCGAGGAATTATTTGTATGAATTTACTCTTATTTTTTAATGCTGTCCTTATCTTGGACAGCTTGACAGTGAGCCCAAACATAGAATACTCTGTTTCGCCAACGAAACAAATTGAACTTCATCAAGTGAGTTCCTATTTCTCCCCGAATCACTGCAAGCTTACTGAGTATAGTATCAAGGACGAGTACGCCAGCTGTTGGCGACAAAGTAAAATGACTTTAAAAATGACCCAACATCTATCAATAAATAACATAATGAACATTTGATTTCAGACGGCATTAACAGTGATTGCTAGCACCAATTCATGTATACATTCTGGTGATTTCTCTGTGTATAACAGTGCAACCAAGGGTTTTTCTATAACTTTATACCATACTAATGACGTCAAAATAGCACGCCATGACAGTGCAGTTCGTAAATTCAATGATCCGCCTTCAAACGAAAGGAAACTGTTGTTCTCAGCTCTTAACAGGTGGAGTGAGAATAGTTTCTGCTGAAGACACGGTAATTGGGAACTAAGTATATGTTGTATATATCCATAAAACATTCTCCGCTATAACCGATTGTCGGTTGACGCCATCTTCATTCTTTCCGTAGAAGAGAAAAATAAATTTATACAAGATGTGTCAGAAGCCAAAATGAAACACAAAGAGAGAAAATGGAATTTTCTCAGCTGCTAAAACATAAACATAGGGATTGAATGCATATCCTGAAGTTTTATAGTGGTTTCAGAGCCAGATTATTGCAAAAGAATGGATTCAATAGCATTAAAAATCTTGTAGATATTCATTTTAACCCTGAAATAAATAGGAATGAAATACATCACAAGGATTAAAAGGCATATATGTGTATTTTGCATTCTTAGGAAAACTGAATTTCACTCGGATTACATGAAAGTTTTATGATGTTCGGTGAAAACTGATTTATATTTAGAATGATTTCAATGACTTTTTTGTTTTTCTTTATCAGTAACTTTCATTTACCTCTTACAAAATGGTTTGAATAAAAAAAATATGTACATTCTGTTAATAATAATATTTCAAAGTTTGCAGAGCCATTTTATCAATAACGTCAAAAAATTAAGATAAATTAAGAGCGACCCAACTGTAATTCATAACATTATCGTTCGGAGATTGTAAACATTGTCTTTGCGCTAACCATTTTAGATTCAGATTAATTCAAATTCATCTATTTCGCTCTGTCTCGCGTATAGCGTGAAATAAGAGGTCATTTTATTAAGTAAGCATTGAAACAAATAAAGTTCTGGCTAATTACATAATTATACATAGTAAGAAATCATATCAAAACGGCGGGCTAAAACGAGGCTTCGAAAGGTCATGTGATGAACTCGGCTATCTTCGATCATAACAGCGATGGGGATGGGTAGTAGACACAACGGCGAGTGTCGACAAGCGTTAGTTTGAAGCTGATAATCTTTATCAAATCAGAGTGTAATAATTTTATAAAGAATCTTATTTTGAGTATTACAGTTCTTGTCCGAAATCAAACGCATGGGAAAAAAATAACGAAATCTAACCATTTAGTCACTCTACCCCTCCATTCCCCACCATAGGTAATGTGTGATATGTTCTGTTTACTTTGGCGACTGAGCAAACGCCAAACAGAACTATTGAACCTCAACACCTCAATGACGTAAGTGCGTCATGGTCTCCATGTCTCGAAAGTATTTACTTCCGCTACCCACCCATGCTGGTCTGACAATGTGCTCAACAAACCTGTACCTTAGCCGGAACTGTCGCTGCTACAGGGTAACTACACTCTAGCCAAGAGCAGTACAATCGTAACAGTATACTTTACTGTTCGCTATTTAAATTTTGATATATGTATATAACATTAACCATTATCTATGTGATGATTCCAATTCAATTCCATTGAGAATTTATCAGATGGCAGGATTGGTCTTACCCGAACTCTTGCGGGTAACAAGTAAACTTCTCAACGTCAATTTGAATTTATATCAACAAGACAACAAGAAACAGTGTGCGTGATCTCGATTTAGGAAATTCGACAGATCCTATGTCAGCTCGTTCTAGTAAAGATAGGGAAAAACTGATAGTGTCTTTCTCTGTCCAAAACTGTCTTATACCTGTGCCACACCGGAACAAGAAATAACCTGATAAATCGTGTGTCTGTCCGACATAGTCCAGGAAATGTTCCAATAGAGCTTGTGACATGAAATCGTAACAGGAAATAACACGATACAGCTTGTGTCACACCGACACCATGCGGCACAGGTCAAAGCAGGAATTACATGATTCAGGCATTTTGTGTGTCTGATACAGAAACCAGTCCTACAGAGCTGATGTCCACTAAATACAGATCCAGCTCTAAAATTTAAAAATTTCCGAAGAATTCAAACATTGACGGAATTTAACCTGTCATATTCCGTATCATCAGAAACTTCAGTCTGTCTGTAATTTAGCCAAAATTGGATGATTTTTTTTCTTGTGATAAAATGTACACTTTGAAAATGGCATACCAGGAAGTCTAGCATACCCATTGTGTATTTTTCAAAAGGGGTTCGATGTATTTTATTTAGTAGTAACGATACCACATGTATTTAAACAGTGTATACTCTGTGGAATAGGTCAGACACATGAAAAAGATAATCTCTTTATGTGAACATAAAAGTCTCTCCAGAGACCAAATCTGGGAGGGTGTAAACTGAAATTCACAGAACTTTGATGCGTTTGATTCGATTTTGCCTACGCAGTGACAAATATGGACCGTTAATGTCGCGTAGGAACAGTCCATTTCTCTTTGTATTTCTTAGTAATGTTATCTGGTAGACCCGATAAACAACGCTTTTATTACTGATTATTGGATATATCCATGTAAAATTGAACGAACATGCGGCGTTAATTAAATACCAGGAAGCGATTAAAAAAATCTCGTCCATTTGTAATTCTGTCGATGTTATTGCTGTCAGCGTTTTCTTTCAAGATCAGTGACTTTTTATCTTATAATATACATTAATGTAGAAAGTTATAGAAGATCCATATTTTGTCGTTTGATAGCGACATTCTTTACATTTTCCTTAATCAAGTCCAGAGCTATATTATTGCGTAATGCATGGGCGTGTCAAGTATCAACCATAAAATACGAAAATGTGGCTTATTTACACTACAAAAAAGTTTCCTCAAACAAAAATCAAAATGTTGAAATGCTTTGCTACATGTCTTCATATCTTTGTTATCATGTTCAAGTTTTTGTGAGCTTACGTAAGTTGAAATACATATACGGTCGACATGAATTTAAGCCTTGCGACTAACATCAATATACATTGTATAATGGACTGTTTCCTAAAGTAGTTTCCAAATAGCAAGGGACCAGACGGTAATAAGCCACGATGTATCTGGACGACGCCATTTTGGATTTTTTGTTTTGTTTATGTAACTGCTCTTGTTAGTACTGCGCATAAGATAATAATTTTAAAATTTCAACTGATTTAGACCTCCAGCACTCGGATGTGATTAGTTGTATCCGATCATTGAAAATGTAGTCAGTTTTAACTTTAGCGACCAATTCCATAAAGTGATTATATTAACAAAGAAAACGACTTTACATAAGCTCTCTGTGTTGCTGTAAATAACTATGTTTCGATAAGTCAACTTGGTTAGGAAGCAAATTTCACCAAAACCGAGCTAGTTTGGAAACAGATGTCAATCGACCGCAGGTAAATAAACATAAGCATACACATGATGTATGCATTTTCTGATTCGAAATATCGAAGGAAGGCACATCCAGTGAATCTGTCCAAGAAATGATTAGGTATATCAGTCGGTTGAGACAATACCAGTCATTAAAAAAGGAAGAATAACGTCTCTCTAATTCTCACGTGTCAGTAACACTTTCATAGATACAGTGTGGGAGGAAACTGAGATTCAGATATATGATGTTGCTCCTCTATATTTCTGTAATTTTGATTACTATGCATTGTGTTGGTTTGTTAATTCCTGGCCATTCATACTTCCATGGGCTGTAATCTGCCACAGGTTTAATTGAAGTGATAATTACTGATTGTTCATTTTACTTGCACATTACGTCACCGACGCATTGCATTTCGCAAAATGCAGCTTCGGCAGTTTTGACTTGGAGACAATAACGCCTTCCCTTGACCTCATACATTGAAGTTTCTATCAGTCTTGCTCTTACGGGAGTACACCAAAGGGATCATTAAATGAAATTAAATTCCTCTTCATAATTAACTGTTGAATCCTCCTCCTTCAGCTTTACCAAATCATTTGCAAACGAAATGTCAACCTCGTCGAGGCGTATTGGTCATGGATATTGAAGATATCAATATAACGACATGGTGAAATCACTGTAACATTGACCGAACAGTCTACAGACATAGAATAATATCATTAGTTAAGAATACTTGCTAAGAGCGTAAATTCAAATATGTTAGATTTGTAGTCTAGTCCCACCGCCGGCACCACCCACGTGTACAATACGATATGGATGGTTTCCGGATGATGATCGTCTAGGTCTCTTGAGTCACGCATCAGACTCATCTAACAGATTCAAAACCTGTCGATTCGATATCACGATTATTTCGCTTTTGTAAGCATCTTCGTACCGATTAAAAAAAAGCTTGTCTGAAAAAATACTTAATTCTTACATAGATATGATAATAGTATTATTTATAAATATACAGAGGCGATTAAAAATCTGTTCTTATCTCAGAATATGACCTTTTTCATTGTCTTTCTGATAACGTGAGTGTCGAACACTGTGAAAACAATCAGAGGACATCAATGAAGCGTTCTCATACCTGTTCACAATTCTCAAACGTCCACGGCAAAGTAATTACCCAAATATCCTACATATCTTATCCTCATGAAGACCGCACAACGTCTTAACATGGTTGCCTGTTGAATCCAGCAGACACCCTATGGGTATGGAATTGCTATCATACGTAGTAAAAAACAGATTATAACAAATACTTCAGTGAATGTGACCTAAACAACAAACTGATCCAGTTTGAAGTTTGTCTGCTGGACGTCATTATATTCAAGATAACCATTACAAGTAACAGATATAGTATCGTCTTTAATAAGCACGATGGAAATTAGCCATAACACTATCTACAGGACTGATATGGAATACTTGCATATCAGTTGTTTCCAGTCTGACGACTGGTGAAAATGTTATTTTTGTACCTTCCATACTGTTCAGCCAATCTATATCCATATAGCACAATGAATGTGTATATAATTCTAAACAATCGAACGGCTTTTGTATCAAGGGGAGATAACTCTATCCATACATCTGATTATGTCTGAAGCGTAGTTTGAACATTGCTTCATTTCATATGAAGTTACATATTGTTTTTGATATCATAAGATATGATATTAGATTTCTTATTTTCTGTAGCATCCGTATTTGATAGATTATAAAATGCCGTTGAATATTCATTAAACTCTAGGGACATACTTAAAATAAAACGTATTTTATATTTAACAATTAGTTAAGATGAATATTTATTAAACTCTAGAGTCATATTTAAACTTTAAAATAAAAGCCTATTTTATATTTAACAATTAGTTTAGTTGAATATTCATTAAACTCCAGGGACATATTTAAAATAAAAATGTAATTTTTATCTAACAATTAGATTTTCAATATGGCCAATGGCAAGCATTTTGGTTATTGACCTTTGAAGTCAGTGTTACTGACATAACTCCTAATCTTCCTCAAAATCTTCAGGAAAAGTCTGGGACATGTCATATGTTGTGTTTGATTTGTTCAAAGAAATCGCCATAAGACATTTTATTATTTCTACTTTTTGAAGATTTCTTAATTGATCGGATGTTGTGTATGGTTAACTTAGGATGTCGATTTGGTCGAGGCCATCTTTACATAATATTGAAACATATCGTGTAATCATACCATAAAGTACCATTATGGAATCACTTTTTTTCACGTAAAACATTAATTTTCATGAATTATTGTGATATTAATATTGGTATGTTTTGCGAGATCGGTACTAAGAACCGACAGGAATCTATTTTCCTAGTTGTGGTTGATAGTTATTTGTCATATGGACGTAGTATAGCAGCAGTTAGATTTGGTATGCAGCTTTTGTTGGCACCAAATTTTCCAAGTACATTATAGATGTAAGTGCACACTTATGAAAGACAGCGTGTAATATATCAGTTGTGTACAGAAAAAAAACTGAAGCAGAATCTTACGAAGTAATGACCTACGTTAAGTGCCATAATAATGTTTTCCTGGAGTGATTATTTTTTCGTTATTCTGTTAGAAATTATCTTGTCTGTTTTGAAATTTTATGAAATTTTAAAGAAGTTCCGAAGAAGATGATGGAACGGCTCTAGTCTACAATACATAGTGTTACGCAATGAAATCACTATTAAATCAGATGTACACAGAAGAAGCATTTGTGTTAAGTACAGTTATGATAACCTCTAAGCCGAAATCGCCAATTGCATCTAAGCATCTAGACAAAATCCTCTTAACAACGAACCTTAAAATACCAGTGATTCATAGCATTAATGAAGCTAATAAGCTAAGGGCACAGAAACACAAGTCAGATGGAGCATTCTTCTCTGGCGTGGGGATAACTTGTGCTAGATATATGGTTTGATGTTGACAGAAATTTATCGTAAACAAGAACTTGGGTGTAAAATGTTTCAAGTGTGTCGGATATTGATTCAAATCTTTAAAAATTTTGACAGCAATAGTGGTTTATAATTTTTTTGAATTTTTACATGGGCTATCTGATACATATTGCGCACTAACTGTAACTTAGGGTATTTACATGTCGAATGTACTTGTACAAACAGTTAGTAATATATTAATCATTAAACATTTCAATATGTGACATATGAAGTATCTAAATGCAGTAACACGAAAATTAGACACATCGTAAACAGATTAATTTTGATCTTCTCAGATGCACTATTAAAACCAGGGCACGATATATACAAACATTTCTGGAAGACGGGATGACGTCTTTACAGTAACTACAAATATCATAGCATATGGGTGCACAGAGGGAAAATGAAATTCTGAAAATAACGTGCTTAGATTCCAACGGAGCGTCTAAATAACTCTGGAATGTTTTTAACCTAAGTTGTTTGATGTACGAAGGACAAGCTGATAACACAATCCATATGATGCCCGTAGTTGATTCATTCAGATAAATAAGAAAGATATTAATACCATTTTTAAAACATTCACACGTAGTGTGAGATTTCATTATATAGCAAAAAATACATGGTGTATATTTCAATAATAATGAATTAACCATAAGAAAAACTGCAAACAGCATGCCCTTCGTTTGTTATGTCTGTAATGATCTACGACTTTGTACATCCTATGTCTCTCACTATGTAGTGTATGCGTCTTCTGTCTCTCACTATGTAGTGTATGCGTCTTCTGTCCCTCTCTATGTTGGGTATGCGTCTTCTGTCCCTCTCTATGTTGGGTATGCGTCTTCTGTCCCTCTCTATGTTGGGTATGCGTCTTCTGTCCCTCTCTATGTTGGGTATGCGTCTTCTGTCCCTCTCTATGTTGGGTATGCGTCTTCTGTCCCTCTCTATGTTGGGTATGCGTCTTCTGTCCCTCTCTATGTTGGGTATGCGTCTTCTGTCCCTCTCTATCTTCGGTATGCGTCTTCTGTCCTTCTCTATGTTGGGTATGCGTCTTCAGTTGTTGCGTATGCGTCTTCTGTCCCTCTCTATGTTGTAAATGCGTCTTCTGTCTCTCACTATGTAGTGTATGCGTCTTCTGTCCCTCTCTATGTAGTGTATGCGTCTTCTGTCCCTCTCTATGTTGGGTATGCGTCTTCTGTCCCTCTCTATGTAGTGTATGCGTCTTCTGTCCCTCTCTATGTTGGGTATGCGTTTTCTGTCCCTCTCTATCTTCGGTATGCGTCTTCTGTCCCTCTCTATGTTCGGTATGCGTCTTCTGTCCTTCTCTATCTTGGGTATGCGTCTTCAGTCCCTCTCTATGTTGCGTATGCGTCTTCTGTCCCTCTCTATGTTGTAAATGCGTCTTCTGTCGCTCTCTATGTAGTGTATGCGTCTTCTGTCCCTCTCTATGTTTTGTATTTATCTTTTGTCCCCTTCAGTCCTATCTATGTTGTGTGTACGTCTTTCGTCTTCTCCATGTTAACAATCGGTTTGCATCGTTCGTCTCTCTTTAAGCTATGCGTACGTCCTTCGTCCATAAATCACTTTTTCGATCCTCTCTGTTAGTCTCTAAACTTTTTACAATATTGCACGTATAACTACATTGTTTAAGCACATTAAACAACCAAGTAGTGTGGTTTTCCATTGTTTGTAACGCTTAATTGCAGTCTATAGACAGACATATTTCCCTTTTATTAAAAAACATATCTATAGACTTGCATTATAGCAAGAACTATTCACGAAAAGTGTGATAGGAACGCTTGTAGTGTCTAGTGTACGAAATCATAGGCTCCACACTTCTCTGCACTTTGTAGGTCGTTTCCAATCCGACTGCTCGGCTCCACGGATTCTGAACAGATGTCGTTTTGCCTGAAATTGAGAAGCGTCTTGGGATTTGTTGATGTTTTGATTATTTTAAGGGACGAAACGATTTTGCGCATCAGCCAATTTAGCCTTGAATATCGAACCCTGCTCTGGGGACGTTTTACATTAAATGAAATAATTTATACAATGTAGTTCCGCATATTACGGAAATGCCAGATTCTGGCAAGTTTGGAGGTGTTACCTGGTTGTTGTAAAAACAAAAACGAAAAAAAACAGTAAAAAGTTTTGTTTGACAAAATCATTTTGATGGTGACTGATACCGGAACAGTTATTGGATCAATGGTTCTCATTCAGATAACAAGCATTAGTGAAGCATGGCGACAGTAGTGAAAATAATGTGAAAGTCGACTGTCGGAAACGCAGATTTTATGTCAACGATATGTTCAACATGTAATGCGACCATGAACTGTAGATTGTACGCATAAAACATCGATTTTACTGAAACTGCTGACATCCTGATCTGTTTTATCTATACTGTAGTCAGAAAACACTTGAAATGTCTGTGGTAAACCCATGGCTGTTATAGCACAACAGAGTGGTTATATCCTCTCCTCGGAGAAGTAAAGAAAAATCTGACTGCTATTCCTCGGGTTGTTTTAATGTTGTGACCTTACCTAAATGTGTGGACAAAATATATCTTAAAAAAATTGATTTCTGAACATGGAGACTGGTAAAAATTCCTTTACATTTTGAAAGAATAGTTGCCTTTATAAGGTGATGGCTTCAAGTGAACAAGAGAAACTTCCAAACACTGAAAATGTACATCAACGCCTTCTCTGTGTATTTAATGTCACATTGTTAAGTAACAATCATCGATCTATGGTCGTCGTACTGATCTTATTCAGAAATATTCAATTTCTTTCCGCGAAATGAAGCTGGACATATCGATGCTCTTTAGTTTGCCTGTTGGTTATCTTGTTGTCATTTGAGAGAGCAATATTCCTCACTTGGATTGACCAAATTTTACATTGCGGATGTCATCGATGAAGGAAAAGACGCTTTCTTCTCTGAAACAAATGGATTATTCTCCCTGTACCTGTTTAATCACCTTGTAGATCTTTGTTTTGCTTACATTTTGCCCCAGTTTTATTGAATTAGAGTTTGATTTATGTTAATATGTTCATATATTGATATTTTCTTGTTGTTATCCAGTCATCACCTGACAATAATATAGAAGTCTGCTTTAACTGACTACGAGGACAACAGTTTCTACATCATCTCAAACATTGAAGGGCATTTGTGTTTACTGTTACCTAAAATGGCATTGAAATTACTATGTTTTTTTATGAAACTTGCTAAATTTGAGAGAAAAAAAACCACCAAACCACATTTCCCATTTTATATCAATTACTTCGAACTAATAACTTTGAGAGTTTCATGTGAATGTATAAACAACTGTATACTGTTTAAGTCAACAGTTTGACTGTTGACCGACGTGGA
Organism: Ylistrum balloti; assembly: GCF_031769215.1. Taxonomy (NCBI): domain Eukaryota; kingdom Metazoa; phylum Mollusca; class Bivalvia; order Pectinida; family Pectinidae; genus Ylistrum; species Ylistrum balloti. The sequence goes on along the minus strand of NW_026781979.1, from coordinate 1,398,581 downwards.
ACATCCGCATACTTTTCTTGTTCTTGACAAGTCATGCATACGTTACGACAGACAACGTATCCATTTTCAGCATAAATGGCTAATATCTGATTACTTTGGAAACTTCAGGAGAAAAAAACTATTTTTTTCATGGATGCAATAACACTCAACAGTAAAAACAAATTCCAGGAGGCTTTGGTCAAAACACCTCGACGAAGCAGGTTTGAATGCTGACTAATAAGGCACTTGCTATTTTATATGAAACATTCCCATTTAACAAGCACCGCTAAAATATTGGATTTTTTAATTCTTTGAACGTGAATGTTTCCAATAGTAAAGTAAAGAAACAAGATGTTGCATCAAGATATTGAAACTTGTGGTGTTGTGAAGACAAATTATTGCATCGGTCAAGTTGGCCAAGGACTAATATATTTTAGCGATATTTGATATCGGTATATAACACCGTGGTGCAGGTATTTTATACTGGTGTCAGTGCTATACTTAATATCAGTATAAAACACCGTGGTGCTGGTATATAATACTGGTGTCAGTACTATATTTAATATCAGTATATAACACCGTGGTGCTGGTATATAATACTGGTGTCAGTGCTATATTTAATATCATATATAGCACCGTGGTGCAGGTATTTTATACTGGTGTCAGTGCTATACTTAATATCAGTATAAAACACCGTGGTGCTGGTATATAATACTGGTGTCAGTACTATATTTAATATCAGTATATAACACCGTGGTGTTGGTATTTTATACTGGTGTCAGTGCTATATTTAATATCATATATAGCACCGTGGTGCAGGTATTTTATACTGGTGTCAGTGCTATACTTAATATCAGTATAAAACACCGTGGTGCTGGTATATTATACTGGTGTCAGTGCTATATTTAAAATCAGTATATAACACCGTGGTGCTGGTATTTTATACTGATGTCAGTGCTATATTTAATATCGGTATATAACACCGTGGTGCTGGTATATTATACTGGTGTCAGTGCTATATTTAATATCAGTATAAAACACCGTGGTGCTGGTATATAATACTGGTGTCAGTACTATATTTAATATCAGTATATAACACCGTGCTGTTGGTATTTTATACTGGTGTCAGTGCTATATTTAATATCATATATAGCACCGTGGTGCTGGTATATAATACTGGTGTAAGTGCTGTATTTAATATCAGTATACATCACTGTGGTGCTGGTTTTTTTATACTAATGTAAGTGCTGTATTTAATATCAGTATACATCACCGTGGTGTTGGTATATTATAATGGTGTCAGTGCTATATTTAATATCAGTATACATCACCGTGGTGCTGGTATTTTATACTGATGTCAGTGCTATATTTAATATCAGTATATAACACCGTGGTGCTGGTATTTTATACTGGTGTCAGTGCTATATTTAATATCGGTATATAACACCGTGTTGCTGGTATTTTATACTGGTGTCAGTGCTATATTTAATATCAGTATATAACACCGTGGTGCTGGTATATTATACTGATGTCAGTGCTATATTTAATATCGGTATATAACACCGTGGTGCTGGTATTTTATACTGGTGTAAGTGCTATATTTAATATCAGTATACATCACCGTGGTGCTGTTATTTTATACTGATGTCAGTGCTATATTTAATATCAGTATATAACACCGTGGTGCTGGTATTTTATACCGGTGTCAGTGCTATATTTAATATCAGTATATAGCACCGTGGTGCTGGTATATAATACTGATGTCAGTGCTATATTTAACATCAGTATAAAACACCGTGGTGCTGGTATCTTATACTGGTGTCAGTGCTATATATACTGGTACTTTATACTGGTGTCAGTGCTATATATACTGGTATTTTATACTGGTGTCAGTGCTATATTTAATATCGGTATATAACACCATGGTGCTGGTATTTTATACTGATGTCAGTGCTTTATTTAATATCGGTATATAACACCGTGGTACTGGTATTTTATACAGGTGTCAGTGCTATATTTAATATCAGTATATAACACCGTGGTACTGGTATTTTATACCGGTGTCAGTGCTATATTTAATATCAGTATATAGCACCGTGGTGCTGGTATATAATACTGATGTCAGTGCTATATTTAACATCAGTATAAAACACCGTGGTGCTGGTATTTTATACTGGTGTCAGTGCTATATATACTGGTATTTTATACTGGTGTCAGTGCTATATATACTGGTATTTTATACTGGTGTCAGTGCTATATATACTGGTATTTTATACTGGTGTCAGTGCTATATATACTGGTATTTTATACTGGTGTCAGTGTTATATTTAATATCGTTATATAACACCATGGTGCTGGTATTTTATACTGATGTCAGTGCTTTATTTAATATCAGTATATAACACCGTGGTGCTGGTATATAATACTGATGTCAGTACTATATTTAATATCAGTATAAAACACCGTGGTGCTGGTATTTTATACCGGTGTCAGTGCTATATCTAATATCAGTATATAGCACCGTGGTGCTGGTATTTTATACTGGTGTCAGTGGTATATTTAATATCAGTATATAACACCGTGGTGCTGGTATTTCATACCGGTGTCAGTGCTATAATTAATATCAGTATATAACACCGTGGTGCTGGTATATAATACTGATGTCAGTACTATATTTAATATCAGTATAAAACACCGTGGTGCTGGTATTTTATACCGGTGTCAGTGCTATATTTAATATCAGTATAAAACACCGTGGTGCTGGTATTTTATACTGGTGTCAGTGCTATATATACTGGTATATAATACTGATGTCAGTGCTATATTTAATATCAGTATAAAACACCGTGGTGCTGGTATTGTATACTGGTGTCAGTGCTATATATACTGGTATTTTATACTGGTGTCAGTGCTATATATACTGGTATTTTATACTGGTGTCAGTGTTATATTTAATATCGGTATATTACACCATGGTGCTGGTATTTTATACTGATGTCAGTGCTTTATTTAATATCGGTATATAACACCACGGTGCTGGTATATAATACTGATGTCAGTACTATATTTAATATCAGTATAAAACACCGTGGTGCTGGTATTTTATACCGGTGTCAGTGCTATATTTAACGTCAGTATATAACACCGTGGTGCTGGTATATAATACTGATGTCAGTACTATATTTAATATCAGTATAAAACACCGTGGTGCTGGTATTTTATACCGGTGTCAGTGCTATATTTAATATCAGTATATAATCACCGTGGTGCTGGTATATAATACTGATGTCAGTACTATATTTAATATCAGTATAAAACACCGTGGTGCTGGTATTTTATACTGGTGTCAGTGCTATATATACTGGTATTTTATACTGGTATTTTATACTGGTGTCAGTGCTATATTTAATATCAGTATATTACACCGTGTTGCTGGTATTTTATACTGATGTCAGTGCTATATTTAATATCGGTATATAACACCACGGTGCTGGTATATAATACTGATGTCAGTACTATATTTAATATCAGTATAAAGCACCGTGGTGCTGGTATTTTATACTGATGTCAGTGCTATATTTGATATCAGTATAAAACACCGTGGTGCTGGTATTTTATACTGATGTCAGTGCTATATTTAATATCAGTATAAAACACCGTGGTGCTGGTATTTTATACTGGTGTCAGTGCTATATATACTGGTATTTTATACTGGTGTCAGTTCTATATATACTGGTGTTTTATACTGGTGTCAGTGCTATATATACTGGTATTTTATACTGGTGTCAGTGCTATATTTAATATCAGTATAAAACACCGTGGTGCTGGTATTTTTTATACAGCAGTATGTTCTATCCTTTATGAATATGACGGAAACATCTCAGTTATCGTTAATTCAAACCCCCTATAAATATCTTTTTAAAGCTTATTTAACCCTAAGATAGATATATATTACGTTTATGTTTACGTCTATCTGATGATGTTATTGTGATTGACCTTCAGGCATAAATCAATCTTGAACAACAATCGCTTCATATGCTATTCTGAAAAAGTCAAAAATACAAAATAACCCCAGACTGTTATACACGATTTCTTATCGTCTCGTAATGTTGGGTTTTAACACTGGAACACATCTTAGATAATGGAATATCTTTATAAAGATGAAATATCACAACCCACACTTGTGGCATAATTACTTCTCTCACTTGATAAATGGATTGAAAACAATTATGTAAAAACAATATTCTTTGTATGTCAACGTTAGATTCCCACACGCCTTAGGCGTTATCATACAGACTGCAAATCTATCATTGGCCGTTCCTGATCATCCAAATATGATTCCAAGCATGAGATTAAATTTTCTGTTGCGAGGAAGTGGTTGAGGTTGTGTATGCATTTCCGTAAAAAACTAATTATGAATATATAGACGCAATTCATTGGTTGATACCTCGCACTTTCCCATTGGGATTTAACGTTATTAGAATCCCCTCCCACGGGACACAAACAGGTGAACCACCTTTGTGCTCATCATGCGTAAATGAGGGCTGTCTTTGACAGGGAAATAATATGATATGCCCATGTTCACTACAGGATATTGGTAAATGCCCTCATCAAGTGAAGGTCAGTACTCTGGTAGAAATAGAGATGAAATCATGGACGATATTTCTAGATTTCCGCTTCCTGTGTCAAGAGATGTCACAGACATACATTTGATTTCCCTCAATAAAACATATGCGAATCCAGACAGATGAATGAGAGGCAAGCCCCGGAAATCAAACGACATCCTACGTACAAGTGTAGCATCCTTTGCCAGTCTGCTCCCGTATAACAATTTCTGAAACATCGAACGATTAGTAGAGAAAATTAGGACCCCGGGGACACACAGACTGGAGGTAAGGTGTGACTTTTGTTACAGTTTCACGATCTCCTTGGTAATTTCTGGTTGAATTAAAACCAGCAAAAACCGAAGCAACTGGTGCAAGATCTCATTTACAAGGGATGACATGCACGTCTCACAGCAAAAGTACAGCACACATCAGAGGACTACAATTACAGCCATGATTGTGCAATCGGAACTGCACAGAATCCTTGGCCTGCTGTCTCATTAATGATGGCAAGGCTTGCAAAAGAATCTTCATGGCCTTGAGTGCTACAAATAACGAATCGGTTTTGGGAGAATCCACTTATTTCATCTCGTTTGGAAAAGAACAAGTCGCTGGTATTTGAGTTGACAAAACCTGTTCTAAAATATCAGACTCCTATAAAAATACTTTTAATTGCAATTTCTCTGGTGGTTTTACCAATCGCCATTAGTTTGTTTAATGAACTCAAGTGTGGGTAACATCATTACAAATCTACAGATATCATCAACGACATCCTCGACCTAATTACTTATAGACAACACAGTTTTGGACATAATTGCATTGTCTATTTTTCACCATCAGATAAAAAATAAAACTTAGAGAGAGATCTTTTGCGAGATTGCTACACAAGTACCATAACCATTTCAATACATACAGATCAACTTCAATATCGAAAGGTCAAAAATGCATATGGACTCGACAGCAACAACAGTAAAAATCACATCAGATTATAAGATTGCTTTCTATGTCTTCAGAAGCTTAGTAATGATACCGGTACCGGCCTTATAAATTGAGTCACACCTACTGAAGTTTCAAATGTCATGTCACAGAACGATCTACTTAAGTCCAGATAAGATTGCACGAACAACGAAAAGTAGTCCCGGTATTACTACACAATGACGCGAATAAGTACTTACATAATAATCACTTCAAAGAACGACATGAAGTATAGTCCCAGTATCATAACACAGAATATCGCCCAGTCCTGTAATTCTCGAAATAGAGCGACGTAAATCAAGGTATCAGTCCTCGTATCGTTACATCATTACTCTGCGTGACGTAAAGTAGTCCCTGTATCACTACATAGCGCCAATTATAGTACATTTTTGCACTATCTATAGCCATTCTATCAGTACAAAACGACCCATGAAGTAGTGCTTATATTACCACATAATTACATAAAGCATACCATATACTAATTAAACAGGCCAAACGAAACAGTCCCTTCATCACCAAACAAATTCATGGAAATAAGTCCCTGTATCCCTACGCATAGCGTCAATACAACAGTTATCCAACTTGTACAGTCACCCGACACAATTCTTTATCTTTAGAAATATTCTGTAATATAGTCCATATGTTAATACACAAGTATCTCGTGGTCACATAGTCCCTGTAAAGTAATCCACGTATCCATACACGTTTTATATAACTTCATAACAGAGAAGGGTCAGTGAAATGGTTGTGAACAAGTCCCTTTATGGAAAGAGTTTAACACGTAGGTTTTAAAGAGATCTTTTGTATCAGTAGATATTCGTGGGAGGCTTTGTAGAGGCCCCCGTACCAGTACATATCCATTATAATGGTTTGAAGAGGCCCCCGTATCAGTGGAGATCAATCATAATGTTTTGAAGAGGTCGCTGCATCAGGGGAGATCCATGAAAAGGCTGTGAACAGGTCTATGTATTGAAAGGTGGCCATTAAAAGGTTTCTAAGAGGTCATTTTATCAGCAGAGTTCCGTGAGAATGCTTCGAAAAATCCCTGTATCAGTGGAGATCCATGAGAAGGCTTTGAAGACGTCCTTGTATTAGTAGAGATCCACCAGAAGGATTTGAAGAGACCTTGTATCAGGGTAGATCTATGAGACGGCTTTGAAGAAGTCCCAGAATAAAAAGAAGTCTATCAGAAGGCTTTGAAGAGGTCCGTGTGTCAGTAGAGATCCACGAGAAGGGTTTGAAGAGACCTTGTATCAGTAGAGATCCATGCGAAGGTTTAGAGGAGGTTCCTGTACCCGCAGTGATCCATGAGAAGGTTTAGAGGAAGTCCGTGTATCCGTAGAGATCTATGAGAAGGTTTTAAAGAGGTCCTTGTATCAGCAGAGATCAATGAGAATATTTTGTAGAAGCCCTTGAGAAGTTTGAGTCAGTGATTAGGTTGTGAAGAGGTGCTTATATCAGTAGTGATCATGAGGAGTTTCCTGTTTAAGTCCTGAAGTGGTCTCTGTATCAGTAGATGTTATGAAGAGTTACCTGTACAAGAAGATGTAGTAAAGAAGTCCTTGTATCAGTCTATGTCGTAAAGAGGTCCTCGTATCAGTAGATGTCGTAAAAAGGTGCCCCGTATCAGTAGATGTCATAAAGAAGTCACTGTATCAGAAGATGTCGTAAAGAGGCCCCTGTATCAGTAGAAGTCGTGATGAGTTACATGGATCATTAGAGGACACAAAGATTTGCCTGTATCAGTAGAAGTCATAAAGAGGACGCTGTATCAGTATAGGTTATGAAGAGTTACCTGTACAAGTAGAAGTAGTAAAGAAGTCCTTGTATCAGTATATGTCGTAAAGAGGTCCTCGTATTAGTAGATGTCGTAAAGAGATCCATGTATCAGTAAAGGACATATATAGTCCTTGTATCAGTATATGTCGTAAAGAGGTCCTCGTATTAGTAGATGTCGTAAAGAGATCCATGTATCAGTAAAGGACATATATAGTCACTTGTATCAGTAGGAGCTATGAAGAAGTTGTGGTACAAAAAAGACTAAAGAATTCCATCACTTAAATCCATTACTATCTGGGTGATGTCCGTTATACTAGGTAAGATTCCCTGTGTCTCTTACACATACAATTACAAAATTACTAAACACAAAATTCATTTCATTAATATAACAAATTGGAGAACATTTATCTTCTCCGCGAAATACATTGGATCCTTCCAGATACAGTCGTTGGAGTATGACCTTGACCCTAACTTAGTCCAATACAAACTAAACATATTAACGGTTCAGGAATCCCCCTCAAATCTCGCGATCTCACAAAAACGATAGAGGGATTACTTATCATAAGATGAAGTCATTAATTGTTTCTTCTTTTATTGATCTTTTGCTGTTATGCGAATTGACACAAATTACTTTGTTTTCTCTAATATAAGTACAATGACTTGCTACGTTGTGTAGTATTGATTTAATCGCTGGCGAGCCACAACAATTACTATATATATGATAGATTTGGGCAGCGATATCACCTTGGATGGGCAGCTAGCCGCAATTTATATGTTTACTCCTAGATTAAAAAGTGTCTGTATGACCATGAATTAAGCTTCATCCTTCCGGTTGACTGAGGTCAGACCGCAAAGAGACTGCAAAATCCACAGCGGTGGTTTCTCCTGTTGACAAGCAACTATGCCACACAAGCTATTACACATTCAAGTCAAGAGAATGATATTTGAATTTCCCTAATTTCCATTCAAACTTTCTGTACATGAGAACGCGTTTGAGTATTTCCCCTACAGAAATGTTAAACCAAGTCTAATCTTGCGATGAATCCTCATGTATTTAATGTATTGATGTCATAAAGATGGCTTTGGAGCGTTGACACACCGGGTCGGCGATCTGGTTGACACGCAACTGGTCTGGATTTCATATTAATGTTGTTGGTATACATTGGGTAAACATGCAATCATTTAGGTAGAGACTGTAAAGCAGTTCACTGCCAGTATGGCATGAATAACACGACAGTTACACATATCTCATCATCTTTCATATTTTGTTGTATTATTAGATTGACAAAACTCGTGCTATACAGATTCTTCTTGGGTGGTATGCACACCCGATCGATAGGGGCCTAATTGTGGTGCTAGGGCCATGTGCAATACCTCAGAAGGAAGCCCAGCGGTACATCAACCAGCTCGTCTCAATAACACAACATTAACCGTCAAAATGCTGTCATTTGTCGTAAAATACTACCACATCATAGACTGATGTGGTAGAAAAAGTTGATAGTCAAGGACATAGAAGCCTTACATTTCATTGATGTTTTACCACACTGCATTTAAAGATAGGTTTAATTTAACAGACGCATCTACTAAACATCCTCATTTCGTTTCTGCAAAGCCAGTTGGTGTAACATTATTGAAAATACTTAGCAGTTAAATACAATATAATAAAATACCTTCCACTCCCATAGTGCGACATGAGAGATTGGACGCTCTCTTTATGTCGCCAACGTTCAAACTTCCAATGCCCTCCCATAATGGTCTGCGGGGCTACATGCTATGCACATATCTATCACGAAAAGTAAAACATTTCTCAAGTATGTCACAAAGCACGGAAGAGGTGATCTATGGAACTAGACATGGGATGGCGTTGTCTGGTGATGGAACGTGGAATGCAGTAGAATTACGAAAGAGACACTGCGATAAGTGTTCTCTGGATTAGGAAGAGATGTGACGTGATCTGTGTCTGTATTAGGTAGTGACGTGATCCCTGTGTAATGATCATTCGTTTCCTTGTGGGTAATATAGGAGGATCTTGTTACTCAGAGAAAATATATATATTTACAATTACTGGACAAGTCACATATTTACCAACTTCATAACTTTGAGATTGAGATTGTGATACATCTAGTCAACGCCATTTCTCTTTTTCATGACAAATTCGTGGAATGTGATCTGTGGTAGGAGACCAGAAGTGAACTGGTTAGCAGAAGATGGCACGACGACACTTGAGTAAATGTGAATGAAAGGAGGCACAAAATTGAGTGGTCATTGGTGTGCAATTAGGCGAAGTTGATCGTCTATTAAAATGGCGAATTTGTTTATGGAAGTAGACTCAGGATGTAGGTGGAAATTAAAGCGACAAGAAGTGCAGTGATCTATGGAAGTAAACCCAGGATGGAGTTGTAAATTGAAGCGTTAAGACGTTGAGTGTCTATGAAATTAGACCAAGGATGGAGTTGTAAATTGAAGCGACAAGGTGTGAAGTGGTCTATGGAAGTAAACCAAGGATGGAGTTGTAAATTGAAGCGACAAGACGTTGAGTGTCTATGGAAGTAAACCAAGGATGGAGTTGTAAATTGAAGCGACAAGACGTTGAGTGTCTATGGAAGTACACCAAGGATGGAGTTGTAAATTGAAGCGACAAGGTGTGAAGTGGTCTATGGAAGTAAACCCAGGATGGAGTTGTAAATTGAAGCGTTAAGATGTGAAGTGTCTATGGAAGTAGACCCAGGATGGAGTTGTACATTGAAGCGACAAGACGTTGGGTGTCTATGGAAGTAGACCAAGGATGGAGTTGTAAATTGAAGCGACAAGGTGTGAAGTGGTCTCTGAATGAAGCCCGGATGGAGTGGTCTTTTGAAGATAATAAATATCACGGCTTTTACTATCCATTACTTATATATTCTCGAAAATGCTCTTGAGTACGTGATAATTTCTTATCATAGTTTATTACCTGTATTTAAGTGTAATCTGAGCGGTAAATCCAAACTAAACACTATTCACAATTAAAGCATGGAGATATCAGCTGTTCTGGGCTTAGACGAAACCACTAGAAACAGGAACAGTAAACCCTAAAGCTTCATTCAATCTGTTTTTAAAATACATGAGTATCGGTATAGCGTAGAACGTATTGGTTGAGCCGGAGATAATAGATCAATGCCGGTACATTTTCAGAGTGCCATTAATATCGTTGACCGTTAGACTAGAACAGACTATTATAAGATTACCAACGGGCACTCTAAGTCCGGAAGTGACGAATTAGTTACATTGGTGGACAGTTTACGTCAGTGTACTGGTCAGACGGGCAGACAGGTCGAATCGACATGCCAAATTAGTCCAAACCACGTATACGTGTTTAAGCTCCAGTGTATGGGTGAATCACTGCCTTTCACTGATTGAATTGTCCTGATGATTCGGTTTTCATTATAAAGGTTCCTTCGTAAGATTTCTGTAGAGACCAGAATGCCTATACAAACAGCAAATTTACGATGTCATGAAAACCGTTCTCAGAATCCGCTGGGTCACAAACAAATATATTATCTTCGATTCGAATCGCTGTAGAAATTACTTGTTATTGGACTCCGCACTTAGAACCTCCTGTGGGAAAGGTTCAACGTATTTGATGACAGGGAAAGAAAATAACGAGTAACTTGTATAGACAATAATAATTCAATACCTTGTGCTATAGAGCTGACATTTCACACTATTATAAACAATCAACGAAAACCTATAGATTGTGACCTTCAAGGTAAAGCTAACAGGAACACCGATTTCCGATCCACGACCGAGGGTATCTCTCATCCCACGAGATCGCGTGCTTAAACGAATCATGTATTTAGTTCTATCTGTTCAAGTCATATTCAATCTTTTATCGAACTCTTTATGGCTCTGTTTAGAACACATTAGCGTGAAGCTAGTGAATATATCACCACTCGTTACCGACAAAGGTCCCAGCCGTCGTCACTTAGCTGTGCACGTGTCCCCTTCGTCCTAACTATTGCTATTAGATAATCTGGTGCACTTTTGTATTATATTCCTGTGGTTTTTGGGTTTTAACTAAATTATAATACATGCTAAAAATGTAGTATATGTGATATTTGATTGCATTAAAAAAAGTGTAGCTCTATATAGTATGACATCCTTACCAATCATATATGATTTTAATGTCATCCGGATCCCGAATTTGGTACAAAAATCTAGAAAATAGCCTCCCCTGCTATCTTGTATCTGGTGTTTAGAGCCAAACTGAATACGCACAGTCACATCCGAACTTTCAGTCGATATTTCCGATGCTTTCAGTAGCTGAGGATGAAAAATGAAGAAAGGGTTATACACGAAAACGCCATCTATTTAGATCCTCCATTTCTGTAAAATTGAATTGGATCGAACGTTCTCTTGGATTTCGATAAACATGTATTACTTTGTCGCACTTCGGCTTGATTACAATTATACTTAACAATAAAAAAGGCATTATCAGTTTCTTCATTCTTACGCAAATCAAATTGAAACGAGGCTTTCTTCCCAGATTTTCTCTCAGAACGGGTCTATGTGTTACTGTGAGCCATTTAAATCACTCCATTATTGTTCACACTACTCTTATATACTTACTCAAGCTACAAATATATATATATAGATATAGATAAAAATACACACACGGGCTTTAGCAGGTGGTTTTGTACCTTTTGGAAACAACTAGTGAATGTGAAAAAAAACCTTATATAATACCAAAGAGTTTGTGAGATTTGTCTCTACCTTAATAAAAATACTATTCCCAAGATGAATTTTTACCAGCTCTGTTCATGTTTGTTTTGTTTATGTAATCAGTTTGGGCGTATTGGAATAACTTTTAGCAATCTCAGCTAATCAATATGCAAAACTGACAATTTCAGAAATATATGGAGATATCAAAGCTCATTATAAATTGTAGCTAGAAATAAAATTGTTGTGTTCAAAGCAATAAATAAATAATAGAAGTCAAATAATTACAAAAAAACACTATGGACTATTATTGGGCGTTCTAATTTCCACGAGTTCCTGGAACGCCCTTTCAGTTAATGATCCTCCTGTTAGCCAATCAAAACATGATGAATTGTCACATCACATGTGGTATATCAATCCTAGGAGGTTGAATAACATTGACTTACTGTGGTTGAAATCTTCTGTGACATGTTTCGGTACACTCGTCTCCAGATTACAACACACAGGAAATAGCATAAAAATCGCACTATGGAAATACAAGTTCAATAAGGTATTTTAAATAGAGTAGTGTAATTGTGTAATACTCAAGAGTGTTGAATTTTTCTCAGAATGTTCTAGAGAATCGTCGCTTTTCAAGCTCGGAGTATCGGCTCTCGATAAGTAACGCCACTTTTCGAACTACGGAGTATCGCCTCACGATAAGTAACGCCACTTTTCGAACTACGGAGTATCGCCTCACGATAAGTAACGCCACTTTTCCACCTCGGAGTATCGCCTCACGATAAGTAACGCCACATTTCCGACTCGGAGTTACAACTGACGATAAGTTAAGTCACATTTCCACTTCGGTGAATCGTCTCACGATAAGTAACGCCACTTTTCCACCTCGGAGTATCGCCTCACGATAAGTAACGCCACTTTTCCACCTCGGTGAATCGTCTCACGATAAGTAACGCCACTTTTCCACCTCGGAGTTACGACTGACGATAAGTAACGCCACTTTTCCACCTCGGTGAATCGTCTCACGATAAGTAACGCCACTTTTCCACCTCGGTGAATCGTCTCACGATAAGTAACGCCACTTTTCCACCTCGGAGTATCGCCTCACGATAAGTAACGCCACATTTCCACCTCGGTGAATCGTCTCACGATAAGTAACGCCACATTTCCACCTCGGAGTATCGCCTCACGATAAGTAACGCCACTTTTCCACCTCGGAGTATCGCCTCACGATAAGTAACGCCACATTTCCACCTCGGTGAATCGTCTCACGATAAGTAACGCCACATTTCCACCTCGGTGAATCGTCTCACGATAAAGTAACGCCACATTTCCACCTCGGTGAATCGTCTCACGATAAGTAACGCCATATTTCCACCTCGGTGAATCGTCTCACGATAAGTAACGCCAATTTTCCACCTCGGAGTATCGCCTCACGATAAGTAACGCCACATTTCTACCTCGGGGTATCAACTCACGGTAAGTAACGCCAGTTTTCAACCTTAGAGTATCCACTCACGATAAGTAACGCCATTTTTACCTCGGATTGTCGGCTCGTGATGTTCGAGAGAATTATCATTTTATTCTTGAAATTTCACCACATGATAAGTGACGTCACTTTTTAATCTTGGAGCGACGCCTTTCTGTTCCCGAGAGTAAGGTCATTTGTCCATTTTTCAGTGCCGCCTAGCAATGCTCGATTGTCATGTCATTTGACCATTTCCGGGTATCGAATATCGTCGTTTAGTCCATTTCTGTTTTCGTAACACGGCGCTCAAGAGTAATGCAATTTGTTCTCAATGTAGTTTTTCCTCAAGATACTCGAGAAAATCACCGATTTTCTAGCCTTTAGGTGATCGAGAGTATCGACCATTTTTCACCTCGGAGTTTCGCTTCAAGATGAAGGAGATCGGACATGTAAAATACGGCACTTGCCCATCACTAACTGTGTGGTGCTGGTCCATTTGCTTCCTAAAGTTTTGACGGTGATGAGCACTATTGCATTCTACTACGACATTATATTACGAGGACTGTTCTGTCACCATAAATTAGCTTGTGCAGGTCAAAACGGGGCCACGCGGGTGCTTTGCGACGACCGTCTCGTCAAAGATTACTTAATGCAATGTTTTCACCAACTTTTACATTTCTAAATGTCGAACAACAAGATCAGTGTGTCGATTGCCTTTGTTTTCCGGACATATTACGACATCATTTCTGACAATATTGAAGCAAATTGTCGTGTAATTCTAGTTTGTTCCAGTCGATGTCGTATGGAAATCAAATCTGTACATGATGGTGGAGGCATTTTGCGGCGCCATGCTGGTGTACCTTTGAGTCCGGGACGGACGAACATGTCCGAGGCTTGCTTATTATCAAACAATCGTCGTAGGTACCATTGAACATGTGCGTGTCAAACACATGTAAATTGTTCAATAAATGTGTCATATACTCTATGGGGACCTACTTCAATTAAATAAATCCCAATATTGTTACCGAATATAAAACGGACGCATTAACCATAGCTATACGGCTAAACGTAACTCGTGATCACCCTTGTAAATACATATCATATGGTCTGAGAGACTTTACAATAATCGAAACCGAAAACTCGTCATCACGCCTTTGTAAACAAACAATCAAAGCATCAGTTTCTGATTCCAAATCAAGCTTACCTTTGAATGCCATGCTCAAATAAACCTACAGAATAAAAGCCATTTTACAAGGTAACATATGCATAGATACGAAATCATGTATGTTAATACTGTTGATTGGGGATCATTCCCTCGGAACAGCAAGGTTCATATGACAATGTTGTCCAAGGATGGTGGACCTACTGACGGACGATTGTACAATACTATCAAACTGAAATGTCATAACCTGAACAACATTACGTCTATTCGATCGGTCGGTCATTTACGAATAACCAACTCTTCAATCCGAATTAGTGTCAAACAGCAAAAAAGAAGCAAATGTCAAGAAAGCAACTGTGCAAAGCATTTATCTCAGATCTGAGAGATGAAAAACAAAACAAAACAAACAAAAAACAAAAAACAAAACAAAAACTGATATATTATATTGCGCCCACATGTAGAATGAATTGCAATCAGGGCCAAGCAATGTCGAAATGGTTCCCAGAAGGTTTCCGACTGATTAATCTGACCTCTAAGTTCGTGTTACCGATTCGTGGTGCTAATAAAATCTTAATAAAATTTCGCGATTTCGTTTGAGCCATGCTGTTTTTATTCAAAGTTTGAAAATGATGAGTCAGAAAGCAATATCACAGCCTCAAGTCACACAACGCCATGAACTAGATGTTTTTGCATAGTTCATTTAAATAATCCTTGCTGCAAGGTGTTCATAAGTTAAATGAAGGATCCAGTATTTATTTATTTGTTTAAATATTAACTTAAAAAACCAAACTAATTTTCACATTTTCATAACAAATTAATATTCGTACACAAATCACAAGGCCTAATGACCTAAGCATGACTCAGACAAAACGGTGTGACCTTGTATGGAGTAATGCTATCATTAGATGCAATCTAGGTGAGAATTCTGTAACCACAGAAAACAATTACAGCAATTTCCTATGAATAATGTATACTATATGCTACCGTACGCTGCTACTGCGCTGTTCCCTTTTTGCTATATACTTGAAAGAGAATTTAGAATTTAAATGTTGATTGAATTATGTATAGGCTGTACTTAAAGCTGTATGTGCAGTCTATTGGTGCCAAGTTCGTGATATATCATCCTCTTTTCCAGTTATGACGGTTATGGCCTAACAACAGGGGCGTCATTGCTCATGAATTATCGCCAGAAAAGGCCATTGTCGATAGGACAAGGCGGTACCACCATTCTACTTCAGTTTGTCGTGTACGTCATGTTTGTCATTGCATATCAGTCTGTAATTTCCACGTAATCGATAATCGTGTGATGGATAGCGTTAATAAACGACCATATTAAAAGAAAACAAAATATTTTCCAAATAAAGCTTTCTTTTTTCTGGGAAATACAATGTAATATATTATTCTGAAGATGCTTTGACTCAATAATTCATTCTTTTACGAGTTCTTAGAATTTAATAAAGGAGGGTAAGAATTTAAAAATGGTCTTCCGTTTTTATTGTTGATTGAACAGTTAACGGTGAAACTGCGCACAAGCAAGTCTGAATACCAAGCAAGATAATACATTGTAGATTCCGTTTTTGAACCTGCTCTTGATTTAGCTTATTCACTTAACGCCAAAATACCAAGGTCATACACTAGACACCAAAATGTGGTATGTTTATCACAACATTTGTTCGCCTATTGAATATCTATAATTCAGTACAGTATTATCATATTGATCGATTCTAGTGATATTGTGAAATTGAACACAACTGAAACGTGACTTCATAATTTAAACTTCAAATAAGCATATACCTATATCTATGTAAAAAATCATTGCCCTCTATATTAAGCTCTGGACTGATATATCGATATGATGACGACTGTATGAGGTTTGTGTTATCCGATAGGCACGATAGAACATCTGGACTGATATATCGATAGGGTGATGACTGTATGAGGTTTGTGTTATCCGATAGGCACGATAGAACATCTGGACTGATATATCGATAGGATGACGACTACATGAGGTTTGTGTTATCCGAGAGGCACGATAGAACATCTGGACTGATATATCGATAGGATGACGACTGCATGAGGTTTGTGTTATCCGAGAGGCACGATAGAACATCTGGACTGATATATCGATAGGATGACGACTGTATGAGGATTGTGTTATCCGAGAGGCACGATAGAACATCCGGACTGATATATCGATAGGGTGACGACAGCATGAGGTTTGTGTTATCCGAGAGAGATGATAGAACATCTGGACTGATATATCAATGGGGTGGCGACTGTATAAGGTTTGTGTTGTCCGAGAGGCACGATAGAACATCTGGACTGATATATCGATAGGATGACGACTGTATGAGGATTGTTATCCGAGAGGCACGATAGAACATCTGGACTGATATATCGATAGGGTGATGACTGTATGAGGTTTGTGTTATCCGAGAGGCACGATAGAATATCTGGACTGATATATCGATAGGATGACGAATGTATGAGGTTTGTGTTATCCGAGAGGCACGATAGAATATCTGGACTGATATATCGATAGGATGACGAATGTATGAGGTTTGTGTTATCCGAGGCACGATAGAACATTTGGACTGATATATCGATAGGGTGATGACAGTATGAGGTTTGCGTTATCCGAGAGGCACGATAGAACATCTGGACTGATATATCGATAGGGTGATGACTGTATGAGGATTGTTATCCGAGAGGCACGATAGAACATCTGGACTGATATATCGATAGGGTGATGACAGTATGAGGTTTGCGTTATCCGAGAGGCACGATAGAACATCTGGACTGATATATTGATAGGATGACGACTATATGAGGTTTGTGTTATTCGAGGCACGATAGAACATCTGGACTGATATATCGATAGGATGACGACTACATGAGGTTTGTGTTATCCGAGAGGCACGATAGAACATCTGGACTGAAATATCGATGGGGTGACGACTGTATGAGGTTTTTGTTATCCGAGCGGCACGATAGAACATCTGGACTGATATATCGATAGGGTGATGACTGTATGAGGTTTGTGTTATCCGAGAGGCACGATAGAACATCTGGACTGATATATCGATAGGGTGATGACTGTATGAGGTTTGTGTTATCCGAGAGGCACGATAGAACATCTTGATATATCATCTGATGACTGATATATGTGTTATCCGAGAGGTGATGACTGTATGAGGTTTGTGTTATCCGAGAGGTACGATAGAACATCTGGACTGATATATCGATGGGGTGACGACTGTATGAGGTTTGTGTTATCCGAGAGGCACGATAGAACATCTGGACTGATATATCGATAGGGTGATGACTGTATGAGGTTTGTGTTATCCGAGAGGTACGATAGAACATCTGGACTGATATATCGATAGGGTGATGACTGTATGAGGCTTGTGTTATCCGAGAGGCACGATAGAACATATGGGCCTATATAACGAGGATTTCTTGTTTCCTTATTACCAACCTCAACAGGATTATATCGCTTCTATCGCCGACTCAATCCGATCTGTGCTCAGTTTTGTTCAGTTGTAAATGATCACTGATAAGAGTTATACGTACAGTATAAAGCATTCCATTGTCATCGTAACATCATTTACTTTAATACATCATTACTTTCTTCTTCCATCTTACAGTAAAAATGGGATGGGTAGGGATTTGGGCAGGGAGTACAGTTTTATTGTAAGATTTACATTTATAACAAGTTGAGAACAATACTTATTTGGTTCGACCAAGATTTAAAGCGTCATCAGAGACGAAGCTGGCGCTAAACACCTGATCTTACGCTTCTGGTACTGTCTCTCGCTTCTTCGTGATGTGAATTTTTAAACATTTCTGTTCTGTTCTCTTTTTATAGACTTTGAGGTGGAACTGAATATTTTTTATAAGATATGGATACGGTAATTGTTTTTTATAGTAGCTTTCTGCCATTTTCTGGTTCAGTGAATGAAATCTTCCTTAAGTAAACAACGTTTTATTTCTTACTCTATATCTACGTTGAAAGTCAGAAATATAAATCGGATATATCGGTCATATTGTATGAAATTTAATTAACCTGTTGTTGGGAGTTTGTGGTTCTACATACAATACGCATGCCCCAAAAATCACTATCTGAAGGATATTGTAAAAGTGTCGCTCAAGAAGACCCATCGACGGCACATATAACTGAGCCGACTCTCGATTTCTGGCGAAATAAGAACATGAACTTAGATCTCTTGTCAAAATACAAGTGTTGTATAGTGTTGGAGCTATTTTGTTG
Organism: Ylistrum balloti; assembly: GCF_031769215.1. Classification (NCBI taxonomy): domain Eukaryota; kingdom Metazoa; phylum Mollusca; class Bivalvia; order Pectinida; family Pectinidae; genus Ylistrum; species Ylistrum balloti. Next base: position 1,379,649 of record NW_026781979.1, on the reverse strand, counting down.
TGTATTGTTCAGGCTATTTAGACGTTGGAATGCGGTTGATAGATGACAATATACAACATAGACAGTTATATGAAGAAATTGACTTGATTACGGTGTTGCTACAGCTTCAGGCATATCTGCGGATTGCGAGTGATTCGATTTGAGTGTAAGCCAGGCATGTTGGATGTTTATTTTATAAACTATCTGGCTGATGGAACAGTGATTCTGTTTGCTGACCATCTACATGGCATTTCGGAATACCAAGTGTGTCATGGACACTTTCTGAATGTCCATACATACATATCGTAACTATTCTATATAATTTGATTATCTTCACTGTATCCTTAATAATAATGTAGCTATTTCAAGTCTAAAACATCCACGAAAGCTCCTATTGCAATGTTAATTACCCTTCCAATGCGCTTGTCCACCAGTAATCAAGTGTTACTGTAGTTAATCTTCCATGGACTTCATCGTCACACACATATACACAGTTTAGCTGATGTTACCGTCCGTGACCTTCACCTTCACACAGACCCAATTTTACTGTTGATACCTTCCATGACCTCCACCGTCACACATACCCATTTTCACTGTTGTTACCTTCACCGTCACACAGACCCAGTTTTACTGTTGATACCTTCACCGTCACACAGACCCAGTTTTACTGTTGATACCTTCACCGTCACACAGACCCAGTTTTACTGTTGATACCTTCACCGTCACACAGACCCAGTTTTACTGTTGTTACCTTCACCGTCACACAGACCCAGTTTTACTGTTGTTACTTTCACCGTCACACAGACCCAGTTTTACTGTTGTTACCTTCACCGTCACACAGACCCAGTTTTACTGTTGTTACCTTCACCGTCACACAGACCCAGTGTTTCTGTTGATACCTTCACCGTCACACAGACCCAGTTTTACTGTTGATACCTTCACCGTCACACAGACCCAGTTTTACTGTTGTTACCTTCACCGTCACACAGACCCAGTTTTACTGTTGATACCTTCACCGTCACACAGACCCAGTGTTTCTGTTGTTACCTTCACCGTCACACAGACCCAGCTTTACTGTTGTTACCTTCCATGACCTTCACCGTCACACAGACCCAGTTTTACTGCTGTTACCTTCCATGACCTTCACCTTCACACAGACCCAGTTTTACTGTTGTTACCTTCACCGTCACACAGACCCAGTTTTACTGTTACTTTCACCGTCACACAGACCCAGTATTACTGTTATTACCTTCACCGTCACACAGACCCAGTTTTACTGCTGTTACCTTCACCGTCATACAGACCCAGTTTTACTGTTGTTACCTTCACCGTCACACAGACCCAGTTTTACTGTTGTTACTTTCACCGTCACACAGACCCAATTTTACTGTTGTTACCTTCACCGTCACACAGACCCAGTGTTTCTGTTGTTACTTTCCATGGCCTTCACCGTCACACAGACCCAGTGTTTCTGTTGTTACTTTCCATGACCTTCACCGTCACACAGACCCAGTTTTACTGTTGTTACCTTCACCGTCACACAGACCCAGTTTTACTGTTGTTACCTTCACCGTCACACAGACCCAGTTTTACTGTTGATACCTTCACCGTCACACAGACCCAATTTTACTGTTGTTACCTTCACCGTCACACAGACCCAGCTTTACTGTTGTTACCTTCCATGACCTTCACCTTCACACAGACCCAGTTTTACTGTTGTTACCTTCCATGACCTTCACCTTCACACAGACCCAGTTTTACTGTTGTTACCTTCACCGTCACACAGACCCAGTTTCACTGTTACTTTCACCGGTACACAGACCCAGTTTTACTGTTGTTACCTTCACCGTCATACAGACCCAGTATTACTGTTGTTACCTTCACCGTCACACAGACCCAGTTTTACTGCTGTTACCTTCACCGTCATACAGACCCAGTTTTACTGTTGTTACCTTCACCGTCATACAGACCCAGTTTTACTGTTGTTACCTTCACCGTCACACAGACCCAGTTTTACTGTTGTTACCTTCACCGTCACACAGACCCAGTTTTACTGTTGTTACCTTCACCGTCACACAGACCCAATTTTACTGTTGTTACCTTCACCGTCACACAGACCCAGTGTTTCTGTTGTTACTTTCCATGGCCTTCACCGTCACACAGACCCAGTGTTTCTGTTGTTACTTTCCATGACCTTCACCGTCACACAGACCCAGTTTTACTGTTGTTACCTTCACCGTCACACAAACCCAGTTTTACTGTTGTTACCTTCCATGACCTTCACCGTCACACAAACCCAGTTTTACTGTTGTTACCTTCACCGTCACACAGACCCAGTTTTACTGTTGTTACCTTCACCGTCACACAGACCCAGTTTTACTGTTGTTACCTTCACCGTCACACAGACCCAGTTTTACTGTTGATACCTTCACCGTCACACAAACCCAGTTTTACTGTTGTTACCTTCACCGTCACACAGACCCAGTTTTACTGTTGTTACCTGCACCGTCACACAGACCCAGTTTTACTGTTGTTACCTTCACCGTCAAACAGACCCAGTTTTTCTGTTGTTACCTGCACCGTCACACAGACCCAGTTTTACTGTTGTTACCTTCACCGTCACACAGACCCAGTTTTACTGTTGTTACCTTCACCGTCACACAGACCCAGTTTTACTGTTGTTACCTTCACCGTCACACAAACCCAGTTTTACTGTTGTTACCTTCCATGACCTTCACCGTCACACAAACCCAGTTTTACTGTTGTTACCTTCACCGTCATACAGACCCAGTTTTACTGTTGTTACCTTCCATGACCTTCACCGTCACACAGACCCAGTTTTACTGTTGTTACCTTCACCGTCACACAGACCCAGTTTTACTGTTGTTACCTTCACCGTCACACAGACCCAGTTTTACTGTTGTTACCTTCACCGTCACACAGACCCAGTGTTTCTGTTGTTACATTCCATGACCTTCACCGTCATACAGACCTAGTTTTACTGTTGTTACCTTCACCGTCACACAGACCCAGTGTTTCTGTTGTTACATTCCATGACCTTCACCGTCATACAGACCTAGTTTTACTGTTGTTACCTTCACCGTCACACAGACCCAGTGTTTCTGTTGTTACTTTCCATGACCTTCACCGTCACACAGACCCAGTTTTACTGTTGTTACCTTACATGACCTTCACCGTCACACAAACCCGGTTTTACTGTTGTTACCTTCCATGACCTTCACCGTCATACAGACCGAGTTTTACTGTTGTTACCTTCACCGTCAAACAGACACAGTTTTACTGTTGTTACCTTCCATGACCTTCACCGTCACACAGACCCAGTTTTGCTGTTGTTACCTTCCATGACCTTCACCGTCACACAGACCTTTCTTTCTAGATGTTCCCTCTTCCATGGTCTTCGCCATCACGAAGACACAGCTTTATTGTTGTTACCCTTTTCATTGCCCGGGTTTTGGCAAATTGTTACCCTGTCGTAGAGACAAGTCACTAATGTCAAACTCTGTTTACTGTTCCTATGTATTCTGTATAACAGGCCCAGTGTTTGACTGTAGTTGACAGTTTCATTGCCTTCTTAATAACACAGACCCGCTGTTACTATTTTCAGTATGAAAGTTAACACCAACTCAATCGCATTGCGTCATATCGACGGTCTGTGAAATGCCTATATGTTTATTTAATATAACGTAATACAACATCTCATGATACGTCAGGTTATAGAATATCTGCTTAGAGGTCCCTGCGTTCAACCATTATATAGATTTGACATTTAGACAGGTAGGCCGACATCACATCGGAGACCAGCAAAAACATAAGATATTCTTCAATCTGATTACCCCATCCTATACCTAAATATAGCTGGTAACATGTTCACTGTAGAAATAAAGTTCTTTATGAAATATGTACATGAGTTCGTTTTCTACAAAGACTGGATAGGTGGGTGACGTGGAAATGAATGGTTTTGACATAATAAGGAACAACTTGGAAATTTAATACCCAAGTGTGTAAAATGACAAGATGCATTTGTAGTAATCTACAAAGCTTTAGGAGATAAAGCGAGCAGTGATAGCTGTTATTTAGTTTTGGTATTACCAGACCAAATTACCACTATTGTCATTTATCCTTGATTTAGTTTTATTCAATTATCGTAAAGGAATATGGACATTTCTAAATCCCAAGAATGACGTAAAGAGACAAACATCGATAATCGAGCAATAGTCATGATACTTTAGTAATATTACACAATCATAGTGATGACATTTTACAGTTCAATGACCAGTTGCGTCGCGACAACAATGGAAACCCCAATCTAGTAGAACATAAATCTCCAGTGTGTTTTAACTTAGCATTGTCTGTGACAGTTGTGATATGAAGAATATAACAATTCTGTCATTTAATTTACATTAACGTGATAAACAGAGCAAAACCTTACTTCATGGGATTTGTCATGCCAATAGCATTTTTGACTTTTAAAATACACAGAGAAATCACTGAATGTAATATATATTCACAATCATTCCAACTATTTGTTGGTAGAAAATCGATGTCACGCTATGAACATGACCTATTTCTGTTCTGTTTTAAATTAATGCATGCGCTAAACTAATTTCAAAATAAAGTTTACCGTGAATTTGTATTAATTAAAACGGTAACATAATTTTTTTTCTATCGATCGCAGTGAAAATCGATCAGACTAATTCCTAACAGTCGTATGAAAGGTATTTCCGAAAGTGTCGATTTAGTTTTAAAAAAAAATGGTGATTTTTTAGACCCATCGATATCCCTTGCGCTAGCATGTGTATTGTGACGATTCCAGAATATATTTACGATTAAACAGTTGGTTATTGGACCTGACTTGTATCAGTTAAACACGAGATACATCACAAAGCTAATCATGTCTGACAAGGTGACATAACCATTGATAGGCAACGTGTGGTAACATTTTAGGGACACAACGCCAACAAAACAGATATCCAAATACACACCGGCATTTATTGTCGAAACAGTATGAAAAATAAACCTGACAGAGACAATGGGAAGCGTCGCTTAAAACTGTAGTTACTGTGGTGGGCTAAGTAAATACAAACTTTGGTACATATCGAAGACATTACACACCTCTCAATACAGCGGTGTACATAAGGAATTGATGCTACCTGGGTGTGTAACGAGCAGTTAACGCCGAGCGTGAGTGGAAGTTGACTATTAGGTGAAGTAGTCAGCTCAGTGGAGCAATAGGTATTCCTATTGGCTTTAATAGTCAGCGTACCACCGCTGAAGATAACGACCTCAAATACAAGCAAAGTACTTACGTAACTTACGTCTCTGTGAAGGGGCGAATCACGGTGAATGTAAGGAATGTTAAGTTTAATAGCGAAACGCAATTAGTGGGTTACATCAGGTCAGTGTGTTTTTTTCACACAAGATTTTATGTTTCCTATTATCTCGTGGTGTAATTCGAACAAGGTGTTCTGAAAATAAAATCTGATTTTTTGGGGCTGCCTCGGAATGTCTCCAGTGTTCTGAGTGAGTTGCTATTTTGTGATAATTTTTTTTGCAGAAGATAGTTACTTGTCAACAATTATACCAAACCGTTATCTCACCAATAGCTTTTCCGTCTGAGTTGACGTGTATATGCATGTTATTGTTCCAAGAAGCGACAAAATGAACACTAAGCTAATCATAAACCGGAATCATTTGAAATAAACGAGCATTTTCATATTTTTTTCTTCTTAAAAATTGCATTTTTGCGTCGAAATTTGATAAGCAGTGTCCGAACTTTGATGATTACGCCGCGAAACCTGAAGAAGAGTGCTCGTTTTGCAGCCAATTTGCGAATGTCAGTAGATAATTCCTTGGACGTCATACCCCGACAGTAGGACTTATCGGGGATAGAGACAGCTAGTCTAATTGGAACGGTTTGACAGGGAGATCTTGTTTGATGATCGAATTCAGAAAACATTTCCTTTATCTAGTTACCTCGGCCTCATCAGTGACATTTTGTCCACAAATGGCTGATTATCCCCGCTCGTCATTAACAACGGAGCCATGCTGTGATACTGACGGAAATCATAACGCTTTTGACATAACCAGCACTGCTTCAAACAATTTAAGGACAATTGGGATCGCACCAACACACCGCATTGTCAAAGTACAACACTTGGAACACATCAACGTTATTTTCTGAGTGGAAGAAAACCCTTCGAGTCTAAGATGTTTTAACGTTGTCGTTCCTTCGTCCACGGGAGGTAGTTTTCACGTACAGCCGGCCTTGTATAAAAATATGTCTTATCTAGCAAACACCTATATATCACATATTTCAAGTGTTCGTCGATCGCATGACGTATACCTACATGTAGACCATTCGGTACTTGTGGCAACAGCAATAGATAAGATTGAGAATAATTGTTATGGAAAGAGATACATTCTGGTTGGTATATGAGTAAAAGTTTATACTCCATCCTTATGATTTAAAGCGTGACTGATCATAGATTTATGAATTATATAGGCACGAACAAAGTTTAGGTCTCTTCGTCCGACGATAATTTGTATCATCAGTGTTTCTGAAGAAAACATTGGATTGGCACTGGATTTGACATCTGTAAAATGGTTCCTAGCTGTGAAGGTTTACCGCATCTCTGAGACTGATCGAGGTAACAAGACGATGTAAAGTTATTATCTTACTTCAGATTAGTAGTTCTATTAAAACTTTACAAGTTTGGCTCATTTTATCCTTAGTTTCATTATTGTAACATCATATTTTGATCATTTTGTCAGAAAACCGTAACGAAGAAAAAAATCACACTTCCATTTCAGTCAATAAATGACAGCCAGTTGAAAGAGACTCGTTTTTTTAAAAGTGTTTTCACGTGATTCATTCGCTGTCAATGTAGCAGGAAAAAATAACATATAGTGGGCGAGAGTGAGGTCGTTGTTCTAGCATAATCCCTAGAAGAAATCATTGTGTGTGTTATGTATGTGTTAGTTTTTTTTATCATGCGGAATATTGCTAATAGGATCGATATATACGTTATATGTAATCCCATTTCTAGACTGTCAAACTCCAGTGGCTCCGCTGATAGTCCAACAATATTAAGAATTATTAAAGACAGGGATATGTCTATTACACGGAAGCTGGAAAAGTTGATCTTTGGTGTTCTGCTGTTGGTATTCATATGGAATATGTTAAAGCGACTCTTTCGTCATATTCAGAAATTCACAAACATCGACATAATTCGCCCCGGTTACTTACAAGTTATTAATTGTAAGCGGTCAAATCTCGTACGATATATTTTAGTTCTTCTTTGTGAATTTGGATATTTGAAAGAAATTGAAAGTGATGTCCGCTTCTTCCTTACTTTAAGTTCTTTTAAATTAGTTCCAAACATATCTAAACCCTTTTTTCATCATTTCCTACACCTTCATGATTTCCAAAAGGCATGGTTGTTCCCTTGGTAACTGCTTCCAGTAAAAAACTGAACAACAGTTGATTTTCGGATGTTTGAATGACACAAGGGATGTTAATAGAATTATGTACAACCTTCAAGCTAAAGTAGAATAGAATTCAAACAAATTTAAAATGATCTTACCAAGATGATAGAGAAGGAGAGGATAAACTGAAATTAAAACCAACAGGACGGAAAGTGTTCATGTATTAGTCGCGAGTAGATAAGTACCAGCTCTATTCTATAACGTAGTTTAATTCATTATTTGACTATACTTTATCAAACTCTAAGTTTGTATTAAAACTACAAGATGCTCTTTACTTGTGTGTCTTTCATACAGCTGGCTGTACAATCTCGTGTTATCCTTTAAATCTGTTTTAAAACGAAGGACTCCAGCACAAGATATAATCACTACAGAGGAGACTATATTAACACGAATTAGAAATCGCAGAAAATCAACTGGAACACAATTTTGGTACAGGATAATGAAAGGGCGTGTAATTAAGATCTTCAAACCATCGTATACAAGCACATACCAAAGAAAAATCTATCGATCGGCAACAAGGACGGCATGGTTTTAGGTCGAGAATTAATAAAAAAAAAACGACAAACAAGAAACTTGATACTTGAAAACAAAATCACCAAGAAAATACAAGGAGTATGCAAAATGGTGGAACCACGTCAAATGGAAATTAAGAAAAGCAAAGAAGCATATGGAAAAAGAAAAAAAAGTATTGAAATATATAAATGCTAAGAGGAAAGCACGATTTCAGACCAGATGGTGACCAAACACAATTTGCTTACAGTAATACAGATAAGGCACACTTCTTCACCAGTGTCTTTACTTAAGAACCAGCAGTAGAGCTACCAAAAAGCCAGAATCACCAGTTCCTGGACGCACCCTACAGTGGCGATGTCATCAGGAGATGTCTCATGAAAATGGACGCAAATAAATCACGATGTCCTGATGAAACGCGCCCAAAAGCATTAAACGAATTTAGAAATGTTTGGAGTAAACCTCTGTCAGTTATATGTAAGAAATTTCTGGAGGAATGTAAACAACCGAAAACATGGAAGGAAGCAAACATTTCTGCCATCTATGAAAGATCGCTAAATCTGACACAGAAAATTATCGCCTTGTGATCATAGCAAATGCAATATTGAAAACCGGGTGAAGCTCATCCGTGATTCCATTGTGCGGCATATGCAAGTTAATTTATTCAGTTTTAAAAAATCCACCAGGAAGATCAACAATATTTTCGATGCTAACAGTTTTAGATGGATGGATCTGCTTGTTATATAGAGAAAGAGAAATTTGTGTTATCTACATGGATTTTATGAAGGCGTTTAACAAGTTACCTTATCGCCGTCCTATATATAAGCTACATAAGAATATGGAATCAGTCGAAAAAAAATAAAATAGATAGAAGATTTCCTGAATAACAGGCATCAAAAGGTTTCGGTAGATAGGTAATGATCCTGATACCTTAGCGTTAACAGGGAAAATCCCTCAAGGAAGATTGCTGAAACCAATGTTGTTGGTGCTGTATGTAAACCATATGCTGGAAAACATCTTTTCTCCCTGTCCACATCAAGTTTGCATGTATTGCCAACACCAGAAAATTAATAACAAAGATGATATAAGAATTCTACAATCCAATCTACATTTAATGTAAGAATATCCAGACGACTGGCTGCTAAAATTCTATCCGAATAAATGCCAAGTGTTCCATATCAAGCTATTAACCATGAATGGCAGAATATGTCGTCTCAGGGACGGCGAGAACACCATATCAAAAATCATTACAACTGGAAAAGACTTAGGGTGTAATGGTGTGTAACAAGCTTTTCTACAGAACTCATATGCAGAATTGTATAAAGTTAATTCCGTACAGGGCATAAGATCCATCAGATACATAGATGAATCCATATTTAAACATCTGTACAAGGCATTAGTAAGATCACATTTGGAGTATGCAGCAAGTGCATGGATCCCGTACAAATTAAAAGGACATGACTAATTGAGAATGTTAAGCAGAGAGCCAGGATTAGAAAACTTTTACTGTGGAGAACTTCTACAAACACTACATCTCTAAACATTAACAGGATGAGAGGGACATAGGAACAATCTTTACAACAACTGACAATTTATTTGATGAATAAGTAACATCCAAGCTATTAACCTTTGATAAAACTGATAAAACTTTATAGAACTGAAAGAAAACAAGGCCACAATTACAAACTGTACAAACACCAAGATGCAGCATGAGGACAAGGAGAAACTCATTCACATTTAGTTGGTGTGTGGAATAATCTACCAGTACATAATCAAAGCTTTAGGGAGTTTGAAATCTTATTTGAACATCTTTAAAGAAACAATCTAAACCTGTAAAAAACACAGTTAAGTCATATTTCATATATCTAAATTTCTGTTATTGACACTCTGATAAACCCTGTACTTAAAGATTGTTGATGTGGGCCCAGAGGTTTTAAGCCTTCCTCCAATATCGTCCAATTAAATTCTATTCAATTTATGAAATTCCGGTAGATCTCCTAGAGATTACAAAACAATGTAACCCATTGTTAACTGCTCTTGGCAGCTGACTCTGATACAACGACTTCTATGCTTTCTTCAAGTGCCTTTTGTACAATATTCGTAGTAGTCATTGAAGAGCATCTCTCTTTGGCTGCAACCTGCTTACCTAATCTAGTAGATATAATATGCTATTCAACAGTGTCCATTACACAGATCCATAACATTACAACCAGATACAATGTGGAAATAGTTTGATGGCAAGTCAAAGTTGAAGGAATTCCTATTTATCAATATTAACACTCCTATCACTACTTTTCTGCTGTGCTGAAGCCATGTAGCATTCATGTATCTTCAACTTTCTTTTCAAAGAATGGAAAAAAAGACAAGTCAGCAAATATTTTTTTCAACAATTTATTTTATGACAAAGAGATATTTACAGAAAAGAAAAAATGAACACAGATTTTCTACACATTTTCAATTTACAAAAACCTGTATACAGTGTATGTTGTGACATAAAACAAACACATTTTTATACTTTGATATCCTGGATTTTCAAAATATCTGATAGAAAACAGTGTTATATGATTGATTAAATATCATTTTTCAAAATACCACGAACAAACTTTTACAAAAATATATTTGAATGAATAAAAAAGTACAATCAGTGGTAAATATATCACAAATGGAACTCTCACGTACCACAATCACAGTATTTTCTACGATATCAACACATAAAATATTTAAAGCATTAAAAGGTGTTTAACTTTAGATAATTGAACAAAATTAAACAAATTTGTATATAAGTACAGGGGCTTGGATATCACAAGAATTTTGAAGTGCAAAAAAAACTTCACTGAAAATGTACACACAAATCAACAACATTATTATATTATGACAAAAGCTGAATAAATGACATCATGACATATTTTTATTTATATTTTTTTACATGTTTTGAAAGTTTTGTCTCAACAGCTTTAAATTTTCATGTAAATATATCAAATCTCTTATTATATAATTATCAATACCAAAATGTTCCTATTACATTTTTTTTGTGTATAGATTAACAGTCAGCATTTTTTCAAAACTTTGGGACTGTGAATTGGGTGACCTAAATTGCAAATTTCCAGCTCTAAACATGACATACTTATTTAAGTTTTAATTAAAATATATTTGTATTTCAAACAAGTTTTAAGAAAAACGTTCTTAAATGAACAAACTGACCAAACATTTCTCACATATACAACACAAAAAAAAAAGCGTCCTAATTTTAGATTGGTGATCTGTGTGTGTCCACTACAAGTCTGGGATTGATGGGAACTATATTTTTGAAACCCTAATTTTGGATGGGACAGACCTCTATATTTTAAAAAAGAAGGGAATTTTATTCTTAGATGGGAGGGGCCTCTATTTTTGGAAGGAAGGAAACCCTTGTGTTTGATAGGAGAACTCTCACACCGATATACTCAAGCATTTATCAAAGACAAGTTAATTCAAATCATAATGTTTGCCTCTGTAGAGCTTCAACCATGCAGCTTTAAAGCTCTTTAAAAGAACAAAAAACCAAACATCAGTATGCACTAATAAAACATCTCACACATACTTCATACGTCTAGCTTGACTTTATCGTGGTCTGAAACTTTAACACAGTGACAGAACAGTTCATTTATATTTATTTTATATATATGTAATATTGTTACACACAAAATATGATTTATCTATAAACTTTACATTTAATCTATACTACAGTAATTCATAGACAAAATACATGTAAATGTGTTAACTCAAACATCCTACACCAAATCACAGACAAAATTTGATGGAACTTTTGTGTATGTTGATATCTTCTACTCAATCACAAAATATGATTTATTCATACACTTTATCACCCATTAGCGAATCACAGATAAACATGATTTAAACTTCTATTATTGTCAACCATGCAAGTAAAAGTTCAGATATAAGTATATGAGAACTGCCATACTGACCCTTTACCTTACCAGATAAAGTACCAAAGTGATGTTGTATCAGCTTTAGCCCAGTATTTCTGTACATATATCAACATTTGTTTCAACACAAAGATCTTTGAGATAGAAAATACTTTTTTTTGGGGTAAATTTGATAATGGACACATTTTCCAAATATGTTTGCATTATACTCTTAGATTATATCTGTCTAATATCAAAGTACTGCAATGTAACATAATTGAATTTATATAATGTAATTATTGCTTTAAACATCAAAACCTTTGCATCAGTAAGAGGAAATTTGAATTGGAAAACAAGGCCAGCCTAACAATAAGTGGATGTTTTGGATTGATAACAAATGACGCTGTTATAGGCTAAGGTGAATCTAGTCATCCACCAGTCAATATAATGATTTACCAATGATTATGTACACATGTTTCAACATGTGCTTTATTTCATAATCATGAGGAAAGATCCCAGAGGGATCTTGGTGTCCACCATTATTTGATCTTTATTTGCTCTTTGAAAGTTAGATATTTCCCTTTATTTTCTCTTCACTTCTCTGTTTTTGCTGTTAATAAGAAATTTGAACATTCCTTTGCAGAAATAGTAATGATGATCATAACCTGCCAAATCCATGGTGGTTGCCTGAAAGCCATCATTTTTTTTTATTATTCCAAAAATCAAATGGCACAAGCAGAGACAAAAGGGAACATACAAATTAAATTTGAGAGAGATCCATCTAGTACCTTTTAAGGAATAGTGATATCAAACTTGCAAAGGGAAAATCCAAGATGGCCACCTGACGAAAAAAAAAGGAGAAAGAGAAACTTTCACTTCTGTGTGATGTAGACAGAGAAAGAGAAACTATAACTTCTGTGTGATGTAGACAGAGAAAGAGAAACTATCACTTCTGTGTGATGTAGACGTGTGATGTAGACAGAGAAAGAGAAACTATCACTTCTGTGTGATGTAGACAGAGAAAGAGAATCTATCACTTTTGTGTGATGTAGACAGAGAAAGAGAAACTATCACTTCTGTGTGATGTAGACAGAGAAAGAGAATCTATCACTTCTGTGTGATGTAGACAGAGAAAGAGAAACTATCACTTCTGTGTGATGTAGACAGAGAAAGAGAATCTATCACTTCTGTGTGATGTAGACAGAGAAAGAGAATCTATCACCTCTGTGTCCTACAGACAAAAAAGACAATAAAACAAACTATCACAAAGGAACAGAACTCAAAGTATATATTACATCACAACTGAAAGACATTGATAAAAAAATAAATATATCGCTGCTTTATAATTTAATACACCTCAAAATAATATCTACCAAAATACCACTCCTGTGTAATTAAGGCAAACAAATATAATACCTCACTCCTTCTAAATGTACCCAATAGTACACACAGATATAAAATCAACTTAAAATATCATCCTTGTGTGAAAGAGAAATATATCAAATCTGTTTGATTCAGACAAATAAGGAACAGCCTCTGTAATGAGAGAAAAAATCCAAGATTAATATTTGTATCTAAAACGAGATTTGTGGAAATGTGGTAATCATGCAATATCTTGGAGAACCAGCAGTCATATACTTTTAACAACTATTCTATTGATTGTGATTCAGGACCTTTTGTCTTTATCCAAACAAACAAGAAGGGAGGGAACTTCAGGAAATCCCTACCAAAAAAAAACTACAGAGTGAGGTACTTGATGTAATCTCAATAAGGCACTTCTATTCAGTCCCTGACACGAAGTAACTTTCATTACACAAACATCATGTAATAAATCGAAATAAAAAAAAATATGGCTAAAATGTGATACATTTAATTGAAACTGATTACTCATAAAACAAAACTAAATATGTACATTAATCTGTATTTGATGAATTTAAAACAAAGTTGATAAAACTTGTAATAAATTAACTTTGAGGTATGTGTTTAATTGGTAGGTCTATTAAAGCCTGAAAGAAAAAGAAAAAAAAAAAAAAAATTCATACAATTTAACAATGAAGTCAGACATAACCAAATCCTTAAAGTTTCAAACCTGAAGGCAATGTCCTTCACACTTCCATAAACTTTGTCGTACATTGACTTGAATCTCTTTTTAAACCCTATTTCAGACAAAAAGAGACAAACGATGTGTGAACAATACATAAAACTGACCGCCACTGTAGGTCATCCTTGACAACAGACACCTTAAGATGGTGCCAGCTAGCAGAGAGCTACTACCCTGGGGTGGAGAGTTATTGAGTTATTCTCAGACACCAGATGGGGGAGTGCCGACATAAAGCCAGTTACATACGAATCAAGATAAACAGGTTGAGACAGAACTGGTGACAAATGTGTTTGGGGAATGGATGGTGGAAATTGAAGTCCTCTTATAGAATCAGGCCCATTAGTACACAAGGAGGAGCCTACTAATACTTCCAAGGCTAAAAGCCTACACAATAACTGAGCTATCTGAAAGAATTTTGGAGAACACTATATACATTTAGCAAAATTTAATTATAGTTTATGATTAGTATGTCAAATATATTAGGTTGTATAATGGATTCTACAAACTGAATTACCAAGATTTTTTCTGCCCACTGAAAAATTTCAACATGCTATTTGTCTTCAGTATTAGAGTGCCATCTGAGCTAACCTTTAATAATAACAGGCAATCTTAATCCTTAATACGAACATGCCATCCAAGAAAATCTCCATATACCAACAGGCAATTACAGATAGTCTTCAAATAAGAATAGGCCATCTCAGATCGTCCTAACAATACACTAATAGGCCATCTCAGATAGTCCTCACAATACACTAATAGGCCATCTCAGATAGTCCTCACAATACACTAATAGGCCATCTCAGATAGTCCTCACAATATACTAATAGGCCATCTCAGGTAGTCCTCACAATACACTAATAGGCCATCTCAGGTAGTCCTCACAATATACTAATAGGCCATCTCAGATAGTCCTCACAATATACTAATAGGCCATCTCAGGTAGTCCATACAATAAACTGATAGGCCATCTCAGATAGTCCACACAATATACTGATAGGCCATCTCAGGTAGTCCTCAATGCAAAGCAGCCATCTCAGGTAGTTCACACAATATACGAATAGGCCATCTCAGGTAGTCCTCACAATATACTAATAGGCCATCTCAGATAGTCCTCACAATATACTAATAGGCCATCTCAGGTAGTCCATACAATAAACTGATAGGCCATCTCAGATAGTCCACACAATATACTGATAGGCCATCTCAGATAGTCCTCACAATATACTAATAGGCCATCTCAGGTAGTCCTCACAATATACTAATAGGCCATCTCAGGTAGTTCACACAATATACTAATAGGCCATCTCAGATAGTCCTCACAATATACTAATAGGCCATCTCAGGTAGTCCTCACAATATACTAATAGGCCATCTCAGATAGTCCACACAATAT
This sequence comes from Ylistrum balloti, assembly GCF_031769215.1. Lineage (NCBI taxonomy): Eukaryota > Metazoa > Mollusca > Bivalvia > Pectinida > Pectinidae > Ylistrum > Ylistrum balloti. Next base: position 1,364,255 of record NW_026781979.1, on the reverse strand, counting down.
ACTAATAGGCCATCTCAGGTAGTTCACACAATATACTAATAGGCCATCTCAGTGGTCCTCACAATATACTAATAGGCCATCTCAGATAGTCCTCACAATATACTAATAGGCCATCTCAGGTAGTTCACACAATATACTAATAGGCCATCTCAGATAGTCCACACAATATACTAATAGGCCATCTCAGTGGTCCTCACAATATACTAATAGGCCATCTCAGATAGTCCTCACAATATACTAATAGGCCATCTCAGGTAGTCCACACAATATACTAATAGGCCATCTCAGATAGTCCTCACAATATACTAATAGGCCATCTCAGATAGTCCTCACAATATACTAATAGGCCATCTCAGATAGTCCTCACAATATACTAATAGGCCATCTCAGATAGTCCACACAATATACTAATAGGCCATCTCAGGTAATCCTCAATGCAAACAGGCCATGTCAGACAGTCCTCAAGACTAAAAGTCCATCTCAGATATTCCTAAATGTTACAGTTCATGTAAGACAGTCCTAAATATACAGTAAAGTCTTATGAACCACAGTGATTTAATGCTAGAAATATGAAAGAGCCAGGTACAGCCATGCCAATTAAAACCAATAAACATATAAATAATGTTACGAGTAGACTGACAGGATTTTTAGGAAAAATGAAGGTATTTAAAGATCATTACCCTGTTACAAGTATTAACATAACTAAATGTTAAAACATCTGATAACCAATGATATGTTTCTGATATAGAAAATAGAGCAATAACTGAATAAGCAATTCAAACGTATCATCATTATGAATAAGTACTCAGACTACAAATGAAGACAAATGGAGATTGAAGACCAGTAACTGTGATATAAGAATATGTGTGAGCAACATAACTCCCTAGCTCATATACTGGCAATACTTGTCAACCTTGCTCATTCAGTGTATCAAGTAGTTGGAGTTTATCTTATTTTTACATAAACAAATTTTAATTTTTGTTTTTCTTTAATTTTGCATGTACGCGTACCACTATTTTCTTTCCCGAGAATATTATATACAATCTACAATATTGACAACATGCTGGTACTTTTTCCTCATTTTAAAACTTGTTTGTTGACAGTGTGTACTACAGGTAAATATGATCCATGGAGGACGATGTCAACTGATAAAACAGGTATCTACAATTATAAAGTAGTATTTCACTGTAAAACATGTGATAACAACATTCCTAAGATTATGCCAAACTGAGGGTACATAACAATACAAAAGGACATATTGTACAGTTGATTATATGCAATGGATCAAATTTCATTACATTTGTGGTCAGTAAGAGAGAATGCGCAAAACCTAATATCCAGCAAATATCTTAAAATGAAACCAAAACTCAGAAAACATGTTAAGTCTGCATATATGTGAGTATTAAAACATTGCAAAATATTAGCCTTGCAAAAAGTATACGTAATACAGTAAGACTGAGGATGTAAAGACAAAGTGACCACAGTACAAAGCCATGACAGCCACCAGTTACACAGATATATAAGAACGCTGTAAGGGTGATGTATACCTTACGTAGACACTAGGTTTGTTTGCAATCATCTGCCTGACAACATTTCATACTGTAATCTAGTTTTTTCTGGAAAAAAAATCTGAAAATTGAATCAGCATGTGGAAAGCAGTACTAGAAGATGGTCCAATCAGAGCCTGATTGTCTGTTACAGACTCCAGCCCTACCTAAATCTGATTTACTTGTCAAATACAAGAACACTGTCAATACAAGTAAATAAAAATCTTAAAAAAGAAAAATTGATTGTCTAAAATTTCGCCCGCATAATGTAATCAAACCTTTTATGATCTCTAGATCAAATAGGACTGTTGATCTCCTAAAACAGTATATTTGGAATCAATAGACATCAATGATTAAAAATAAATAAAACCGTTCCCATCCCTCACACACACACACACACACACACACACACACAAAAAGTTGGAAATAACAATTTTGCGAGTAAAAATATTCAAATGATCTGATAAAATTGAGAATTTTTAAGTAATTTTCTTTCTAATATAAACTCCATTATGAATGATAAAAGTGAATTTGTACAGGACAACACTTAAAAGCACATGTAAGGTATAGATAACATCTACTGAATGACCCAATGTCAATAAAAAAATCATCAAAGTTTTAGAGAAATAGCCATTATAAAGCTGTAACAGTGAGCAGTCCTCAGGCTATGGATAATAACAGTACATGATTTTACCATTATCAGAGAAGTATTAAATTCATTGAAAAATTGAAGCTTGGATTCTCAAACAGTAAAAGGAGAATGTCATAAAACAAAAACAATGAGAATGTTTTAAAACAGATGAAAATCAGTGGTCTTGATGGCCTGATTCAGTGGCACAACATTCTCAATGCTATGCCTAATGTGTTAACCCCTGTCTTAGCAGAGACTGTATCGTCTCTCATATCCTCTAATGTACAGAAAGATTTCTGTATTTTATGGCATTTTATGGATAACTGTGAAGGGCGGCGTTCAAAAAGTCATGTGACAAGCCTGTATCAGGCATGCTATACTCCTTAACTCTCCTTCAAAAAAGGATTGTTACAAAAGATTTCTTATGTGGAAACCTTTGTAACAATGGATTCAATACACTCTAGATGTATTGTAACTAGTAACATTGGATTCACTTCACCTTAGATGTATTGTTATTAGTAACACTGGATTCACTACAATCTGAATGTATTGTTACTAGTAACTTTGGATTCACTACAATCTAAATATATTGTTATTAGTAACACTGGATTCACTACAATCTGAATGTATTGTTACTAATAACATTGGATTCACTACAATCCAAATGTATTGTTACTAGTAACACTGGATTTCCTGTCTTTTTAATCTTTTAGTTACATCAGTTACATTGCATCAATAATTCGCCCTCAACTCCAAATCTATAGTCACTATTTAAACTCAAATTATCCCTAAATCCAGGATTACTAGTTACATTTGATTTATTATACTCTAAATCAGCAGCAATTTCATTCTGACATAGATTTTTCCAAAGAACCCTTTATACACTACAAACATTTTGTTCTTTGGGTTTCAGCTGTTTTAGTTTCACAGTTAATGATAGTTCTATATAAGGAATTGATTCACAGATCACAACTAAATATGTAGAAAACCCCAATTCTTAAAAAGTATTCATTCTTGAAGAAAATTATTCCCTAACAATTGATAACCTTGAGATTACAGATTCTACACTATGTTGCATAGAGAATTGATTTTCTATATTGAAGTACATAGTGCCTTCAAACTCATTATAATGACATAGTGTAGTGCCTTCAAACCTTCAAACTCATTATAATGACATAGTGTACCTGCAGGTTAGGGTACAAAATTTGTTATTCCTGTTTACATTTCATACTAACCTAAGTCAACATAACTCATAATTCCTTCACAAAAAATAATGTGTTCTAAAACATGACATCAATTTTTATGACATATCCTCTATGTCAAATTTTGACTAGGCTGAATTATGACTAATGCCAATTTTTTCTCAGACCTACAAACAAAACCTATTGCTATTGATAAATCCTGTGTACACAGTCCTTGTAATTGTCTAGTTCCTGGGGTTGTTACTCCTGATGTGATGGTAGGTCTTCTCTAAGCTTACGTAGGGGGAGAGGTATAGAGCCACGTAGAAGAAGATGTTACAGATGAAGGATGGAATCACCGGCCAAATGATGACAAAAAATACACCAGACAACAAGCTCTTTCCATAATTTTTTCCGCTCATTGCAATGTTCCTGAAAACCAGATACATGTAAAGCATATAAAATGAGGGTATATTGTCAAACCATTAATTCTTGTGGGGGGTATATCTGAATTCATATTGCTAATGAACAGAATATTTGTGGATTTTTATAAGTTCTATTATCTAGAAAATTTAATTCGAGCCCCAATGAAATAATTATGCTTTTATAAACTATAAAATTTGCATCTAAAAAAAAGGAAACGGAAACTTTGTTTATCAAAAACATTAAACATTATTACAGCATGACATATCAGATAACAGATGTTAAAACTGACGTAATTAAAAGGAATCAAAAGCAGGTTTTAAGAAGTTTTAGGAAGGTCTTACTGTATGAAGAAGCTAAAGTGATTGGTCAGGAATAAATAGATAATGCCAAACTGTTCATCTGCAATTTGGAAATCACACCTCAGTCACCCTTGTGAAAGTCAAGTGAATTTTCCACTGAGGTACAGACTACCTTACAAAATTGAAACGGGCAATACACCAGACATTACAGCAATATACTTCATAATGACAGGATGAAGAACTAACCTGTATTCGCCTCGTAGGAAGTTGACAATGAAGGTACACTCCAAGTAAGTCTGACTCATACAGGTGAGTATTATGAGTCGACTGATCCAGTAGTGGGTAGTCATCCAGTCATAAGCATAGATTCCGATGAGGTAGTAAGGGAGGAATATGCCACAGGATACAAACTCGGTCAGCTGACGGCTCGTTATGTTATCGAACTACAAAAAAATCATGATGTTTGCTGGAAAGGCTGTTAAATATGTCTCATTTTAGCACCTGCTGCAGTAAAGGTCAAAGCTATGATTAAACTTTACTTGAATAGAAAACTGAAGTAAAAAAACAAAAAACAAAATAAACAAAAATCAATTTAAGAATTATATTAACAACAAAAGTTTTATCAAAATGTTTTCTTATAAGTAAGAACAATGCCAATAAAATTGATAAAAACTGATTACACATGTTAAGTACAGATGTACATAAAATAGGAGGAGGTCTGTAACTATTTCAATAAACACTGATGAGATACTTGTAACCATATTCAAGACACACAATCATCAACTTAAAATCCAAAAGCTTTCAATTCACAAAATTCTTTAATTTTTATTGAAACATTACATTGTGAAATCTGCCAAGACAAATCTGTGAAATCTGATCATATATGATTTTGAATGGATAGCATCAAAATTGATAACAATTCTGATCCTTTTGCTGTGAACAACAACAGTTTTGTTTAATAAAAGTACAGACTACAGCTGACACATGCCTAACTTCCTACCAGCACACTGGCAGTAAAATTGCAATATGCTGATTTTCTAAATTGGCTCTATTCAAACACATAATTTAAATGCAAGGACTTGAATATCTATAATTTGAAATGTCTAGTTGTGAAGCAAATATTTCTGATTTAAAAACCTGACAAAGTATTGAAGATTAATACCAAAGAAATCCAAAGTGATTTGAAAACTTGAATAAGGATGATGGCAACACTTATAAAAATACAGTTGATGAAAATTAATAACAAGAGGCCCATAGTGCCTTAATAATCACCTGAGATTTCCAGGTCTTTGGGCAATTTTAGAACCTCTCCATCAGTCCCAGCATTAGGGCAGACAGAACAGAACTGATGCAAGCATATTTATAAAGTTTTTATTGTTTCTAAGTTTGAAGGTTTAATTTTCAATTAAATGGAACTGATAACACTGCCTGTTGTTGTAGTTTAGCATATTTGATCCCTGTGACCTTAAATGTAGGTAAAGGTCATTCATTTGAACATACATGTTAGCCCTTAATCTCAGCATGCTACTGGCCCAATATCATACCATGGAAAATTTGGCTATTGAGAAGAAGTTGTTAAAAGTTTTAACACATTTGCCTCCTTTGACCTTGACAGTAGGTCAAGGTCATTTATTTGAATAAACTTGGTAGCCCTTCTGACCAGAATGCTACTGGCCCAATTATCATGACCATGGATCATTTGGTTATTTAGAAGAATTCATTTGAAGATTTGGAAACATTTCACCCCTGTGACAGTGAAATTTGGTCAAGGTCATTCATTAGCCTTTTGCTGTTTGAAAAGAAGTTGAAAATGTAACCTGTTTACAACGCTAGACAAATGACACCAGACAAAAGATGATCATGACCTAAAACTGACACAAAAATTCTGTGCATTAAAAGTGACATTGCTGTTGAGAACAATGTCAGAATGAATGCTGAACAGAATTAAAATTTCATTAAAAAAGGTTCCAGTTTATTTAAATACAAACATTTCTTTGACAAGTTCAAATTTTTACAGATTTGACAAGAAAGAGTAAGTTTGTAGAGAGAAAAGCAAAATTTAAATACAAACAGGCAATGGTTTTGATCTAAATACACCCCTGACAATTCATTGCACGGACATCATAATGCTGTTAACTTCAACTAGCTGTTATGAAAGATGAGCAAATATGATCATTGTCATGATTCACTTTATCAGATAGAGCTGACAAATAAATAAAGAAAAATAACACAACAGAAACACTAATAAACAAAGCATGCTTCCAGTCTGTTGTCTAGAACTTGGGGGCTGTCATAACTCAGTGGGTAGTGCACCAATGTTAAGATCCAAGGTGTGTGCTCCATGCTCCCTCCCTGTGATAGTTTGTGTTTTATCAGGAAGCTGAGAAATGCACCAGTCTATACTGATGTGGTTGTGTTCGTGTTAATTGGGCATGAAGACATTTTAACCGAGCTGTTCTGGATAGCTATATAGTGATAAGTTACTTCAAGGAGACCATATCTCATAATAGCCCTGGTTATTGACTGTGCAATAAAAACCCAGTGTTCAACAAACAAGTCTCAAATATCAATATAAATTTAAACGTCATAAAATATATATTCCTGCTTATACTACAACCACCTTATAAACTTTATTACTGTAAAGCCATATGTTTCTGTGGGTTTTTTTTCAAAACTACTTTTTCTTGGACATTTAATTTCCTAGATACATAAAGCTAAATAAACATCACACTAATTATGACAGTGTGTGGACATCTAGATTTGTGGATTAAGAGTACCAGTGAAGTCAGCAAAAATTAATCCTCACAAAGAATAATGATTTCACGGTAACCACCAGTCAATTCTATAAACACCATTCAGTTTTGATCAGGGATGACAATGACTGATAATATAGATTGGCCCACACACTAAGGATAATTGCTTGCTATCTGGTCTTTGATTCCCAGGATTTTTATGGTAATCAGATGTGTTTATGTTAATGTCACAATAGGCAAATCCAAATATGACCACAACTTACATAATAAGAATTCAACAAATACTTTGGTTGATGTTCCTTATAAACAAAAGGAGAATTCAAAAGTCTGTAAACACATCTCATAACGTGACTGTTAAACAGCAACCAGACAATTAACAACTTAATTATTATATAACAAAATGTCTAAAACTACTAGTGTTAAACAGAATTGTTAAATTACCAGCTTCTTACATACGAAAAAAAATTCAAAGTGATGAATATCAGACAAACATGTAGACAAATTCCCGCTGTGCACATTAATGATGGAGACAGACATGCTTTTTAACGTGATAGCTCTTACATTAAATCACCATACTTGTACAAGTTATGCTTGAAACAGTATTAAACTGCAAGACTTTCAAATCTCTTATCAACAATAAATGAAATATCTCTATGAAGACATAATTGCACTGGATGATCCTTTTGTACAGCAAGAGTCCAATCTTGACAAATATTTTTCTTCATAACAAGTATGAAATTCCGAATATGTGAAAAAACTTTGGAACAGTGTTGAAACTAAGATCAGTTCTACTATGAGAAATGATGAAAACACTGGGGTCAAGCAGCCTCAACTCCTACAATTTGGAATGGAAATATAGGTATGAAAATGTGAAACAAGAGGCCCAATGGCCTTAACAGTCATCCGAGTTACAATGTTGTTGTTGGCCTTGTAGTATGTCCTCGAAATAATCTTATCAACAAAGTAAAATAACTTGAACTACATTTTACATGTAATACAAACATTAAATGTGCATACCATTACCTGCAATCAAATGTTCAGGCTTCAAACCATGTTTGAATTTAAAGAATTACACTCAAAAATTTTATTTTCCTATATAAACTTACATACATGGAAAGCATTTTATAGATTGTATCATATCTGGGTGTTGAGGACAATTTTGAAACTTATGTCAATTTGACCTTTAGTGGCTTCACCCATCAGCACCTGGGGGTCAGTCAGGGTCAAGATGTGATTATCATCAAACTGGCATCAAAGTTTGACATATTTCCAATAAAAAATAAACAAATTATGCTCAAAAATGGAATTTTTCTACATAAACAATAGTGAACTTTATCCCTCCCCTGGGGAAATGTGAGACACTTTAGACTCTTCCATCCATAAAATGTATTTGATTTTAGCATATACTGAGGTAATGAGAAGAAGGATTTTGAAATTTCAACAATTTGACCCCTTTTTGGCCCCGCCCCTCAGCCCAATGAAGGGTCAGGACCATCTAATTAACAGTTTTGGTTCTGCTTTGGCTATGGAAGTTTTCTGCAAACTTCATGATTGAAATTGATTGAAACGTTTCTCAGAAGAAGACGAAAATGTAAAGAGTTTACAGATGTATGATGCATGACACTAGACAATGGGGATTGCAATAAATCACCATCAGACATTGTGTCATGAGAATGTACCAAAACATCAGACAATGCATCTATCATCTTATAAAGACCAAAGATCAATTGTAAGAAATCTGAGCTAATGGCTATTGACCAAAAAGTCCTGTACCTACATTATAGTACAAGGATACAAAAAATCAGAAAAGGGGCATAACACCCAAGAAATCATAAAAATGAAACAAAAAAAAATTGCAAATGGAACATGAACTATAATTTTAGTTGAAAACTACTGATCATATGTTCAGTTGGTTGGTTGACTGACAGGTTTTTCGTCTCCATGACTCCTCCTATTTCCAGACATCATCTCATTGTTAAACATCAGCGTTCTGGCGATGTGAGAGGGTGACCTGCATCCCCCTCAGAGGGGTGGAACCATCTGACACGGTGTGTGGCCTAATGCTATCCCTACACCCCTGGACTGGCATTATCATACCTGTTCTTTTTCGAAAAGCCACAGACAGATCTTTAATGTGGGAAATTGGACAATCCTTGCATGGGGCCACCCTTTAAAGTCCCATCTGCCAAACTATGATTAGTGGTTATATCTATGTAATTAACACTTGTTACTTTGGTTGAACATCATAAATCCTTTTCAATCATATGTTCAACTTCACACAAACTTAAACTGATTCCATGAAAGGGGCATAACCCCTTGAAAAATGATGGTAATATAATGGATATAAATATAAGTAAACTGTACAGTGTACATCAATGTAATAACTTTGATAAGAATGAATGAATGAGTGCTTTATTATTACTTTTAAGAGCTCGCTTTCTTTTTTGAAATTTTGCTACAGTGTGCATTTGTTCGTACATCATTTATAATTAACAAGTAACTGTATGCTGTGTCAATTCCAAATTCAATGATAGCAAAGTGAAAATTTAGTAGCCGTAAACATATACATTACATTTTTACATCTTTTTCTGTTCACCCTTGAACTAAATCTATAACCACCAGCCAAGACATCTGCAATTGAATTAGTTAGAAGAGGAGCCATCCCAAACGATTTCACAATTTACTTTTTCAACTCCTGCATCTATTTCTGGTAGTTTAATTAGTGTCATAGCCACAATTTAAAATATAATAGCTTCAATTATTCTTCAAGCATTTCCATATTGTTTTAATAATGGTGACATTGACAATAACTTGACAGTTAGCTAAATTACATTGTGGCGTCAAATCCAATATCTTATTAATCAAACCAGCCAAGTCTATTATGCTCCAGACTTAACTTATCAATGAATGTTTCAGGCCACATTCTACCAAAATCCATTTCAGAGAATGATTCACGATGATTTAGTGGAATTTCGTTGTAGTTAACAAAAAGATGAAAGTCATATTCACTCAATTTCGCATCTGATCCACTACGAAGACTTTGGTCTACAAAGAAATGTTATGACATTTATACCCTGGTATAGCACATGAGTTAATAACTTAATATATTTACAGAATTTTAACTCTAAGTCCATAAACAAATTCTTCAAGACAAAAAAAGACATTTTGTAAATTTGTTTGCTAGATTTATTGCACAGAGAAAAGTCATTTTCACTTTGAGGCAGGGACTCCTTTTAGTAACTTGCAGCTACCTTAACTAAAGAGAATACAGAAGGCCAGTTGCATCCACAGCAGTTGAGGTAAAGTGTGACAGCAAAGACTGGTACTTATCTCAGATTTCCTAGACATGAACTGCCACTGGTAGCAGATATGAAATCACATAACATTGAATCTGTACTGTCAGATAGTAATAGTGTTATAAAAATGATAATTAACAGTAACTGACACATGATGATAAAGTATTGCAATGTATAAAAAGAAATATCAATAGAGCCTCCCTCCTACTGCTCAGCATGGAAAATCAACAAAGGACAGTAACTCTTATTATTGTGAGTCACAAGACCAAATCAAAATAGGTAACACTAGCACATTTCAAGAGATATGTACATTCATGTACTAATGCTTTAACAAAAATATATATGATATCAAATTTTCTAACAGTCATAAAAGTACAGATTATAGCCTGGAAGTAGCTAAAACATTATATCTATAAATACAAAGTGAATAATAGCTTACATATATATCCCCTCACTACCTGATCATTTCATCTTAACAAAGTCTACTATGGAGTTCATGAGATACCCTGTCAACAAGTTTTTTTTTTTTTTTCAAAAGTGTCTAAGTGTGAACTCTGACCCTTAAATCTTACATAACCAACCCCCAACATGGACTCAGGTGTGGACTTAAATGTTGCTATGTTTGTATACCATGAGGAGACATTTGACTTTTAACTTTGATGGTAGATAACCAAGATACATGTATAAGTCAACTGTAGAGCTAGACAAATGCTGTGGTATGAATATATGAAATATATCTGTTGAGAGGTTTTAGAGATGTCTTGTTCACAAACTTTTGTTTTGAAAGTTCAAATGGACAACAGTGACCTTTGACCTTAACCTTTCATCATTTACATCAAAATCTTTAAGTCCGATGTAGAGCTTAGTGGTGTGATGTTTTAAGGTGAATATGAACTAAATCTATTAATGGTTTCACAAAATATCTTGTACACAAACTCTTTATTTTAAAAGTGGTCCAGGATTATCTTTGACCTTTACCCTCGACTCAAATCAGGTATAGAACTTTATGTAATAATTTTATATGGTAATATGAATTTACAGTATATCTGAATGGGGATTGAAAACATAATTAGTACTTAATGCAACAGAGGTAATTATCTATTTCAGCGTTTCCAGTTGAACCTGGGACCTCAGGTTTACTAGTCTGACGCTCAACTGATTGAGCTGAAGAGAAATTCTCTTTAACTAGATTGGTCGAGCGTTAAACTGCTAAACTCTATATGGGCAACAATCTAAGTCATTACCTATTTCAATGCCTTCACTAGAATTTGAACATGGGACCTCTGGTTTACAAGTCTGACATTCAATTGATCAAAGAAGAGTTTTATCTTGCTCAGCATTGCAGCTAGTATTACAAAGTTTAAATAAAGTTTTGATTTCAAAAGTGGTCAAGAGTGACCTTTCACCTTTAACCTTGATCAAAGATCATCAAAGTTTAATCATAGGTAGAACTTGATGACGATGTGAATATATATGTATATATGTCAAGAGTTTCATGAGATACCTCGTACAAAAACTTTGTATGCATGGAGACAGGCACAAGCAAAGTAATTACTACAGATCTACCACTGCCCCACCCCTTCTTAACTAAGTGGTGTATATAGATATAGCCTTAGTAGAGGGGAACATCCACATTTCAGTTGATCTCGGAATGAAGTCTATTCAATCCATGGGTTGATTGATGTCATGTGGTTTCTCCTATATTTCTAAGTAAGTCCATGTTAAAGACAACAATGTGGCTGCCTACACATCATTATGTTTAAGATTTGAAAAGCCAAGAAAGCCTATATCATAGCATCCAAGTTAATTATTGTGATTTGTCGTATCTGTTTATGTCTTCAGACTTTACTGGAGAGAAATATTTGTTTTGGGGATACAGTACAACACAGTATTTTTTGTCATTAATCATGGATATATCATGCAATATTTTATTAATTTAATTTCATTAAACATCACTCTCATAAACTTAATTCATTAAAAATCTTTTGCACAACATCTCCCATAGCATGATACCAGGAATATTCCTCAATGAAATAAATGAGTTATCAGATAAGTTTTTGTCATTCTACAGGGGTTTCTGCAGCTTCATCTAGCTCTGTATATATCTGTCTGACCCTCCACTATTAATCATTCTACAGGGGTTTCTGCAGCTCCATCTAGCTCTCTGTATATATCTGTCTGACCCTCCACTATTAATCATTCTACAGGGGTTTCTGCAGCTCCATCTAGCTCTCTGTATATATCTGTCTGACCCTCCACTATTAATCATTCTACAGGGCTTTCTGCAGCTTCATCTAGCTCTCTGTATATATCTGTCTGACCCTCCACTATTAATCATTCTACAGGGGTTTCTGCAGCTTCATCTAGCTCTGTATATATCTGTCTGACCCTCCACTATTAATCATTCTACAGGGGTTTCTGCAGCTCCATCTAGCTCTCTGTATATATCTGTCTGACCCTTCACTATTAATCATTCTACAGGGCTTTCTGCAGCTTCATCTAGCTCTCTGTATATATCTGTCTGACCCTCCACTATTAATCATTCTACAGGGGTTTCTGCAGCTTCATCTAGCTCTCTGTATATATCTGTCTGACCCTTCACTATTAATCATTCTACAGGGCTTTCTGCAGATTCATCTAGCTCTCTGTATATACCTGTCTGACCCGCCACTATTAATCATTCTACAGGGGTTTCTGCAGCTCCATCTAGCTCTGTATATATCTGTCTGACCCGCCACTATTAATCATTCTACAGGGGTTTCTGCAGCTTCATCTAGCTCTCTGTATATATCTGTCTGACCCTCCACTATTAATCATTCTACAGGGGTTTCTGCAGCTTCATCTAGCTCTCTGTATATATCTGTCTGACCCTCCACTATTAATCATTCTACAGGGCTTTCTGCAGCTTCATCTAGCTCTCTGTATATATCTGTCTGACCCTTCACTATTAATCATTCTACAGGGGTTTCTGCAGCTTCATCTAGCTCTGTGTATATATCTGTCTGACCCTCCACTATTAATCATTCTACAGGGCTTTCTGCAGCTTCATCTAGCTCTCTGTATATATCTGTCTGACCCTTCACTATTAGTAGCTAATAATGTTAAAATGCACTGCTGCCCAAAAATGTAATTACCAGAGATGTACTGGGTTCCTTTCTTATAAGCAGTTAAAATGGTTAAAATGGCTGAACTTGCAAGAGGAAAGCAAGGAACAGATCGTGACTGAGACAGGACTGCATAATATTCTACATGCGCAGTTTGAGGAACATAAATGGTTTTAAATTTCAACATAAAACTAGTTTGGTGCTTGTACATATTTCCTGAAGTAATGTGATATTCACTGCGGGTTAATTTACTGGTTCATAGTTTTATGTTTGACAAGAAACTTTGAAACAGTGCATTCAGAGTAAGGGTTAGACATGTAACATTTGTTACTTCAGGTACAGGTACTTTTGTTAATCATAGAATAATTCTGTGCCACCCAGACCATCTAAGACTGGTTACAGTAAAGTGACCAGATTGCACAGATTTGTAAGACTTGCAGACTGATGAATGGAATGAGACTAAAGCTATCGTATGTAGAAACATTGATACACATTCATCATATTACGAAGAAATGTCATCAAAGCATTATTACTTTATCTAAAGCAAAATACAATATCCATCTGTAACCCTATCATCAGTCAGTCTCTGGTTGTCTTGTTTTGTGTTCTTTTTCTGGTCCTATCTCCACCATGTTGTAGATGTGGTGCTGACAGACTAATCAAGTGTGTATAGTGACAAGAAGCTTTAATGGCTACAGAGATAGTAACAATGGCTGGGAAGTTAATGTTGCACCTGTGGATAGGCTGTACCTGTTGTACTGGAATCTGATGTCACACCGGGGAGACCATTAAATCTATATTAATCCACCCAATATCACTAATGTTACATAACATATGATGTCAGACACTCACTCATCAGTGTACAGACAGGAAATCTCGCATTGCCATGCCATGACTTATTGTTGGCAAATAATTAAAAAAAAATTAAATGCAGATTAATTCCAGTTTCTGTAAATCTAATAAACAACAGATTTTGATAGATTTACAGTTATATAGGGTTTACAAAACAAAAATGTCAATGTTGTAATTTCAAGCCGAGTGTCACCCAGTTCTTAAAAAATACTCTCTTTACAACCAACATTTAAAAAAAAAAAAAACCAAACAAACCAGGGAGTTTCATAGCAGAATTTGGGTCAAGGGGCGATAACTCTAAGTAGATTTATTTCACATCTAAAATGTTCTAGAAAATCTATGCAACATATCACTGTACAGCTACTGTGTTGATAGTGCATGTTCCATATGAAATTCATTTGTCAAAATAAAATGTGACTCCATATGCTATTTCATTCTAATTTTTCATCACTTTCTTTCCTTTTCCATTTCAATTAATTCTCAAGATTTAGACACTAGTCTACACTACATGTATCTAGGAATAAGTGAACTTTTAATACTGCTGTTTCATGGAAAGAAGTTTTAAACATGAACAAAAGAGATTACAAAATAACTACTTAAAGTCTCTATTATTTTTTCTTGATATATGTAATATATTACTGGCCTGAATGATGTAGAGTTTCATCACATTAATATCCATACAAACCATTTAGTGAGATGTTGTATCAAACAATACAATATGTTATTTATTTAGAAACCTGGGGAATTGTTTCTGTCTTGAAATAATGCAACATTTTATGTAATCTACTTTGGTGACTATGTAACTGGTACCTAATGATGTGGAGACTTACCGGACACTGACTTTACAGTGTACCCTGAACAAAAACAGAAATGAATATTATCATTCTCTATATAATCCATAATCAAAAAGGTTGAAAGTCACATCAAAACTGGCTGGCTCAATACGGATATATTTATGAGTGTAGTGTAGGATTTTCACCTGTGCTCCTACTATTAATTAATATAATTGTAACTCGCCCTGAATGGGACTCTATCGGTTCTTACATCACAAGTTCACCAACTGTAACAGCCACCACGAAAGGAATAGGTAAGATTGAAAACAGCTATGGTTTACATCATCACATTACAAATTAATATTTTTAATTGAGAGTAATTAGATAATGCTGATGATAATATCATGCAGATTGGATCCAGTTGTAAGAAATTTGCCAGAATTTTCAGGCAGTGATCTCAATTGAAACTAAACAGATGACTCAAGGAAACAATGACTGGTAGCAATGTTTCTGAGCGCAGATGAGAAAATTGTTAAATTAAACAAGTTGTGAGAAAATTAAACTGTGTAACTCTTTATGTATATGAAAATTCAGTTTGCAATCATTTTATTCACTCTATATTGAAAATTGTAATTCCATATCATATCAATGAATGGAGATACTTTGTGCCAGAATTTTTTATTTCCAAAGATTTATACTTTGGTAATGTCATTGTAATGTGTATTCCATTTTTCCATTTTAAAATGATGTACTATGATGTAATATAAAAGGACCAATTTGAAGAAAAATATAAATATGAGACTTTTGATACTTGAATGGACTGTTCTTAAATTGTTTGTACATCTATTTAGGGTTAACATAATAAAATCTCCTAATTGCCTAAAGCTTGAAAATAACAAAACAATCTCTTCCCTATACCTCTAGTTAATGCAACTATTCAAGACAACCTATGTCACAGATATGACATACTTATTCATATTGATTCAGACTTTATAACTGGAGATTAAAATACATAATTATGTTGCAGCTCCTTATCAGTATAGATTTATGTACTGGGATATTTGTAGGCCATTTGACAATGTAAAGAATGAGTAGGGGGGTGGGGGTTTGGGGCGTTCGTTAATTTGACTGAATTTTTAATAATTTGCTTTGGGTTGTATAAACTACTGGTTTATTATATTTTCTAGAGAACTATTGAATTATAAAAAGTATGACATTTTCAGTGGAATATATCACATCAGTAGCTAAAAGGTTCACATATTCAATATACAATTAAAGCTATATTTCTGAAGGGCTGCTTTGACATCACTGAACTTGTAATGTCACATATCATACGGGCTACTCATATCAAGGAGAATGCTGCTGAGCCAAAGGTGTGCATTTCATAAAGATAACAATACATGGGAAATATAATGAACTATGACGTTCACATACAATACAGTGCATTAGTGTGTCTGACTCTGACCCTGAATCCTGATATATATTCAATGTGTTACCATGTCTAACACTGACTCAGAATACTGAGATATATACAATGTGTTACCATGTCTAACTCTGACCCTGAATCCTGATATATATACAATGTGTTACCATGTCTAACTCTGACCCTGAATCCTGAGATATATACAATGTATTACCATGTCTAACTCTGACTCAGAATCCTTAGATCTATGTATCTGTTTTATTACTCACCATGTCTAAACCTGCTTCAGAATCAGCAGCACATGTGTTGTGTACAAAAGGGATGAATACAGAATCATATTCAAACATGTACATGAGTAACATTGTAGTGCGAGGGTTGTCTTTCATTCCATATAACAACAGTATGGCAAGTCCAGGGTGCAGTGACTGTAAGTATAAAATGTACATCAGGTAAGTATCAGGAACAACCAGTGACGACAACTGTTTATGATATTGATTTATTTTGATAAGATCATTGTTAAAGGAAGAAAAGGAAAAAATGTAAACACACTTGACTGTAAATCTATCATCTTTCAATATGTATCTGATAGCTCATTTCTGTCTGTATAACCTGTTAAATAAATTATATCTTAAGAATGTGATCTCTAAGCTTTAACTGGAAATATTTGTAAAATACGTGGAAGGCTTTACTGGGGAGAAATTGCATAGGCCTGAGCTGGTATATAAAATGCATTGAGTATATTTTTGTGTGCAGTTTTTACTGTAATTTATTGATTATTACATGTGCTGCCCCAGTGTTTGTATCATTAGTTGTTCTACATCATATTGTGTGCTGGCCCAGTGTTTGTATCATTAGTTGTTCTACATCATATTGTGTGCTGCCCCAGTGTTTGTATCATTAGTTGTTCTACATCATATTGTGTGCTGCCCCAGTGTTTGTATCATTAGTTGTTCTACATCATATTGTGTGCTGGCCCAGTGTTTGTATCATTAGTTGTTCTACATCATATTGTGTGCTGCCCCAGTGTTTGTATTATTAGTTGTTCTACATCATATTGTGTGCTGGCCCAGTGTTTGTATCATTAGTTGTTCTACATCATATTGTGTGCTGGCCCAGTGTTTGTATAATTAGCTGTTCTACATCATATTGTGTGCTGCCCCAGTGTTTGTATTATTAGTTGTTCTACATCATATTGTGTGCTGCCCCAGTGTTTGTATTATTAGTTGTTCTACATCATATTGTGTGCTGGCCCAGTGTTTGTATCATTAGTTGTTCTACATCATATTGTGTGCTGCCCCAGTGTTTGTATCATTAGCTGTTCTACATCATATTGTGTGCTGCCCCAGTGTTTGTATTATTAGTTGTTCTACATCATATTGTGTGCTGCCCCAGTGTTTGTATTATTAGTTGTTCTACATCATATTGTGTGCTGGCCCAGTGTTTGTGTAATTTATTGGTATGTATAGTATGTGCTGGCCCAGTGTTTGTATAATTTATTGGTATGTATAGTATGTGCTGGCCCAGTGTTTGTATAATTTATTGGTATGTATAGTATGTGCTGGCCCAGTGTTTGTATAATTTATTGGTATGTATAGTATGTGCTGGCCCAGTGTTTGTATTGTGTGCTGGCCCAGTGTTTGTATTTATTAGTGGTTTTACATCATATTGTGTGCTGGCCCACATCATATTGTGTGCTGGCCCAGTGTTTGTATAATTTAATCGAAAGTATAGTCTGTGCTCGCCCAGTGGTAGGGGAATTTATTGGTATCTATAGTGAGTGCTGGCCCAGTGTTTGTATAATTTATTGGTATCTATAGTGAGTGCTGGCCCAGTGTTTGTATAATTTATTGGTATGTATAGTATGTGCTGGCCCAGTGTTTGTATAATTTATTGGTATGTATAGTATGTGCTGGCCCAGTGTTTGTATAATTTATTGGTATCTATAGGTGCTGGCCCAGTGTTTGTATAATTTATTGGTATGTATAGTATGTGCTGGCCCAGTGTTTGTATAATTTATTGGTATGTATAGTATGTGCTGGCCCAGTGTTTGTATAATTTATTGGTATCTATAGTATGTGCTGGCCCAGTGTTTGTATAATTTATTGGTATCTATAGTATGTGCTGGCCCAGTGTTTGTATAATTTATTGGTATGTATAGTATGTGCTGGCCCAGTGTTTGTATAATTTATTGGTATCTATAGAATGTGCTGGCCCAGTGTTTGTATAATTTATTGGTATCTATAGTATGTGCTGGCCCAGTGTTTGTATAATTTATTGGTATCTATAGTATGTGCTGGCCCAGTGTTTGTATAATTTATTGGTATCTATAGTATGTGCTGGCCCAGTGTTTGTATAATTTATTGGTATGTATAGTATGTGCTGGCCCAGTGTTTGTATAATTTATTGGTATCTATAGTATGTGCTGGCCCAGTGTTTGTATAATTTATTGGTATCTATAGTATGTGCTGGCCCAGTGTTTGTATAATTTATTGGTATGTATAGTATGTGCTGGCCCAGTGTTTGTATAATTTATTGGTATGTATAGTATGTGCTGGCCCAGTGTTTGTGTAATTTATTGGTATGTATAGTATGTGCTGGCCCAGTGTTTGTATAATTTATTGGTATCTATAGTATGTGCTGGCCCAGTGTTTGTGTAATTTATTGGTATCTATAGTATGTGCTGGCCCAGTGTTTGTGTAATTTATTGGTATCTATAGTATGTGCTGGCCCAGTGTTTGTGTAATTTATTGGTATGTATAGTATGTGCTGGCCCAGTGTTTGTGTAATTTATTGGTATCTATAGTATGTGCTTGCCCAGTGTTTGTATAATTTATTGGTATGTATAGTGTTTGTGTAATTTATTGGTATGTATAGTATGTGCTGGCCCAGTGTTTGTATAATTTATTGGTATGTATAGTATGTGCTGGCCCAGTGTTTGTATAATTTATTGGTATGTATAGTATGTGCTGGCCCAGTGTTTGTGTAATTTATTGGTATGTATAGTATGTGCTGGCCCAGTGTTTGTGTAATTTATTGGTATGTATAGTATGTGCTGGCCCAGTGTTTGTGTAATTTATTGGTATGTATAGTATGTGCTGGCCCAGTGTTTGTGTAATTTATTGGTATCTATAGTATGTGCTGGCCCAGTGTTTGTGTAATTTATTGGTATCTATAGTATGTGCTGGCCCAGTGTTTGTATAATTTATTGGTATGTATAGTATGTGCTGGCCCAGTGTTTGTATAATTTATTGGTATGTATAGTATGTGCTGGCCCAGTGTTTGTATAATTTATTGGTATCTATAGTGAGTGCTGGCCCAGTGTTTGTGTAATTTATTGGTATCTATAGTATGTGCTGGCCCAGTGTTTGTGTAATTTATTGGTATCTATAGTATGTGCTGGCCCAGTGTTTGTGTAATTTATTGGTATCTATAGTATGTGTGTTTGTGTAATTTATTGGTATCTATAGTATGTGCTGGCCCCAGTGTTTGTGTAATTTATTGGTATCTATAGTATGTGCTGGCCCAGTGTTTGTGTAATTTATTGGTATTTATTGGTATGTATGTTTGTAGGTATGTGCTGGCCCAGTGGCCCAGTGTTTGTATAATTTATTGGTATCTATAGTGATGTGCTGGCCTATTGGTATCTATAGTATGTGCTGGCCCAGTGTTTGTATAATTTATTGGTATCTATAGTATGTGCTGGCCCAGTGTTTGTATAATTTATTGGTATCTATAGTGAGTGCTGGCCCAGTGTTTGTATAATTTATTGGTATGTATAGTATGTGCTGGCCCAGTGTTTGTATAATTTATTGGTATGTATAGTATGTGCTGGCCCAGTGTTTGTGTAATTTATTGGTATGTATAGTGAGTGCTGGCCCAGTGTTTGTGTAATTTATTGGTATCTATAGTGAGTGCTGGCCCAGTGTTTGTGTAATTTATTGGTATGTATAGTATGTGCTGGCCCAGTGTTTGTATAATTTATTGGTATCTATAGTATGTGCTGGCCCAGTGTTTGTGTAATTTATTGGTATCTATAGTATGTGCTGGCCCAGTGTTTGTGTAATTTATTGGTATCTATAGTATGTGCTGGCCCAGTGTTTGTGTAATTTATTGGTATCTATAGTATGTGCTGGCCCAGTGTTTGTGTAATTTATTGGTATCTATAGTATGTGCTGGCCCAGTGTTTGTATAATTTATTGGTATCTATAGTATGTGCTGGCCCAGTGTTTGTATAATTTATTGGTATCTATAGTGAGTGCTGGCCCAGTGTTTGTGTAATTTATTGGTATCTATAGTATGTGCTGGCCCAGTGTTTGTGTAATTTATTGGTATCTATAGTATGTGCTGGCCCAGTGTTTGTGTAATTTATTGGTATCTATAGTATGTGCTGGCCCAGTGTTTGTGTAATTTATTGGTATCTATAGTGAGTGCTGGCCCAGTGTTTGTGTAATTTATTGGTATCTATAGTGAGTGCTGGCCCAGTGTTTGTTTAATTTATTGGTATCTATAGTATGTGCTGGCCCAGTGTTTGTATAATTTATTGGTATCTATAGTATGTGCTGGCCCAGTGTTTGTATAATTTATTGGTATCTATAGTATGTGCTGGCCCAGTGTTTGTGTAATTTATTGGTATCTATAGTGAGTGCTGGCCCAGTGTTTGTATAATTTATTGGTATCTATAGTATGTGCTGGCCCAGTGTTTGTGTAATTTATTGGTATCTATAGTGAGTGCTGGCCCAGTGTTTGTATAATTTATTGGTATCTATAGTGAGTGCTGGCCCAGTGTTTGTATAATTTATTGGTATCTATAGTGAGTGCTGGCCCAGTGTTTGTGTAATTTATTGGTATCTATAGTATGTGCTGGCCCAGTGTTTGTGTAATTTATTGGTATCTATAGTGAGTGCTGGCCCAGTGTTTGTGTAATTTATTGGTATCTATAGTGAGTGCTGGCCCAGTGTTTGTGTAATTTATTGGTATCTATAGTGAGTGCTGGCCCAGTGTTTGTGTAATTTATTGGTATCTATAGTATGTGCTGGCCCAGTGTTTGTGTAATTTATTGGTATCTATAGTATGTGCTGGCCCAGTGTTTGTGTAATTTATTGGTATCTATAGTATGTGCTGGCCCAGTGTTTGTGTAATTTATTGGTATCTAGAGTCAGTGCTGGACCAGTGTTTGTGTAATTTATTGGTATCTATAGTATGTGCTGGCCCAGTGTTTGTGTAATTTATTGGTATCTATAGTATGTGCTGGCCCAGTGTTTGTGTAATTTATTGGTATCTATAGTATGTGCTGGCCCAGTGTTTGTATAATTTATTGGTATGTATAGTATGTGCTGGCCCAGTGTTTGTGTAATTTATTGGTATGTATAGTATGTGCTGGCCCAGTGTTTGTGTAATTTATTGGTATGTATAGTATGTGCTGGCCCAGTGTTTGTGTAATTTATTGGTATCTATAGTATGTGCTGGCCCAGTGTTTGTATAATTTATTGGTATCTATAGTATGTGCTGGCCCAGTGTTTGTGTAATTTATTGGTATGTATAGTATGTGCTGGCCCAGTGTTTGTGTAATTTATTGGTATGTATAGTATGTGCTGGCCCAGTGTTTGTTTTCATTGTTTCTAGCTGTAGTTAGCTGGTATAGGTTTTTCACCTTGTATTCCCATAGTGTTCCTGGCAGCTTTGATCCTCTTTCAGTCAACTCCTTCAGGGATTGCAATACCACCTTCCTATGGAGATTGTCCATGATATCTAATTTTTCCGATAGGTCAGTTTCATCCATGACTAAAAGTTGCCGTCCATCTAAAAGATGTACCAAGCAGACATGTTGTAGGAAAATACAAATGTAAAGTATATATCATCAAAAAAAAAAAAAAAAAAAAACCAGTTTTAAATAAAAAGGGATCTATTTCAAACTTCTAATTTATTTTTTGTTATAAAAAACTGTCTGAAGAATTAACATCGCAGTAATTTAACAGTTAAACTACAGAATATATGTACCTATTCGTTCTTCTATTGCATTGCTGGCATAATCAGCACTCCAGGCCCCTAACTCTTCAAGCCAGGTTCCTACATCCTCCGGCTCCCAACGTAAGATTGGCTTGTATATCAACAATCCATCGTTACTGTAACGCCAATACCATCCCACATACATCATCTGTAAAAATAATCATCGTAAATCATATATATGACATTCTGATATTTTCCAAGTCATTGTAAGTGTAACAAAAGTGGGTGATTTTAAGTAAACATCATTTCCTTATCAGTCATAACACTTTAAACATAATTTGTTTTTTTTGCTTGCTGGGTATAACGACCACAGTCGTTTTAAGTTGAGGCCTTCAATACTTCAATACAAATAGAAAGGCCATGGCATTAATCAAAGGTTTGGGATTGGCTTATTATATAAAATTTGAATGATTTTAGGTTTCTTGCTTACCTCAACAGCATAACTGTAAATAGGTTGGGTTATCATATCAGATATGGCTTAATGTTAGATTGATATGGGTTTTTTCTGTTTGGCAGGAGGCTAAACTCACCATCACTACCCCAGCTGCTACTAGGAACCCTACACAGAAATCCTTTGCTTTTATTGCATTTTGTCTTGGAGGTTGTACAGGCCTACCCTGTAGTCCAGCTACAGGACCTTTAGCTTTTAATTGCTGACCAAATTTCTCAAAGTCTGCTATTATTTTATCATTTTCTCCTGTATTTAATGCCTCTTCTCTTTCCTTTAACTTTTCAGGATAGTCTTTTTGCAACACTTCTCTGAAAACAAGAAAAAGTCGAGACAAAATTGAATCACAGATGTAATACTGTAACACCTCATTTGACTATATGAGATGTTTCAAGTTTGAAATGAAATACTGTATAGACTAATGTTTCAAATAAAAATCAAAAACATTGTCTACCATTCTACTTAACACTCCATGGGCAATACTGCAGAGTGGAATAATCTACTATAAATCATTTCTAACATAAGGTGCAGTGAGTAGTACATCACTACCAGAAATTACAGCGCATGGTATATGTAACATTTTGTTGGACGTATATCTATATCTCTAATGTAACAT
The DNA here is from genome assembly GCF_031769215.1 of Ylistrum balloti. NCBI lineage: Eukaryota > Metazoa > Mollusca > Bivalvia > Pectinida > Pectinidae > Ylistrum > Ylistrum balloti. The sequence continues at coordinate 1,340,900 of NW_026781979.1, read as the reverse complement.
CATAATATAATTCTAAACTTTCTAAAGTCATTTTATTATTATTACATGAAATCATAATACCTCTTAGGTAATGTCATATAAGTCCATATCATTAATTTTTCGTTGTTTGTACACAAAATGCAGCTTTCAGATTTGTCGATTATTTCTTTTCATTTCTCGATGATAAAACCACATCTTCAACGTAGCTCCATCCACTTGATAATGATTGGAGGAGTCAATGGCAACACGCCACTTTGCTGCATTTCTGTCAGAATCTCTTTTTTATAAATGGAATATCAGTTTACTTATCATGAATGTGCCTGATGCATCCTTTCAATTTGCAGAGGTTATTCTTTAATATCAGCATAAAACTAGAAAATATTCCTATCAAAGCTTAAATGTAAAACAAAAAAACATTGCATGAGGATATATGGTGTTCACAGAAAAACACAAAAATCACATACCGTTACAAAGCTATAGGCTCTCTCAAAAAAATGGATTCTTGTGAACACATTTGTGCTTTTTATTATGATAAAGACATTGTTAATATTTTTGGGTGCTAATGATTAATTCAGTCATTAGTATGATCACAAACTATGTTTAGCTATCATTACCTTATGAAGATGTTGACTTTCGGTACTTCCTGCCATGGTGAACGACAATCAGGGCATTCCAAGCGTTTCGAGGTGTTGTACCATTGTACTAGACATAGCCTACAGAAGGTGTGACCACATGCAAGCGAGGTAGGTTTTACCAACAGTTCATAACAGATGTGACACTTAATGTCCATGTCATACACGGAAGTCTGTCGCTCTATTTGATGTGGTGAGGATGTCATTTCTGTATTTGCATCTCGCCATAGGTCTTCTGTAGTCTTCATCATTTCTTAGTAGGCAACCTCAGACATCAAAACTTCTTTTATCTTCTTTAACACCTACAATACAGGAAACAAATTAACAATATTTTGAAGTTCAGAACAGAGTCCATAACAAACATCATGTAAGCCTATAACAGTCTACTATGTTGTTTAAAAGAATACTCAGAGACTGTAAGGCTTTTTATTGTGGTTACTAAACTGGCTTTTATTCTGGGAGCTGTCCCTGTATGTATAATACATAGATATTAATCAATACAGATTGGAAAAAAATCTATTACTTTGTTATTTTTCATTGTATTAACTTTCACAGCCCAATATTACAATCCAATAGGTTCAATTGTTTGTAATTTTCTTTGCTGGGTATGTTGCTTCGTGAACAGTTAGGGTCATTTTCAGACGGGGTCTAAGAGAGCTGCTGGTGGCTTCCTCACTGAACAACATACAGGAGGCCCGTCCCATACCATCCAGAGCAATAAAAGTAATGTGTCTTGCCCATGGACACAATCACAACAGCACAGACATGTTCATACCCAGCTTCCTGAAAAACACATCCGCGACACAGAGGGACCACCAACCCATACACAGGTATGCAAGTCCTAGCTATAGCAGAAAAGATTGGAATGTCCTTTTATTACCTCAGAGGTTACCCATGTCTCCAGGTTTAGGTGGCTACATGTCTATTCATATGTATCAGGATTACCCAAACATTATTATGCTAAAACAGTATGTTGATATCCAAGGAGTAAATCTAGGGATCACAAGCCACTTTTTTAGTTCTTTTATGTCATCCTTTTAAGTACATCTTGATCACATTTCATCTTAGTTTCTCTTGCCTCAATATTTTAGTTATCAATCTGTGTTTTTCTTCAAACAGTGTATATGTTATCAGAACATAATTCTGGTCTGTCTAGATATAGCTATCCAAGGTAGATTTTAACACTATCCATCTTGAAGGTTGTTATAATGGTGCATACTACATATCAATGTTTTTCAATTTTTTATTGGAGCAGACATGAACAAATCAAATATATGACTAGTCCTTTTAGGTAATTGGAAATGATGCAAGCTGAATGTCCTTCTTTAATCATGCAATATATCACTGAAGTGTGAAGTAACTACATGTTAGAAAGTAGTCACATATACCACAATGTAATAATTTGTAATCTTTATTTCACCACATACCATAGATACAATACTTCATTTGCGGTCATATAGAAATGTTATCAGAAGAGATGAGATTATTTATTTGATATATTGGATTCTAACTGTAAGTACACTCTCTCAAATAATTGAAAAGAATTTCATCCGAACACATTGAAGATTTACATATCTATTTCTGTATTGGACCTTTTCAATTTCCTGCTCCAGACACGATAGCTATTTTTCATTTCCAATATGTTAACGTTACCATATCAATAATTGATGAAAATGCATAAAATGAACTTACAACAAATTCAAAACAGTTTCAACGAGGCAGTCATTACCAGACGTTAAATTTCGCTTTCAACGTGGCAGGTTTTACTTTTGAAAAAAAAGTCATAGCCATATCAACAAGATATTTATAACTAATACCATGGGGAAACCCCCAGCTCCTTACCTTTACTGTAGATCTGTTTTTGCAATAGTAAATTCTCTAATTTCCGGATATCTTTTCTAAAGTATTATGATAAGCGTGCAGTAAGTACCTGTTTTCCAATAAATCTTTGGCGAATATGATATATATATATATATTGTTTACAGCAATGCGAACATGAGACGTGTGTTTTCCCAGCTGCACGTAAACACCTACAAGTCAAATCGAAACAATCGTCCCTTACATCTAACAAAATTACATTTTGTGACATATGATATATTGTTTTTGGCATTGACTATGTAAAATTTTATAAACATTTGTTTAGTAATTTTACTATCTATCCTACTAATTTCTGATAGCTTAAAAATATTTCGCATTGTAAAGTTGAACAACATATTTCTTATGTCTTAAGCGGCTGGGAAAATGGAGATCACACGAAAAAGTGGGTAATTTGATTGTGGCACATTGTCGAGTGATGAAATGCGTAATATCTTCAAAATTGGAAATAATTGTTGCAATGCTGAAATTTAAAATCCTCCTATTAGCGATTTTTTAGATACATCCATTGCGTTCTCTTTGACAAGCCTAGATTGCATTCATAAATTAAAGCTTGTCATTTCGTCCCTTAGCTCAGTCCTAGCTCCAGACTATGAAGGAAAGCAGTGGTCACAAGTAATATGATAATTTGAAGAAAAAATAATGATTCTACAATGTTAATTTTATGTAATAGTAGTATAAACAATAATAATATCCAAAATTTGATTCTTTGTTTAATATTACTTGTTTTAATAATAATTCCTTTGAAAATTAATCATGTTCTATAATCAATCCAGATTCTAATAGGTGTATTAGGTAGAGGCACGTGACATTTATGTGATATATATATAAACATCTGCTATTATTAAGTTTCATATGTTTACTGCTGATAACACCGTTTTTGTATGAGTGACAAATCTGAAATTTCCACAAGTTGATTGGCGCTCATGCTTACCACTGTCTGATTTGAACATAATATTGTTGGCGTGGAAGAAATAAACATTTTTCTTAAACAAAATAATTTTTTAATCACTCTAAAATTTCCACATGATGCCATTTTCCACATAAACAGCAAATCATGGCAACTAGGACTAATTATGACAAGGCATTTTTAGAAGAACTTACGGGAGGAATTGTAAAGTTGGATGAGTTAAAGAAAAAAAAATTGATAAAAAGACAATTATATGACCATTTTAATATCACACCTCAAATCAACCCTTGGGCTCTGATATCAGGACTCTTGGGCTGTAATCTGTTATTATCAAAATGTTGACGATTGTGTTTTGTCACATCATTTTCATGTTTCAGATTTTAAACAGATGCTGAATTTTGTCACAGAGTCCATCAATGATGCTGACTTTTTGTCTGTCGATGGGGAATTCACAGGTATACACAGAAAATTGTCAGTATATTTATATGTATTGCATAATAAAGTATCAAAAGGTTACTGCTATGCTTGTGAAAATAATGCTCAGTAATATTGGAAAGTCCCTATATGGGTGTCAGTGTAACAGAAGTCATTATTCATTTAAGTGACTCAGCATGGATAAAATCTTGGGACCTGTGGTTAACCAGTCTTTTTTACACTTAACCTATCAAGCAAAAAATAAGTTCTCTCAAATCAAGCAGTTTAATTTGTACTTTACATTACACAAGAAAACTTTTTCTTCAGTTTGCCTAAAGGCCTCTGATTAAGATATATAGTGAACCATATGTGGATCATTAATATAACCCCTCCTCTTCCCCTTACAAACATAAACATATATTCTGGTCTGGTCTGGAATTACAGAAGCTTCTGTAGACAAATTGTCAAAAGCTCAAAAATGTGCTGCCAAATTGATTTTAGAGAAATCATATGATGCTCCTTTAGCAGAAATGTTTAAAGTTTTGAAATTGATGCCAATTCAAAATTATTTCAAGCTCAAAAAGTCAATTATGACATAAATGGTAAGGTATCACAACATCTTTCCAGTGATTTTATTTTGGCTGACAATGTTCATCAGCAGTTTACAAGGAAGGTATCCATTAAAAATATATTTGTTTCAAATCACTGGACATCTTATTCGAAACATGTTATGTATTTGGTTGTCAGGAATGGAACAAACTTCAAAATGAAAAGTCGTAATCAACTAATTTCTAGATTTTCTTTCCAATACCAGTAATGTTTTACTGTATGCTATATTGGCTATTAGCATATAATTGTCAATTTCTACACTTTACTATATTAGTATGTATATATAATAGACAAATTGTCCTTTAATAATAAAAAAACAATTTGCACAAACTTTTGTGCATTCTGTGATATTCATAATCATGTAATTGTGAAAAATGTATGAAAATCTTATAATCCTGTTGTGAACAATCATGTATTTTAACATATACCATGTTTTACTAACAAGAGGACCCTGTGGAAGATTAGACTTGGCTAAACAGGTTCTTAAATCCTCATGAAAAATTTGAAGGATTTCAGTATACGAAAGTAGGTTAAATTATTTCACATGCAGGAATGTTATTGTAAAAGCATTTACGAAAGTGTTTTAAGATCTTAAGTGGAATTGTTAAGGAAACAAATGTTTTTTTCCTTGGTAGAGAATTAAAAAATCAAATATACAGGTTAGACAAACCCAATAGACAGTACTGTTTTTTACAGCTTGGTTTGGATTAAATTGAAATGTGTTATACTTGGCTGCACATGCACATTTATAGTATTTGGTACAGTAATATTGACTGTATTTGTTAACAACTGTAGCTGCTGCTGCACTGAAAATATTGATATCATTCTAGAGTTAATGAACCAATATGAAATAGTCGATAGAACATCAGATTGATTCATTTGAATGATACATATTTTTGATATAAATAGATTTACATTTGTGTGAATAGAAAGAATTTATTTTTTTTTATCAAATTTCTGATCAACTTTGTTAGAAATGTAAAATATGAAATGGAAATAATTCCTTGGAAATTATACAGTGTGATAAAAGTTTTCACACATAGATAAAATAAATATATATAACTACAATGTTTAAGTTAACTTTTCAATGACTACATTTTAATATGTCCTGTCAAAAGACACTGACATGCATTTTTGATTTCTAAAAAATGAATAAAATGACAGCTTAAGGCATCAGTAAGCTTTGAAATGATTTTTTACAATAAAAGAATATTGAAATGTTCGTGTGCATATTTCAGTTTTATCACATTTGTTTACCGATATGCTTTTTGTTAAGGGTTGGATGCAAAAAATGGAGGTCATGCCATGCCATTTGATACACCAGAAGTACGCTACCAGCGAGTGAGACAGGTATTTACATAAGATACTGTAGGTGCATTTCATGTAAAATAGATATCTATATTTCAAATTTTCCAGTACATGTGTCTATCACCATTTATGTACAGTTTTTCTGGAAATCCCTTGCTCTTCCACTGAAAACTTCATATGTTGTTAAAGCAAATTACTTACTCTTTCTAAATGTAGAGTTTATATGGGAAGAAGTATAACGTTACACATATGATTAATGTGTCTGAGAGTCTATTTTAAATGTTTCTCATATAAAAATATTATTTTGTACTGAACTGAAACTGCAATAGCAGTCTGTGAGCTATTTACCAGCTATTATCTTTTTTCTGGATAGTTACAATGTACTCAGGGGTCCGGAAAAGCACTCGTCCAGTCGTCATGGACGTGTGAAAATTGTCTCAGACAACCAGATTTATCTTTGTCAGTCGTCCGTCGGACGAGTATTTTTTCCAATGATATTAATGTTACAAATTTCAATAAAAATGTAAAGAGAATTTAAAACAAAGAAACGTGTTTATGGTACTTCGAAAACAACATATTCCAGTCTGCACTCTAACTTTTGATTACACTGGAACTCCCATGATGTCAAATATAGCATTTGGAATACCTTAGTCATTTTCCTGCGGTCATAATGATGTCAGGAGCTCTCGGGCAGTACAAACATGTACCGGTCTGTATTTAGCAGCACCTAGTCAATGGGATGTAAACAAACACTATTGCTAGGCCTAAGTCATGCACAATGTTTGACACAAAGCAGCCATCACTGCATAGTTTTTTCACTAAAATTTTAAATAAAAATAGAAAAAAAGTCACATGTCACATCCTCGCTGATTAAGTCGCCTTTTCATACCTGAATTTGGACGAGTAAATTTCCAATCCAGACAAGTAAATTTTTCAGCCCACTAGTCCTGTGCCTAGTGGTTTAAAATATTTTTTCAGACCCCTGTGTACTGTTCATATACAGTAAGGATATGTATCGATATGAAGAGATTTACCATGGTAGGAATACACAGATTTTGTAATACATCAGATATTAAATCAAACTTATCATACATTAGGAATGAATGTTGAAATGTTTGATATAATGTATACAGAAATTTTGTTTTGTTATTCAGGGTACATGTGATTTCCTACTTCTGCAGTTTGGTGTTTGTACCTTTCATTATAATGAAGAAAAATCATTGTAAGTAAAACCTATTGATGAGAAATTCATTTCATATTAATTTGTAAATCAACATGTAATGGTGGTAAAATACTAGCCACAATATACCACTCGGCTAGAGAGAACTTCTCTTTAGCTTCAGCAGTTGAGCTTCAGACTAGTAAACCTGAGGCACAGGGTATTGTATCCTAGCGAAGACATTGAAGGTCATAACCTCCATTGTGTATTTAAACCAGGTTTTGGATTAGATCAACAGTGATACAATTCACACTTACAGAAGATTTCATAGCCAAGATTTTTGTTTCGTACACTATTTAGTGAAATTTCTATACGGCTTGATTTACAGTTAATTTCAATTTTATGCCAGAATAGCTAAATTGTTATAAATACAATGTTCCTAACATTTATGTGTGATGACATAAAGTTTCTTTTAGATGTGATTGTGTCTAAGTTAATCATTAAACAAACATACACTGCCACTGATTATGGAATAATGCAGCTAATCACATTAGTCCTTGTATAATTACCTGTATGATGTCACAAAGTTATGTATCCATAGTGTCTAAATGTTTACCAAACAGTTGTAACCATCATCTTCAGCTGCAAAATTGTACTTCAGAGCTTACAAATGTCCTGATGACGGCCACATAGTGGTCGGAACATGTTGATGACATCTATATCACAATAAAGAAGATGATTGTTCTTGAAAAGCCTTCATTTCTACTTTTTAGATGAAATAGCTTATATTAGTAAGTTGAAGTAAATTTATGTATTGTCTCATGTGTTAATTATTTTTTGTTGTATGTTTAACATAAATAATAGCAGTTGCAGCTGCTCTTATGTACAGCAAATGTACATTTAAATGTTTTTTATAACATTACAGGTATAAAGCCAGGCCATTTAATTTCTACATTTTCCCTCGTCCTTATTCACGATCCGGTCCTGATGTCCGCTTCTTGTGTCAGGTATATATATTCATTATACCCCCATCATAGAGTGGGGAAAGGGTATGTACAAAAATTGTAGTAATCACTATGTCGTCAATAGGTGCAAATATTATGTACACTTGGACAGAGTTACTCAATATTTACATTAAAGCATTACTTTATTAAGTTCTGCAGCTGATTAGGTGGTACTTGGTAGTGTTCATTGGTCAAGGTTAAAGGTCCAAAGGCAACCTTAACTACATATGGAATAAAAGTATTGAGTTAAAATTTCTCGGGAATCTCTCAACAGATAATCAATCAATAACTTACAGGTGTAAGGTCAAATGTCTTCTTAAACTATTCAATATCAAGACATCATTATGGATGGTTCCATCTAATTTGATAGATGCAGGTTGACCCCTCATGTCACCAGAACACTAACATTCATTTGAGATAGATACAGTCACTGAAACAGAAAACCTGACACCAACCAACTAATATAAGATCAAATTCATATTGTGAATGTTAAAGGTTATTTAAGCAAATGCAATACCCAATTAATGGAAATATTACTTATTTCAAGCAATAATATTTGTATTAGCATTATTCACTCATTGATACAGGTATTGATTGATTGGTATTGCATCACAATATTTTGAAGAAGTATATAGATTAACACTATGAATACTTGGTGCAAGTTAAGGATGAGTTCCTTATGTGATGCTAGTATTAATCACAAGTTTTGGTATTGATGCAGTCTGCCCTTTATAAACATCTTGTTTGATATTTTCATTATTCAGATTCTTCTTTATACCCCAATAATAATACATAATGTAACTAATTTATTAATAGCATCACTTAATAGTGAAATGTTCAATTTGTCTGAGATCTTGTGATTTTTTTTTTAGAGTTCATAACAAACCATTTCAGACTTCCTGAAACACACTCTATTACAAGCAAAGATTACATGATATGAAGTTTTGGAAGTTTTTATATTTGCAAGCTTTGGCAAGTAAAAATTGAAACTACAATATTAGTTTCATAAAATCTAATCATTATGAAATGAAATGAAATTCAAGAAACTTTTATCACATAACAAAGAAAAGTAATCTGTATTATGTTTCTTTTGTAGAGTTCAAGTATAGAGTTTCTGGTATCTCAAGGATTTGATTTTAACAAGGCCTTTAAAGATGGTGAGATTGGTGCATTTTAAGTACAAAATCAGGTTTTTAAAAGTGTTTAGTCTCTGTAAAAATAAGAAAGGAATACATACAAGAATATTACTGAATGATATACGTTACAGTCATATCACATCTGATTTTTGTAATGGATTCTAAATATTACATAATGCTATTCATATATATATTGTTAATTGATTGTTTATTTAATGCCAGTTATTCTAAGTTTTGATGGGGAAAAAATCAGAATGGTTTTCTGAAAAACTGAATATTTTTTATCTTCCCACAAATGCAAGAAAGACTGGTGAAGCTTGTCAAATGACACCTGTCATATCATACAATTGGTGAAATGTTCACAATGCACACACTTCACTACACATCCAAATTTGCAGTTATTACTATTTCTGATAATTAGGCATCATTTGTTCACCTGAATTTATCTGTGTGGATCGGCATTTGCTGTTAATTTGATCACATTTTTGAAATTGCTTTAACATTGGATTAATTACTTAGTAGTGAATGCCAGTTCTGAATTTTGTACCTGAGATATATCTATTACAGGTATATCGTACCTGACCCCTGGTGACGAAGCTAATCTTCGAGAGGCATTACATCAGAAACACCAGCAATTCTCACAGTTCTCGTCTCCAGCTTTTGTCACTCCAGATGGGGTCTCTCAGGGGACATCAAAAGGGCCAGTCAGCATTCCAGATGAACAGAAGGAATTTATCAAAGAAATTTGGTAATATCATCTTTGCATATTATAAAAGAAAAAAGTGTATGATATACCTGTAGATTATTGTTGTGTATGCAAACTAGTACTGTGAGATCAATTGAAAACTTACTTATAGACCTAGCTTAAATTGTAAGTCACTGACATTATAATCATGAGTAACTAACAAGTACTGCTGTATCATATAGCAAAATTAGGTCACTGTGGCCCACATGACATCTAATGGCAATCATTTTGAAATTGCTTCTTCTGTTTGTGATGTTTTTTTCTGTTTTTTTTTTTTTTTTTGTCAACTGATTAAATCTTTTTTGAAGAAGATCTTAGCATCGATTATTTCTAACAAAGTGGACCATCAGCTGTTCGACTGGTCATTGTAAATTTCTTGTATATTTGTATTTACTCTGTTCATTTTGACTGTTTTGTTGGACCATATCACAACTTAAGTTTAGTTAATAAGTTTATTGTTAACAGTAGGGAACAATTAATTCATCCCAAGTACTTCAAATCCTATCACCCAATAAAAAGACTTGCATTAGAAAGAAGTACAAGGAAAAGGATTTGGTCGATGTGAATGTATCCCACAGCAGATGTTTGAAGGGACATTTTATTGTTCATTGACAGATGCTTGTATTTGTTGCAGTGAAAAAGTTTCTGATTTTGTTGAAAAATCTACTGAGGACAAACTGAGTCTACCATCCTGTAATGGGTTCCAGAGAAAATTGATTTACCAGTCTTTACGAGCTCAGTAAGTACAAAATGAGAAAAAACTGGTGAAATGACCTAATGATATCTGATTTACCAGTCGTAATAAACATTACAAAAAATGTAGTTTTGAGAATAAGTCTTTAAAGAAAGATTTGTTCTTGCCTTTTCCAAATACATACATTTAGAGTATTCCATCTTCAGAGTCAACATATCAGTAAAGTTTTAGATGGAGTACTTTTTTCTCACCAAAACAACTCCTAAAACGTAAGTGGCTCACATGACTGTATGAAACGAGGTGGGGCAGTTGCTTCATATGTTTACAGTTGGTATAGGGAAAGAAGTATTTTATTGGAAGTGCTAGCCCATTTACAAAACAATGTATACCTTTGTATACCTCTGGTGCAACACACAGGAACTTCCATATGTGGAGGTATTAGTCAGGCAGCTAGTATTTATGATGAGAGGCTTCTCCTAAGAAGCTTTTGTATCATAGTGTCATTTGATAATTTCTCCTAATTACATCTACATGCTCTGTACATAGATATTGTCCTGGTATGATAGAATAGTCTAGATTTCAATCATTTGTATATCTTATATAGTTTGTTTGTACACAAGAGAAGGGGAATTCAGTTGAATTTTGTTTTGACATTTTGTACTCTTATCATATTTTGTAAATTGCTATATCCATGGTTTTGTGTTACCACAGTTGTTTAGAATTCTAGAATTTGTCAGATATTGTTATACATCATTAACACTGAGTGGCGTTCAGGTTTCTATCAGGTATACACTTGGAGACACAGACAGACGAGAAGAAGGAACGGCACATTGTTGTAACTAGAATAAAGAGTGAGGAAGACATGAAGAGACGAGAGGCTGAGAAACAGGCTGCAGAGGTGGTAAGTATGATACTTTAAATAGAATTGCCTCCCTGGATATAAGGAACGAATTATTGTTGTATAAGTTTTATTAAATATACATATATAGAACTCAAATTGCAATAGAATATCACTAGACACTGTTTGATTGAAAACCCTACAATCGCTGTGTCAAATAACTCATCAGCTTCAAACAGACACAACTACAAATGCTTAAATATTGTTTTTGAATGATGACTTCCTTGTAGATTTTAGAGTACATTTATAAATAGATATCTATTTTGCTACACTATTGCCGATGTGCTAAGTATACTTATTAGTGTTGCTTTTCTATTGATATATGTGATAGTAAGTGGTTTAATCCAACTATTGAAGTTATTTTAATCAAATTGCATTTGTGTATAATACTTTTACTATACTGCACTCCGATCAGACCAATAAAGAAAGTTCTTGTTTATTTAAGACTGATTTAGACAATGCTGTTGGCTTCACCAAGGTCATCCGTACAATATCTCAATCTGTAAGTAATGTTACAAAAAAAATGATAAGAAATCTTTGTTATGGTTAGTTTCTAGAATTTGAATTTTGTACTCTGAAATTTTGGTACAATTTTATCAGGTTTAATAATGGAGCATGTTTCTTAGACTTTCTTAGACTGTCATATTGATACCATGATAAATGGAACAGTCAGATAGGAGTAACATCAATTATAAATGAACATGATAAATAGAACATTCAAAGAGGAGTTGCATGAATTATGAATGAACTGTTTGTAACACAGAAACAACAACAAATATCAACATATGAACATGATCATAATCAAATATCAAATTCAATAAAACCAAGGCAAAATATAAGCAAAAGAAAAACTTACTCAGAGAATCCTAAACAAGTGCAAGGAAGATAAGACCAGGTGTTTCAGACATTGTGATACATTTGTCTTCAGGGTAAGCTGGTAGTAGGACACAACATGATGCTGGACCTCATTCATATACTGCACCAGTTCTTCTACCCACTACCAGAGGTATGGTTCTATTACTCATCTTATTTTGCTTTCTGTCCTTTTATAAGACAAGAGCTCCACTTAACTGACCATATCTTGTCATCACCCTTGGGATATGTTTTGGCAAAAGGTTCTCAGGTTTAACAGCCATTTGATTGGTTCTATTTCTGAAATCTGAACAATCACTGGGTTGATATTGATTATTTCTGAATAAAACAAAGTTACATCCAAATCAAGGCAAGTCTATTTTCTGATATGCTGTCATTTGATTATTGATTCTCTGTCTATTAGATGATTCTGTACTAGTTTCCAGACTAGTCAGCATTTATCTACAATATATTGACTCATACAGAGAGTTATTTCTGTCGGAACCTGTTACAAGAATGCAGAGAAGATACATAAGATTTATACATGTAGCTAGAGCTAAGCCTTTGTATTTTGAAGGTGTAGATTTATTGAAATTGACTGTACACTACTGGTATTGTATCAATGACAGTGATATAACGGCCATTTACTGGGGTTCAGTTATTTTAGTAATACTGCAGTTTTTCATAGTTGTCAAGTTTTCTAATTATTTGAATAATTTTTTTAGAATATCTTTAATCAATAATCGCCTAAGATGGAAGGCAAAAAGACTAGTCACAGGATGCATGAGTAAGACTGAGAGTGTCCATTACACAGTAGAATGGACAGACACATATCACCAAGATAAGTGGTTCTTAACAATGGCCAGATCCCTTAACATGCTCAAATAGCTATCAGTAAGGCTGAGAGTGTCCATTACACAGTAGAATGGACAGACACATATCACCAAGATAAGTGGTTCTTAACAATGGCCAGATCCCATAACATGCTCAAATAGCTATCAGTAAGGCTGAGAGTGTCCATTACACAGTAGAATGGACAGACACATATCACCAAGATAAGTGGTTCTTAACAATGGCCTAATCCCTTAACATGCCCAAATAACTATCAGTAAGGCTGAGAGTGTCCATTACACAGTAGAATGGACAGACACATATCACCAAGATAAGTGGTTCTTAACAATGGCCAGATCCCTTAACATGCTCAAATAGCTATCAGTAAGACTGAGAGTGTCCATTACACAGTAGAATGGACAGACACATATCACCAAGATAAGTGGTTATTAACAATGGCCAGATCCCTTAACATGCTCAAATAGCTGTCAGTAAGACTGAGAGTGTCCATTACACAGTAGAATGGACAGACACATATCACCAAGATAAGTGGTTCTTAACAATGGCCAGATCCCTTAACATGCTCAAATAGCTATCAGTAAGGCTGAGAGTGTCCATTACACAGTAGAATGGACAGACACATATCACCAAGATAAGTGGTTATTAACAATGGCCAGATCCCTTAACATGCTCAAATAGCTATCAGTAAGGCTGAGAGTGTCCATTACACAGTAGAATGGACAGACACATATCACCAAGATAAGTGGTTATTAACAATGGCCAGATCCCTTAACATGCTCAAATAGCTATCAGTAAGGCTGAGAGTGTCCATTACACAGTAGAATGGACAGACACATATCACCAAGATATGTGGTTCTTAACAATGGCCTAATCCCTTAACATGCCCAAATAACTATCAGTAAGGCTGAGAGTGTCCATTACACAGTAGAATGGACACAAGTCCCAAGACAAGTGGTCCTTAAGAGGGGCTTTAATGAGTAACGGTAACTTTGAGAGTGTCCATTGCATCAGTGGAATGGACAGAGACAAGGAAGAATGGGCCTTAACAGGCTAGAATAAGTATTGGTAAACTGGGTGTCCATTAGACCAGAAGAATGGATAGACACAAGTCATCAGAAAGAGTGGGCCTTAACAGGGGATGCAAATGTAATTACGACTATTAATCTGAGGTGGTTGTCAACAGGGACTATATATAGTTGGTAACTATTGGTAAAGTCTCATTGTTGTAATCCAAAATAAGTTTAAGTGATGATATTGATCAGTTGGAGTTGATGTCAGGAAGGATTTTTTGTTTGATGGTTTATATTAATTGTTTTTTCAGAGTTATGAAGAGTTCAAGGATATGTCCATGTCTGCATTTCCTAAGTAAGTTGTGACCATTCTCCTCTTGGTGTGATATGTATAAAACAACGGAATTCCATCTACTGAAGGCGTATTTATATAGATCTTTGAATGAATGTGTTCACAGACTGTCAATGTTTTTACGTCTGTGTTCCTCAAGGTTTTTTTTAAAGAAGCTAGGATAATTGAAAAAAAAATCTGGTAGTATTAAATAATAATGTATATGAACTAGGAGTATATTTTGTCTGTAAATCTGAGGGCATCATCATTTTAATTAATTAGAGTGAAACTAAAATTGACTTCTATGTCTTGATGTTTTCATGATCACCTTTATTTTGGCTATTTCAGACACTAATCATTTAAGCTGATAAGAGATTTTCCAATGTAAAAGAAAATGAAGAATTTGAAAATGTTAATGCAGTTAATAATAAGTTTGAAATAGTTCACAGGTTTGATAGACATACTTTAACTTCATTGTCACAGAGGAACTTTTTATCATGGTGTGACACATGTGGCAGTCATGGCAGTGTATTTGTCACATCATTGTAGATTTTCATTTAAAAGTATGTTCATTTGGTAATGGATTCAATGGTCAGTAAGTGACATGTAGATTATTCTTGGTTACAGATTGTTAGACACTAAACTTATGGCTAGTACAAGTCCCTTCAAGGTGAGTGTACATTGATGAAGTGTAAGTTTGATGTTCCTGTAAGCTGGTACTTGTATTAATAAGAACTGTTCTAGGAAAGAATCTATCCCACCCCAGAACTCTTTGATATTCTGAAGCAATATCACGCATTAAATTTAGAATTTTAAAAGCAATATGCAGAAATATGAATCATCAACATTTTTGTATTTTATGTGGGAGTGAAGGTGGAGGAGGAGGGGACAGCTTATAGTATAATCCATGTTCATCCATCTTGTTCCTTTCCATCATGCCTGTTACTGTCCGAATTAACGTCACATCCTGAGAACATCTAAATATATTGGATTCATTGATTCATATTTGCCAAGTAACTATTATGATATCATAGCATTATATTCTACGCCTGATCAGATTCTGGTCTACTTAGAAATAGGGCGTTCATCTCATAGGCATTCTCTAGGTTTTTAATTTTCAATTTTGAGACTGTATTTGCTTTTCATGGTTGGATAGACATTACAATTTGATTAACCCTTCTTACATTATTGGAACAAAAATATTTCTCAGCAAAATGATAGAATCATACGATATATCTTCTCTTTAAAGAATAAGCATTATCTAAACATTTCAAATCAATATCTTGATCAAATATTGGTAAAAATAACGTTCAAATGCAACGAAGCATCACTTAAATACATACAAATTAGATAACTTCACAATGGAATTGATTATAAGGTTTTTCCCATCATGAACTGTTCAAGACTATGACCAGATATCAGATGGCTAGAGGTTAGCAACACCGCAGATCTACAAAAAATATATCTTGTCAGTAAATGTATAGATTTGAATACAAAATTTCAACCTTACAGTATTAATCTATTCATATCATCATGATATTTGAAAATTAGTCTGTTGGCAGTATTTGATTATATTGTGTTGATGTCCTCAGGACAGAATCATGAATACAGGTCTGTCTGATCTACAGAAGATCCTGGAGTTCAAACCCTTCCAGAAGCCTCAGGTTGGTAGGTAGAGTAACTATTTATTTTATAATCTGTACAAGCTATTGTCAGTGACAATTTCAAATATTTCTATGGCAAGCTGATGCATGGTTTAAATGCAGGAAATGACTTATTTTTTTATTGAATAGTTCATCACAGAAATAAGTACTACAAGGGTTCTTGTGCTTGTTATCAAAGTGTCTGAAGATTATTGATTAAAGTAAAGTTGAAGCTTAACATTTTCCCATAAAATGAGACTGCATATTTGTATTTCTGGTTTTTTTTGTTGTTGCATTTAGAGATTAGTTATCATGCCTTCCTACAACTCTTGTTCAAAGTACATGTCATAGATCTATGATTTGCTTTTAGTCTTTTGAAATTTGAACATATAATTACAAATGGTTTTTTTTGTTTACTTAAAGAAATAGAAGAAAAGTTCAACAAATATACAACAGAGAAGGGACCGCTCCATGAAGCAGGTTATGATGCTTACCTGACTGGAATATGTTTCATCTGCATGTCTAACTTCTTAGGTTAGTAAAAGCTTTGGTGATATACATATTACAAGGTCATACTGCAACCAAATATGACACTTTTTGATGACTCTCAAATCCTGTTTTACATATCACTGAAAAGAAACAGCAAGGCACACATGGTATACCACAACTTACAAAGTTGATGGTGAAAAATCACTTAATAGTACAACAGTTGATATAAACCAAAGAGACTTGAATTTGTGCTTCTAACTATCTAACTTATTCTCATATTGAATAATGATAAAGTATCTGCGATATTTGGATCCTGAATCAACAATATTTCTGACTCAGGAATGTATTTATATATTTTACAAGACAACTGACTTAATTTACACATGTACTCTGAAGGCAACATTTAATAAGGATATAACGCATCATGTATCTTCTATATGTTATTTATATAAAATAAAAGATGTTTTCCATTTTCCTAAATACCCTTTGGTTTTCAGTGAATTATCTATGCAATAAGGTGCTTACTAAATTTTGAGAAATACATTTTAAGAAGGAATTAAATGATATGTCATAGAACCTCTCTTGTTTGATGTGACAGGTACTTTCCAGAATCCGTCCCAAAATATTGTTCCACCTTCCTCGCCACTCATCCAGCCATTCATAAACAAGTAAGCCTGCCACATCTCTGCAATGTATTCTATTGAAAAAGACAAGTTACTCAGTCTAACCCAGCTGTGACTGAAATATTGTTTTAGCTAAAATCCTAACTAATAATTAAGTAAACTAGGTATTCATGGTAGAGATAATTCAGTTGGTGGACTCAAAGATATTGGGTTTTTTTTATTTGAAGTCTCAGGTTGGTTTGACATGCATGTATTAACAAATATAATAGATCTTTCTAACCTATTAAAAGGAAAGGACAACAAAATATTGAATCAATTAAGTACCAATTAAGCAGTTGACAACATTGTGTTCATTGTCAGCTCTGTTTGAGAAAATTTTGTTCTGTTTTTCTATGTACATATTTTAGAATCTTGTCACTTCTTCTGTTATATCTGTTTCATCTCTTTTTATTTTTTGTACTGATTTTATATTTTAATAGACTCTTCCTGATGCGAGTTCATGATATCCCTTATCTTAACCTAGCTGGCAAGGATTGTAAGTAGTATTATCTCCCTTGGACTATAGTCTCTGTTGTGGTAAGAGGGCTTGTCAGACCGGTTTGTCTCTATTGTGAATGTGATATTTTATGCAGAAATTGCAACCAATCTGTACACATTTGAAATACATGCCTTGAAAGTCTTGTCAGAAAGTAAAACTTAAGATAAAAATGTTGGTCCATATTTCATAAACAAAGAACCCTCAGCTGCTACACCAAAATGTAAAGTGTTCATAGAAAGTTGTTGTTGAATTTTCTGGCACTTGTACATAGTAATAAAAGAATAATACCTCAAGTCACAACAATACATGTGTATATAACATGAATCAAGAAACGCATATTTATCATAGGCTAAGCTTTTAGGATTTCTTCTTATCGAATCTAGTTTAAGATTTTTTTATTTTAGATTTTGAGATGTTTTTTTGTTTGAACATCAAGAATATGTTAAGTAATACCTGGTCATAAAAATACTAATTGAATTACACACTGCTGTTAAGTGTAGATGAAATTATGGACACCATTTCTGTTACAGTGACTCCAAACAGGGACCATGTATTCCACTTAACATTTCCTAAAGAGTGGAAGACAAGCGACCTCATACACTTATTCTCTCCCTTTGGTCAGTACTGCACAGGATGTCATTAATCAAAACAATAATGGCTTCATTAATTTATTGTACTTTTGTTTGACTGCAAAGAAATGGTCAACATTTTCTCTCTGTTTGCTTGTCAGTTTTAATCCTAAGATAGTTATCATCAGTTTCAAATAATGCAGTCAAATTGAAACATTTGAAGAAAGCATCCTCTCTATTTTACAATATATAAAGTTGCTTGCATATTTCAATGCATTTCGTTGTAGTATTGTAACTGATTTGATAAATAGGTGGCTCACAGATATTCTGGCTAGATGACACATCAGCATTCGCATCACTTTATTTGAAAGAAGAGGCACAAAAAGGTAACTACATGCAAATCCTCAGATTTTGAGGGCGTGGCATGGGATGGGAAGTGGTTAACACATTAACTTCGGTGACATTTTGTGGATTACATGATTGAATAAAAAATACAAAATAATGACCTGTTAACTTTGACAAATGAAATATCAGGAATTTTTGATGATACTATATTTACTCATCATTTGAATGAAAAATTTACCCAGTATTAATAACATGAAGTGTGATACTTTGGAAATATATCAGAGATAACAAAATTTGCATTCGAACAAGAAAAATATTACCATAACCATACTCATTACTCTGTTATTTCAACAGTTTTGCAGAACCTGTGTAAAAGCGGAACAGTATACACTATCAAGACCTACCATCAATACCAGCACAGTGAGAGTGGAAATCAAGCGCTGTCACGCAAACGACCGACACCCAGCACAGAAAATAACGTCCCAAATAAGAAAAGAAAGTCTCTAAATGTTGAGTAGGTTTCTTTTACAATTTGTTAATTGTTCAAATTTCTAACCTCTTTATGATTAAAATTGTGCTGTAATCTTTTCTATTTGTTTAGGGTAGTCATTAAAGTGACTAATTATATTGCCTTTTGTCCATTGTTTTGTAGATATTGTCACATTTTGACTTCTCAGATTATATGTCAGATTTTTAATGAAACTTGTGGCACTCATTAACAAATATCTGCATTTCAATTAAGATGTTCAAGTACTTGTTCTCACTATTGGGTGGGAAGCCATGACAATGAAATTTTATTAAGTTTACTTAAGAATCTGTATTTAATTAACAAGAGAATTTAGGGTGTTTAAAAAAGAATGTGTCTAACTTGCATGTTTCATTCAAACGCATACAGTTATACATGTATGTAATAGGTGTTGATAAGGACCAATAGAATAACACAAAGCATGTGTATTAACGCTTGTAATTTTTGCATGTGATATTAACTGCTGTATAGAGCAACATAACTTTGATATGTTTTGGAATGCTTATAAACTATGTTTTCTACATTTTGTTATCCCCTGCCCAACTAAGACGGGAGTTCCATCTGTCTGTCCTTCTGTCCATTCTTCTGCATGTCCTTTTGTCCATCTGGATGCTGCTTTCGGCATAATATCTTTTGAAGGACTGGTCAGATTTTTATGAAATTTGGTTGGTACACTTGTTACCTTAATACCTTTCCCAAGTTCGATTAACAGCAAATTCACCTGATTTGCTGACTTCTTTTATCACTCTTGGATGCTGTTTTCTGTATGATATCTTTAGAAGGACTGGTCAGATTTAGATGAAACATGGTTGGTATACTTGTTACCTTAATCCCTTGTTCAAGTTTGATTATTGACATATTCTGCGCATATTTAATAAGGCTGCTGTGAGCTGATTTGCTGAAATCTTTCAGCATGTTTACTGAATGCTTTCCACGTGTTATCTTTTGAAGGAATAAATGAATTATGTTGAGACTTGGTAGACGTATTTAATAATCTCCTCATTGAAGTTTGATCAACCATGAAACAGTCTTGGAGACTGCTTTCCACATTTCTTTCAAAGGAATGATAAAGTTTTTGATGAGATAAGAGACTATAAACATATCTCTTACCGATTGGGGTATTTAGAGGCCACAAAATCATGGTAGAAGAAGAATGATGATAAGAAACAGAACAATAACAATAGGTCTTTTTCATCAGTAGGTAAAAAGCCCTCATAAACCTATGATAGTGAATCTCCAAAATGTTTTTAGAAGTCTAATGTTTGAAGTGATATTGCACTATCACCGGTTATAATTTGTTTTACTGATAGTAACTTTCCTTCAATTTTATATATCTGACTATTAGATGCTGTATTGTATTTTATCAATGTGTACAAACCATTTTACTATTTTGTCATACTTGATCGGTAATAGAATCATTGAATGATCCAGCATTAGTGAAATTAAGTGGCAAATATTCTATCATTACCATTGGGTATAAGAATACAAAGGTATGATAATCTGATTTTAATATTCAAAGTATTATGCTACTAAATTGTTATTACATTGATCACTTTCAACGGAATTTTAAACTGAACATAAACAAGAAATGGTTTCAATACTTTAGTTTTCCATGTTGCTCACTGTAAATGTATATATTTTACAAATGAAGATGGGCAGGGGATCTTAATGACTAATGTAGTTTGGCTTAAGTAGTTAATATGCTGTCAGGGCTTTTTCTGGGTGAAATTGAAAAGAGGCCCTTGGGTGAAACTGGGAAAAATTGACAGATCAGCAAAATATTTCTATCAACAAGGACCCTCAACAAAAATTAACATTAGGAATAAAAAAAATGCCCCTACCCATAACAGCCCTTTCATCAAAGTGAATTGTGTTTGCTTGACAATAATTCATTTTTCAAGCAGGTTGTCAACAAACTCAAACAACAACCTTCACTTTACATTTTCTTTTTTGTCTGAAGATTTATTTTGGTCATAGATATGCTAATAAGGTTCAAATAGGAATCACCATCACACATGGGCAAAAAATTCTGAAATTATGGAATAAGGCCCTATATGGACCTCTGGGGCACCCCAGAGAAAGCCTCTGCTTAATATGCTTAGCAGTCAGATATGTTGTAATTATTGTGTTTTGAGCTTGTGGCTTCATTATCAAAATATATTAATCTGTATTTAGCCTTATTAACCAAGCGTATGTCGACAAAGTGCATAGTAGCACAACGTATTAGAAATCTAGGAGTGAAATTTCAGTCACTACTCTCTATTATCTTCATAACGTAATCTCCATTAACTAGTCATTTATTTATACACCAAAATGTAAATTGTACTTGACAACAAACTGACTTGTTGTTATACTTACACTTCATGTACACTAAGATAAAATAATCAAGAGGTAATACATGATAGTGAAATGTTTTAGCAACAGATAATTAAAGTCTTAAGTGTACAGATGTGAATCACGATAAGGCTGCCCATATAGATGGCCAGGTAGCAGCTGTTTCTTTCCTTTTGTTGTCTATTTCATGGAAGAATAGCATGTACAATAGACGTGTAAACTAATCGATTTCATATTTCTGTAATTTGATAGACATTTTGTATATTATTGACTCCTTGATATACTTTTCTAAACAAATCAACCTGTCAGGTAAATTGTCATTCTGTGTTCTATAAAGGTTATTGTATGGTCATTTATCTGATGACAAGAGAGTGGTCACTGAAATTTCAGGGTTTTAGCTTTTGTCCTATATGAAACACTATGTAAACTATTTTCATCCTTTATGTATCCAACAAGGCTTGCTTCTATCCACCTTTTGCGTTATTCTTTGATGAAAGCTGAATGAATTAACAAGGCTTCAGTACATGTTTGATAATGTATGTGCTTGCATGTGTTGTGCGGTAGGCTTAGTAGTAATTGTCCATTGTAATGTCCTTCACTGCAGAGCTGCCCCCTTTGTATCTAGGTCAATCACGCCTCCAATACCAGAGGAAAATACAGAGAACATGGATGAACCAAATGGAAAGGATGCAAACAACATTAAAGCTATGGAAACAGAAAGTAGCAATGTTAAAGGTATTTTCTTATTTGATCATTTTAGTTAACATCTCACATTCCATCTATGTATTGAAGAGGTATACAGTTATCCATTTTTGTCAGATGCAGTCCCATTCCTTCAATTCTTGTCCTGTCCTGTCATTGTCTTCACTGTAGCAAGATCATTTATATTTCAATGAATTTTAATAAAACTTTACGCAAAGGTCATTGATGACAATACCTTGATCTTATTACTGGATTTCAAAGTCACTATTACTATGATTGATTATAGCCAATCATGAACCAATTGAGTGGTATCACTTCATTTCTTAAGAGAATTTGATGAAACATTAAACAACAATTATATAAACATCATATACAAGATTATTTTTAAAGTTTCAAAGCTTAAATTTACTGTTACTGTTTATCAAAGAAAACCGTCAACCAGTTCAGAAATATCACTCCAGTGCCATTATTTCTTAAATCTAGTTGTAAGAATAACAAGGATAAGATCATGTTCAGAATCAAAGTCACCGTTAACTTTTTAGGAAATCTTTATCAGTTCCAGGGAATTGATTCCTCAAAGTATTTGATTTTGATCAAAATTTACACAAATTTTAAAGTATTTTAAACACGTTTCATGGTCACCACTACTATTCCTTGAAAAGTTAAACAGAAATACTGAAACTATAGGTGCATGGGAGTAGAATAATTTTGAATGATTGATATCTTCCTTATATTTTGTAGTTAAAATGAAATAAATTAGAAAAAGTCAAACATTTATAAATGAAGTAATAAAATGAAATCAGATGTTCAACTTTCAGTTAAATGAATTGTAAAAATGTTTGTTTTACTTTTGAAGAGAAATTTCTTCAGCAATTAAAAAAAAAAAAAAAAACATTGTACAATTGTCTTTACACCTGAAAGAGATTTAGATGTAACAAATAATAAGAAGATTGATTTGTCAGGTGGTGATTCAGTAAAGCACTTGCCTTTCACTTGGGGTCTGGGGTTCAATGCCCTTAATGGATGTGAAAAGGTATGGTGTCGCTTGCTTGACCTTTAGGGTCTGGGGTTCAATGACCTTAATGGATGTGAAAAGGTATGGTGTTGCTTGTTTGACCACTAGGGTTTTCCCCAAGATATTTGGTTTCGCAAACCATAAGACCCCTCGTATGCTTCCATCCACACCTGCAAAGGTGATGAATATAAGTTGGAATAACTCGTTTTGTCTTGAGCATCACTTTGCCTGCTTTTAAACTAGGATATTGAAACAAGATGTATATATTAGTCATACAAAAACAAGATTGCAATGTAGCAAAGTCAGGGCCCATGACCCCTAAGTACAGAGTTATTGGTCGTTGTTGGAATTTTGTGTCATGAGCGTAGATTTGCTTGCATTAAAACTAAGATAATCATACTTGGTGTATACGTTGGGCATACTAAGATAATGTGCAGTGTACCAAGTCAGGACCTGTATCTCATTAATTACAGAGTTATTACCCTTTTTTTTAATTTTGTGTCTTAAGCACAACTTTAAAATTGCTTGCATTTAAGGTAGAATAATGAAACTTGCGGTATACATTGATCATACAAAGACAAAGTGCAGTGGACCAATGTTAATGCCTGCAATCCCTTTATTTAAGTGTTATTGCCATTTGTTGGAATTTCGGAATAGGATCTTTACTTACCCAGCATGTAAACTAGGATATTGAAACTCCATGTAAACATAAGCCACACAAAAGAAAGGTGTAGAGTAGACAAGTCAGGTTCCATGACCTCGCAGTTCAGTGTTTTTGCTCTTTGTTGAAAATATATTGTTCAGAACCATCCTCATATGACCCTGAATGTTGATGTTCCCTTAGACACCCACTTTTATTTGACTTTGACTGTTGGCATCCACGTAAAATCATCCTCATATGACCCTGAATGTTGATGTTCCCTTGGACACTTTTGCTTTAATGACTGAAGCTGTTGATATCTCCACAGGCATCTGTCCTCATATGACCCTGACTTGCTGTTCCTTTAGACACCCATCTTCTATATGACTTTGACTGTTGGCATACACATAGAACCATCCTCATATGACCCTGACTTGCTGTTCCTTTAGACACCCATCTTCTATATGACTTTGCCTGTTGACATACACATAGAACCATCCTCATATGACCCTTACTGTTGATATTCCCTTTAATGACTGCAGCTGTTGATATCTCCATAGACACCTGTCCTCATATGATCCAGGCTGTTGGCATTCATATGAACACTTGTCCTCATATGACCCAACTGTTCCAAGGACATAAAGTCACATACCAAATTGATAAGGGATGGAATACACAGAAGAAAACAAAACACTTTGCAAATTTTCCCATTTTGTCTTTCAAAGATAGCGTAACTATTGACCATGATATTAAATAGAATCATATCTATTATCATAATGACTATTGGGTTTTGATCATATGATGTTAAATTTTATAAAGTTAAACATGACTTAGACATTGAAAATGTTTTGTACTTACCACTTTCAAGTGACAATGCACTTGTTACATTTTCCTTGTAAATTGGAAACAAAATCCATTAAGTGATTTGAAGCCTTTGATTATTTTTTTATTATTCTTCTTAAAAAGGATATTAAAAAAAATTGTGGTGATGAAAAAGGAAGGAATGTATTCCAAAGATTTGGAGGTATATTTGTTATAAAATCATTCCTGGTAAAAATGTTAAATCCATATCAGATTGTATTGGTAAGTATGTCTAATACATGAATTATTATTTATTATTTTTCCACTTTTTGTATGTCAAACTCCTGGATATCTGTTATATCTTATGTAAAACCGTTTGTCATTAGTCTAAAAAAATCATATGTTGTGACAGATTTTAATCAATTTACACCTGTCTTTATCTTGTAGAAGAGCATGTTCACTATTGCAAAGTAGGAAAACAGAAAATATGAAATAAGATGAAAATAATATCACCTGTCCATTTCAGTTAATCTTTATCATTACTTTAGCTGCTGCAGTAAATATCCACAAATACTAAGCAAGCAGGAAACAGTTAATTTGCAATTTTCCTGAAATTATGGAAAATGTTTGAGATATACAGGTAAAGCAGATTAGTTATGAAAAATACTCTCATACAGGTATATTTACCTATAAACTACATAACATTCGCAGTAACAGTAGAGAAATAAAAATTGTGTTAACAAATTATATGGAGACACTAAGAAAATTTCGCTTTCTGTAAAGCTAGTTTTTGGTCTTTAGACACAGATTTGAGACTGCCCAATAGTGATCTCAAACACAATGCAAAAATATTATTCTAAGAAATATGAAGCCTCTGACAAAATGAAGCCTCACATTGTCTTCTTCAATATCACAAGACAAATTTAATCAGGTTTTATTTTTAAAAATTTTATTTGAAACATTTGTAATCGGGTGATTTAATAAACAAAAAAAGTCACTTGAGAAAATAAGTTCACAGGCCTGGTCAGCTTTTGACAGTATGTACTACATAATTGATCTCAGGAAAATTGTAGGAGCCTTTGTTCAGATTAACTTTATTAATACTATAATAAAGATGTAATTATGTTCTTCTTGTGTGACTTATTCAAACATTTTAGATATATTGCTTTGATTGAGTAAATATTGGCAATATGCTTAATTCAGTGGAGTTTCTTTATGGTTTCAAATTACATTTCTTGCTGAGTCTTCGGTTTTGAAAGATCAGATATTTACAGGTGCATTACATTGGCATTGTGATGAGATATTTTACAGGATGTGGTTTAGATGCAAGCAAACCTGTGTATTGTTCAATACGCCACCAAGTGCTTTTATCTTGCACACCTACACACATGCATTTTTTTGGGTCAGACCACAAAATTTTGTCATCATTTTTTGAAGGCCAGAGCCCTTGTACAAACATATTACTCCCACATGGATGCATCTTTGAATATTATGAGTATTAAGAAGTAAAATCAAAAAGACTATGAATGTTCATTTTGACAATGACATGAAAAGATAAGTTTAGTATGAGTTTCATCTTCAAAGTGTACAATGTGAAAACATTGAAAAATTCACCAATCTTACAATTCAGTGTTTTATTGATAGTGTGCCATTCAGATAAGGTTGTTAAAGATATATATATATATATATCCAAATTCATTAGATTTTTTATGCTATGGTCGAAATTGTCTATGAACAAGATGACTGACAGACAGAAATCTTTGAATTTTTGACTCACAGTATGCATATGTGTCAAAAAGTACTGGATGGATCTTTTATCATATTTTGCTGAATATTTGTTTTCCACATGGAGCAAAGTTACCATATTATTAATTGACTTTATTGAATGATACAAATGTTTGTGTACAGAACCATTGAGGTTAAAACGGGTTTTTTAACTTTTTTTTTTATTGTTGGGATTTCAGATAAAAAGAAAGAGGAGCAAATGTTTGTGGAACCAGAGGTTTGGTGAATGTGACTTTTGACCAGGAATAAAAATAAAGTGCTAAAGACTAATAATGGTGAATTTCACTATGTGATGTTGATTGATGGAAATGTTGCAATATTTTCACGATTACCTTGTATAATGAAATATCGTTATGAAATAAATCAAGTAAATTTGTCTGACTGGTTCTTGTATTGTGGATATAAAAAACTGTTTGTATATTTTTAAAACTCTCAAATTAGATGTTTATGAAATCATAAAATCTAGTATTTGTGTCTTCTTTCATTCACAGATTCAGGATTGTTGTTTGTTGTGTATGTGTGTGGGCGAGGGGAAAGGGGGTTGTGAAGTCATAGTTTGTGATTCTTATTTATAAATCACAGCATGTAGTAAAACAAGTTGAAAATGACATACCCTTGTTTGAAATGTATTGTTAATATACTATGTTTTGAGTTCAAATTGAGATTCATTGAACAGCCACTGTGTCCTCCCACACACTTGATCTGGTTCAGTTTTAGATCAGTACAGATGACCTTAAAACCCATATCTTTGATTTTGTGGTTTACTGCATCAACCACCCACTTGCATGTATGTGTCATATGTAAGCTGTATTATACC
This sequence comes from Ylistrum balloti, assembly GCF_031769215.1. Classification (NCBI taxonomy): domain Eukaryota; kingdom Metazoa; phylum Mollusca; class Bivalvia; order Pectinida; family Pectinidae; genus Ylistrum; species Ylistrum balloti. The sequence continues at coordinate 1,313,665 of NW_026781979.1, read as the reverse complement.
TTGAGCAGATATTTATCAATATCCTTGGTCTGTTGAATGAAAATTTTAATGAAAGCAGTAGTATTCTTATTTTAAATAGAATATTTCATTATAACAAAATATATAAGAACAGACTGCAATTAGAGGTCATGTTTTGAAAAATGATGTTGTAATATGTCTCAAATAATTGTTTCTTTTGACCATTTATTGTCCAAAACAATTATTTATGAATTTGTGATGAAGTTTTGTGTAATGATTTCAGTCCAAGATAAAGTAGGTGTATGATAATAGATGGCCCATTCTTCTCTAGCTGTGATTAGGGTCATGAAATGTATATGTACCATATGTGGATCATTGCTTAAATATCAGACTAATGAGTGTTATAAGTGCTAGCACATTTAAAAGTCGTTTATAGCCATGCATTCTTGTGACACTGTTTTCCACTAAGTTTGTATTTATGATTATGTTAATATTTTATCTATTTAGATATTTTTATTTATACATATTTTTTTTATTTTCTATTTATTCTAAATACCACTGCTTTTGCTAAAAAGATTCTTTATAATGAATATTGATTTTAGCGAAAGAAATGACTGTGTGTAAGATGATTGAATAATCATTTAGTCTGAGGAAGTCAAGCATTGAATTAAAATTCAAGTTGAAATCTAAATATAATCAAATTCAAATTTTGGTAACAATTTCAAACTTTCTTTTAAACGTTTGAATGTAAATTGGAAAACAATTTTTTAATTCCAAGTGAACTGCAAACCAAGGCTTGCTTTGGTAAAACAGAAAGCTATCAATAGTCCTCCTATCTCTGTATCCTTGAGCGCCTTTTCTAGGATTTGATTTTTGTCTAGGTTTTGACAGCATGATAAATGTATTACTGACCTTTATTAATATGCTGGAATTTAGATATTTTCATATTTTTTATGTTCACCCAACTACACCACATCAAAGTTAGATTTAAGGTTTATATAACAGAATAGAGAGTCGTTAGTACAAGAAAATATACAATTAATCTTAAAAATACATAAGTGACCAATTTATTTTTGTGAGCATGAAATTGACAAGAAGGAGGACATTGAAACCATACGAGAGTCAAAATAGACCACTACAATGATAACCCGATCTGAAAACAGGATACCAATACCTTCTTTAAATATAAAATATAGAATTAGAAACTAGCATATAATGCTATTTGATATAAGAGACAAGATGGTCTGATCATGAAAGAATTCCCTCCATTAAAAGTAATTTAATGGCAATGCTGATGATTCCCATGTCACTAGTAAAGAACTGTTATTGGACAACAGGAGGCGTGTTAAAAAGATTAGAATTTATGTATCCAGATATATCAGGACCTAGAATAATGTTTTAGGCAACGTGGGTTAAAAATGAGGTCCGATAGTTTCGTTTTATATGTTCCATTTTTACATTTCTATATTTACACATTAACTCATCTTCACCATGCAAAAGTTGATAGAAACTGCAACAGTAAGTATTTAGTGCAAGATCATATAAAACCAATGTTAAAAGAGAGAGAGATAACCTATAGTGAAAATGAAATTGACAAAAGACCACACTGGATCACTACAAACAACCTGAACTGACAATATAAGGTCTGGAAATAAGCACACCAGAGGATACTAATATCACGGTCCGATACAACAGGAACTGAAAACAGGCGCTTTGGGAATTTCCCTATTAGAGGTTACCATAATCACCTACCACAACAGGAACTGAAAACAGGCGCTTTGGGAATGTCCCTATTAGAGGTTACCACAATCGCCTACCACAACAGGAACTGAAAACAGGCGCTTTGGGAATGTCCCTATCCGAGGTTACCATAATCACCTACCACAACAGGAACAGAAAACAGGCGCTTTGGGAATGTCCCTATCAGAGGTTACCACAATCGCCTACCACAACAGGAACTGAAAACAGGCGCTTTGGGAATGTCCCTATCAGAGGTTACCATAATCACCTACCACAACAGGAACAGAAAACAGGCGCTTTGGGAATGTCCCTATCAGAGGTTACCACAATCGCCTACCACAACAGGAACAGAAAACAGGCGCTTTGGGAATGTCTCTATCAGAGGTTACCACAATCCCCTACCACAACAGGAACTGAAAACAGGCGCTTTGGGAATGTCCCTATCAGAGGTTACCATAATCGCCTAACACAACAGGAACTGGAAACAGGCGCTTTGGGAACGTGCCTATCAGAGGTTACCATAATCACCTACCACAACAGGAACTGAAAACAGGCGCTTTGGGAATGTCCCTATCAAAGGTTACCATAATCACCTATCACAACAGGAACTGAAAACAGGCGCTTTGGGAACATCCCTATCAGAGGTTACCATAATCACCTACCACAACAGAAATTGGAAACAGGTGCTTTGGGAAAAAAAGCACATTACATGATACCAATAACACCTTCTGACAAGTGTAGATGTATCAGGATCTGGGTTATGGCCTATAGTAACAAGAGGTAACAAATGACATCACATACTTTCCTTAACCACACCACTACGTCATATCACTGCTCCACCTTAAACTGCGTCATGTTTTCTTTTCATCCATCTGCAGCTTAACCCATTTACATGTATCGCGAGAAAGGGTTCGGTAAGTTGATTCACCATCGGAATATAAATTATTCACTTTTTCCTCGATTCTCTTTCTCATTCCCGGTGTCAATAAAGGTGTCTATATTTGTAAGTCAAACAAATTAAGGTGGCATCTATGAAAATGTATCTATTTCAGATGTAGAGTTATATACAAGAAGACATTTATTTACAAAACTAGAAATGTACAGCTTGAGAAAAATACCTGTTAATTTGTTGATTGTTATCGCTCGAGAATTTAGCGTCCAAACAGATACACACAGAACGCTGATCGTGATCGTAATGATTACATTTGATTTCAGTAGTAAAGGATAATTAAAATTCACTCAAAGTTCAGCTACAATAAACCAGAATATTTAATCAAGCTTCGCATATGTATCATTTCCAATGTTGTCAGGATTTCAAGATAGCCATGTGTTTTCAATACATAACCGGATACAGGTTTGTGGCAAACTTTTATTTATTGTTTCTCTGCGCGACTGTAGAACGTGTAACGGCATTACGACATTGAAACCAAAACTTGCCTTCCGATTATGACTCGAAGTTCGATACTGTGACTAGGTATATACGGCAATTATTGAATTGAAATTCGTGGTTTTCTCTGCTTTGAATCAAGAAAATATATAGGCCACTCCCAACGACACTTTTTGGATCAGCTTTACTCGTTCTACTGCTCTTTCCCTTACCATTAACACTCCTATAATCGTGTTTCTAGATTTTGAAAGTGGTCCTTTCGTTTGTTTGTGTGACTATGTTGTTAGGACGAACTATTCTTAATTAACATAGCATAACGAAAGGATTGTTTTCTAGATTGCTGTTAAAATATTTTCTCAAATTCTAAAATTAGCTGTCAGAAAGAAGTATGGCTGTCAGATTTATACATTTTTGTTAAGTTTTCAGTTAGGCGTTTCCTATGGTGATTATTGGTAATTAGTCATGCGTGACGATGACGATGCAGTTATCTGACCTAAGCCGGTAGTCCGATGTGGTGTAAGATACAGCGTTACATATTCAGCTTATAAACACTCGTTCATAATAACAAGACCAAACGCAAGGTGACTCATTTAGGCATGGCGGAGGTTTTTGAATCACAGCCAAATTTCCCGCTCTTCAAGTACATTCGTTCGCATCTTCTAAGTGTCTGTCTTCAACACCTTCAAATAGTCTTTTACAGTTGGCTGCATTTCTCATCTTTTTTTAATTCGAATAATTACCTTTTCAATAAACATCATCTTCAAATAATCCTTCTATAAACCATATCTCTCAATGTAGATTATGTCTGTAAACCACATCTCCCAATGTAGATTATGTCTATAAACCACATCTCCCAATGTAGATTATGTTTGTAAACCACATCTCCCAATGAAGATTATGTCTGTAAACCACATCTCCCAATGTAGATTATGTCTATAAACCACATCTCCCAATGTAGATTATGTCTGTAAACCACATCTCCCAATGTAGATTATGTCTATAAACCACATCTCCCAATGTAGATTATGTCTATAAACCACATCTCCCAATGTAGATTATGTTTGTAAACCACATCTCCCAATGTAGATTATGTCTGTAAACCACATCTCCCAATGTAGATTATGTCTATAAACCACATCTCCCAATGTAGATTATGTCTGTAAACCACATCTCCCAATGTAGATTATGTCCGTAAACCACATCTTCCAATGTAGATTACTATAAACCACATCTCCCAATGTAGATTATGTCTGTAAACCACATCTCCCAATGTAGATTATGTCCGTAAACCACATCTCCCAATGTAGATTATGTCCGTAAACCACATCTCCCAATGTAGATTATGTCTGTAAACCACATATCACAATGTAGATTATGTCTATAAACCACATCTCACAATGTAGAGTATGTCAATAAACCACATCTCACAACGGTCTGTTCCTACAAATCACATCTCACTATAGTCTTTGTCTATAAACCAAAACATATATGTATTTTATAGTTCAATATGAAATCGCTGCGACTTATTGAAAATTTAAAAAAAAAAAATGAATTCAGCAGGTACATTACTTATTGTAGGTTACGTCGGTGAAGTAATATATATGTGTATTATCTAAATCAGTAAATCCCAGTAAAGTGACTCATTGAAAGCGTTTTGATATAAATTGAAAGATTTACTGTGGGTTAAATGACTTAATATATGGACTCTGTGTATGTAAATCAGCCGGATTTCCTACTAACCTAATGATTCCTCGGAAAGTAAACGATTCTTATGTGTACAGTAATTGTTTCATTGTTAACTCTGGTTAATTTACATTTGAAATGTTGTAATCTAAGTTACATGAATATATGATAAACATGACTATTGATTTTTGGTATCATATAACGTTACCATAGCAGCCAATTACAAAGTTAACGGGATGTGGTCAATTAATGAGGGTAGCACATACACAAACCTAGATAAATAATACAAACACACTTCGCCAAGTCTACAACACATGTAACACAATATTATTTAAATGTAATATGATAATACAACTTTGAATATGAGTTACGTGGATTTCATAGCAAGGAGAAGAAATTGAAACTAGTTTTGTATCAATAATGTTACAACGAAATGATGATATCTGACGGGTTGTTTATTCGTAACTCTTAATCACACAGAAATGCTTGTTGATTGGTCAATTTGTTCATTCTCGATGAAGGGGCTTCCCCTTTGGGTATCCAGAATGCCGGGGCTCGTGGGAAATATTTATGAGTAAACGTAGGCTAAGTGATGTGCAGGAGTAAAGAAAGAAACATATAGGAAAAGTACAGTTCCCCGATAATGTCTAGAAATAAGTCAGACAATGCGCGAGAATAATATCAGATAATGTAACCGGATGAAAACAGACAATATACCTCAGTTTTGTCCAGCAATTTGCCCGGATGATGACGAGAAACCAACCAAGGTCTTATCAGGAAATGTATCTGGATGATCAGACAATATGCCCGGATGATGACGAGAAATCAACCAAGGTCTTATCAGGAAATGTATCTGGATGATCAGACAATATGCCCGGATGATGACGAGCAATTAACCAAGGTCTTATCAGGAAATGTATCTGGATGATCAGACAATATGCCCGGATGATGACGAGAAATCAACCAAGGTCTTATCAGGAAATGTATCTGGATGATCAGACAATATACCCGGATGATGACGAGAAATCAACCAAGGTCTTATCAGGAAATGTATCTGGATGATCAGACAATATGCCCGGATGATGACGAGAAATCAACCAAGGTCTTATCAGGAAATGTATCTGGATGATCAGACAATATGCCCGGATGATGACGAGAAATCAACCAAGGTCTTATCAGGAAATGTATCTGGATGATCAGACAATATGCCCGGATGATGACGAGAAATCAACCAAGGTCTTATCAGGAAATGTATCTGGATGATCATACAATATGCCCGGATGATGACGAGAAATCAACCAAGGTCTTATCAGGAAATGTATCTGGATGATCAGACAATATGCCCGGATGATGACGAGAAATCAACCAAGGTCTTATCAGGAAATGTATCTGGATGATCAGACAATATGCCCGGATGATGACGAGAAATCAACCAAGGTCTTATCAGGAAATGTATCTGGATGAATTCAGACAATATACCCGGATGATGTCAGACAATATACCCGGATAATGTCAGCTAGTTTGCCCGTATAATGTCAGAAAATATGCCCGGATGATGACGAGAAACCAACCAAGGTCTTATCAGGAAATGTATCTGGATGATCAGACAATATGCCCGGATGATGACGAGAAATCAACCAAGGTCTTATCAGGAAATGTATCTGGATGATCAGACAATATACCCGAATGATGACGAGAAATCAACCAAGGTCTTATCAGGAAATGTATCTGGATGATCAGACAATATACCCGAATGATGACGAGAAATCAACCAAGGTCTTATCAGGAAATGTATCTGGATGATCAGACAATATGCCCGGATGATGACGAGCAATTAACCAAGGTCTTATCAGGAAATGTATCTGGATGATCAGACAATATGCCCGGATGATGATGAGAAATCAACCAAGGTCTTATCAGGAAATGTATCTGGATGATCAGACAATATGCCCGGATGATGACGAGAAATCAACCAAGGTCTTATCAGGAAATGTATCTGGATGATCAGACAATATGCCCGGATGATGACGAGAAATCAACCAAGGTCTTATCAGGAAATGTATCTGGATGATCAGACAATATGCCCGGATGATGATGAGAAATCAACCAAGGTCTTATCAGGAAATGTATCTGGATGATCAGACAATATGCCCGGATGATGACGAGAAATCAACCAAGGTCTTATCAGGAAATGTATCTGGATGAATTCAGACAATATACCCGGATGATGTCAGACAATATACCCGGATAATGTCAGCTAGTTTGCCCGTATAATGTCAGAAAATATGCCCGGATGATTTCAGAAAATCTTGCCGCCATAATTTCCGGACGATGTCAGATGATATAATCTGATTATGTCAGATGAAATTCCCGGATGATATCAGATCATATATCTGGATGGTGGCGGATAATATACCCAGATCAAGTTGGAAAATGTGTCCCGGGGGTTGTATGTTACCATATTAAATACTCGTTGCAATATACCGCTTGCTCAGCTCAATCAGTTGAGCATCAAACTTGTAAGTCAGTGGTCCCGAGTTCGAATCTTAGTATTGAGGCATTGAAATAAATAATTGACCTCTGTCACATTTACAAGATACCTTATTTAGATATATAGAATATCTTGCACAAGTTAAATCTTATATAACAGAATAGAATCCAATAGAAAATATATGTGCAAGATATACTGTGTATGATATCTTATATAATACATCAGAAACTTCATATAGTTTATAAGACTTATATGATTTGGGGAAAGACACATATCGACATTGAATTTGAACTTAATGTTGAGCGTTAGCTCGTCATACTTTGTACTGTTATGGTTGTCATAACATGAATCTTGCAAACTCAGCATCACACGTGCCAGACGGATCTACGGGATGTCGCCAAACTTTCCACGGAGGTCGTCGATAATTGATGACTTTCACATACGGCTACCATCACTTTATAAATATACCTGTAGTCTTAATTGTTCTATTGTTGGGAACATCCTGTGTCTGTTTAAGTGCTAATACATACTGTTCGAAGAATCCATGTTGATGCTGAGGCTGATAGGCCGTTGATGTGTATCTATCACGTGGGCGTCTCTATGTGTAGATGTCTGCTCCAAGCATATTTACCTGTTATTGATTGCAAAATCGTTCATGTTCAATGGAAAAACATGCATACTAGTATTGGCAGTATGAAATCAGCATCTTTTATCCTGTCTCTATTATAAATACAATATACAGTTGATCGTTATATCGGTATTGATAGTAAAACTATGAAACATGCTGTAGGATAAATAATCAATTCGGCAGTTTAAGTGACCTGCTTGAAATACATCACCTGTATCACCAGTACAAGTGACCTGCTGTTATATACATCACCTGTATCGACAGTACAAGTGACCTGCTGTAAAATACATTACCTGTATCGACAGTACAAGTGACCTGCTGTAAAATACATCACCTGCATCGACAGTACAAGTGACCTGCTGTAAAATACATCACCTGTATCGACAGTACAAGTGACCTGCTACTAAATACATCACCTGTATCGACAGTACAAGTGACCTGCTGTAAAATACATCACCTGTATCGACAGTACAAGTGACCTGCTGTGAAATACATTACCTGTATCGACAGTACAAGTGACCTGCTACTAAATACATCACCTGTATCGACAGTACAAGTGACCTGCTGTAAAATACATTACCTGTATCGACAGTACAAGTGACCTGCTACTAAATACATTGCCTGTATCGACAGTACAAGTGACCTGCTGTAAAATGCATTGCCTGTATCGACAGTACATATGACCTGCTGTAAAATACATTACCTGTATCGACAGTACAAGTGGCCTGCTGTTCAATACATCACCTGTATCACCAGTACACGTGACCTGCTACTGAATACACTACCTGTATCACAGGTACACGTGACCTGCTACTGAATAAACTACCTGTATCGACAGCACAAGTGACCTGCTACTAAATACATTACCTTTAATGACAGTACAAGTGACCTGCTACTGCATACACTACCTGAATCGACAGCACAAGTGACCTGCTACTGAATACACTACCTGTATCACCAGTACACGTGACCTGCTACTGAATACATTACCTGTATCGACAGCACAAGTGACCTGCTACTGAATACACTACCTGTATCACCAGTACAAGTGACCTGCTGTAAAATACATCACCTGTATCGACAGTACAAGTGACCTGCTACTAAATACATCACCTGTATCGACAGTACAAGTGACCTGCTGTAAAATACATCACCTGTATCGACAGTACAAGTGACCTGCTGTGAAATACATCACCTGTATCGACAGTATAAGTGACCTGCTACTAAATACATCACCTGTATCGACAGTACAAGTGACCTGCTGTAAAATACATCTCCTGTATCGACAGTACAAGTGACCTGCTGTAAAATACATCACCTGTATCGACAGTACAAGCGACCTGCTGTAAAATACATTACCTGTATCGACAGTACAAGTGACCTGCTACTGAATACACTACCTGTATCACCAGTACACGTGACCTGCTACTGAATACACTACCTGTATCGACAGCACAAGTGACCTGCTACTGAATACACTACCTGTATCACCAGTACAAGTGACCTGCTACTGAATACATTACCTATAATGACAGTACAAGTGACCTGCTACTGAATGCAGCACCTATAAAATGCTTCTGAATACTGCGCCTATATTTCTAAATATACATTGACTTTTTTAATATATTGCAGCTATATTGACAGTTCTACTGTCGAATTGTTGATGACATCACATAAATATGCAATAGAAAGGACTGCTGAGAACATACAATTGTTTACAGTTGTTTACCTAAGTAAATAAGGCAAGTGAATTTTGCAAAGTGGACATCATCGCTGAAAGAGCAGTGATTTTAAATTTGCATAAAAATGTCTGGCACCTAAGAATATCCATACTAATATGGAAACATCACCAGGGAATGATACCGTTTTATATGCTTCATAGTTGTGTGGCGGAATTTAAGCGTGGCAGGCAGAGCCTTGGGGATGACGCCCGTCCTGGAAGGCGTGTCACTGTTTCAACACCGGAAATGGTCAATATAATCCATGATATTGTTATGACTGGCTGGCGAGTTACAGAGAGATATACAGCCAGTGCAAATGGGATTTCACAGGAAAGAGTACATTCCATTCTTACAGAAAATCTTGCAGTGTGATAACGCACAACCTGTTGGGTACCATGACTTCTAACAGTTCATCAAAAATACACCAGACGGACTTTGTCGCGTGCTAATCCGAACCTTTAAGAGGCAGATCCTGTTACCTTCCTGCAAAGGTTTGTGACTATAGATGAAATATGGGTCGATCATTTCACTCCAGAGGCCAAACAACAGTCTAAACAACGGAAACACCCTGGTTCACCCCTGTCATGTAAGGGAAAGAGTGTTCCATCAACTGGAAAGGTTATGCCCTCGGTTTTCTGGGATGTTGATGGTATTCTGATGGTAGATTATCTACAAAAGGGTCAAATAATCAATAACAGTAAATGATGCATCATTGCCCAGGCAGTTCAGAGAAAATACAAAACTTAGGCGGAGAATTCAGTGAAGATGTATTGTTCCACCAGGGCAATGCCCCTGTTTACAAGTCTGCCATTGCCATGACTGCTATTAACGGTGATGGCTTTGAATTGATTGAACAACCACCTTATTTGCCTGATCGCGCCATCAGACTTTCAGCTCTTTCCAAATAATTATAAAATGGCCATTTATGGGACCAACTTTCGGTCAGATGATGACGTCATACATGCAGTGGAGGACAGTCAAGGAAAGGACTTCTTTAAAAATGGCACTGAGGAGCTTAAACATCGCTGCCATAAATGTACAGAAACCGAAGGGATTATGTTGAAAAATAATGCAATAAGTCCGCAAAAATGCAAACCCTTAAAAATGAGACTCACTACTGTATTGGCTGTAAGGCTGACTGCTGACAACGTGCTTTTGACGACACACCTATATTAGCAGTAGAAGTGACAGCTGGCAGACAATGTGCTATTGAAGACAACACCTTTAACAAGAAAATAAATTAAATCAAATTAAGAAGGATTGTCTATATTTTTCACGGCTGTCTATATTTTTCACGACTGCAGTTATATCTAAAATTTTGACAATAAATGCATAAACAAGAAGAAAACAAGTTTATATAAAGGATCTTTTGTATTGGGCTGTCAAACACACTTCTTCATAACAAGACAAAATATTCATCAAATGAGATTGTAATCTTAACCCACACTCAAAGTCATTCAAACGAAGACAAAATGTGAAAAAAGAGTATAAACAAATAAAAATTAACCAACATAGTAATTCTACTTGAGAAACAAAAAACTCAATTGTATTGTCAAATTATACAGCTGTCTATCTCTAGTACAAATAGGATTGATCGTAACTCATTATAGGACACTCAGCGTTTTTCTAAGTTCGTGAACAAAACAGAAATATCACCATCCTGGCAGGAGGCCCCTGACTCGTCTGGGATAAACAGTCAAAGATTTCCTGAACTGAATAAACGAAGGGAATTATCCTCTATCGAAGGATCTAGGAGGAGAACCTCCTCTGAAGAATACAGAGGAACGATACTCCTCGGAAGGATCCTAGGGAAGAGAAACGTCACTGAAGGGTCTACAGGAGAGATCCTCGCCTGAAGGATGTAGGATGAGGTCTTTGAGAAAGGAAGTAGGATTTAGAAATCCATCTCTCTTGATCACGAACTTTTCAATCAATATTCATGTTAGTATATAAATTGAGTGACTATATTTTCTCATCGAAATATTCATATCTATTCATACACAGCTACAGATATAACTACAGATCCGGCATATCAGAGAAAGTAAGAGCTCATCCATTTCTTAATTTTCTCAATAATCTGGGATTTTTTTCTGAATACAAAATATATTCTGGAATGTATTTTAAAGCAGGATACGATAAAATTCTTCACTCTTGATTGAGGAAGTGTTCTCTTTGCTTGTCTCTGATAACACACATACACAGTTTTAACAGGTCGTTCGATAGGTTTGTAGTAATCTTATTTCATTTTTACCCTATGGAACTAGAACCTACCTACACACATGTACACACAGAATATCTGTTGTGGATGATGATAGAGGATTATTTAACTCCACTGTATTGTAAAGTGTCGAAACATGTTATTACCTTTACTTGAGAGCCTTTTTACAGTCTTTGTATTGAACAAGATGTTATTCAATTCATAGTGTATATGAATTTTTACTATCATTTGAACAGTTGATCAGTGTGAAGTATGTTCTTATTTTCACAACGAATATTACATTGGCTTGTTATGTTTGCTGGTTTTCTCATCAGCTGTGGTACAACTGAATATCATTGATAATTTTCACAGGAGAGGAATTTAAACATACTTAAACAGCTGACATGCTCTAACACTCCGTATAATACATCATTTATAAAATGATACTCTGTTTAGCGAAAGAAATGACACGAATAAAGACATTTTAAGCAAATGCCAAATCATATACATATATATTAGAGAAATGCTGACGTAGGCAAGCGCGAATTTCCTATAGATGTATAAAGCATGTATCAGGTTTCCTGAAGCCTCACTTTAATTGGCTAATTCACGATTCCAATTATTTTATGGTTTGTTTATAAATTGATAAAATAATTGAATCATTACCGGCAGTGCAATAAATACATAATGAGGTAATACTATTTCCCCTTAAATGGCCTCAAAATGATTTTTTTAGTTTTTGTTTCCACAAAATGTTGAACTGGTAAAACGAAATTCTTTTCTATCCACAAAAAACGCCATTAAAATGCCCAGAATTAAGGTCACCAAACCTTACGTAGTTTTAGTGTAAAAACGGAAGTGAATACTTGGTATTGTATTTATCGCCTTCTAAACTGTACCACGTAATGATATAGTAAGAGGAATCAACAGAACACTCACAATAAAACAGCATTGGTTATCATCTAAACCATCTACACAAGATGAAGAGGGTTCTCCGGAAGAAAATCAAATGACGTCATCTTTAGTAAATAAGCCCTACTTAAGGCTACTACAATTTGGTCCTGATCATATAAGATGGAAGATAAATACTTTTTCTGTTTATTTTGACACCTCTACCGGTGTTACGTTTGCTTTCAGAGAAAAAACATCAACTACACTAACATGTTACAAATTTGTATTTGATAGAGTAAATGTACACATTTCAGCTTTACAATAATTTCTCACATTGCTGTTTAAAAAATTAGGACATAAATCTCGAAGAATTGAAATATTGTTTTCTTGAAAGCTATCTAATGCATGTTCCTCCTTTAAAAAACACAGTTACCTTCTTTTTCTCTCTGTAGCCTCTCATTCTTGGGTTTTTATATTCTCTATTTATTTCTTTTTCATACACGAGCATTCTTTTTTTATACATCGGCCTTCCATTTGTATCGTACACCACGTGGGTACTTTCGTGTTTATTTGTATTGTTTCTCTTTTTAAACAGGAGGCTGAAATTATCGAAGACTTTGTGAAATCGTTTAATTTCACTTTAAAACATATTGATGGCGTCTTGTCTTTGAATAAATTTATTGACCACGTCCATCGTATATACTTACCAGAACTGGAAATGATGGACACTACAAACTTTTTCTACATCAGCCGCTTATCTTGATATTTTCTTACACCAAAACCAACATGCACAACTTTTCATCAAGCTTGATGATGTTACATTTCCCATGGGTGAATTTTCAAACACATGAGAGCAACTCACCTGCATCCCCATTCTATGATGTGTACATGTCGCAGTTGACTCGATACTGACGGGAATGTTTTTGCAAGATCACGAAAACTGATAGACAAACTTACAATACAGACGTTCGATAGACACAGTTTAAGGAAAATTATGTGGCGGTTTTACGGTCGTCATAGTAGAAATATTTCTTTGTCTGATATGAAGCTGGACGTGTTTGATTTTCGTTAATTCAGCTGTTGGTTCCGGTGTCGTTTACGTGTATCTTATTTTCATTAAGGAACATGGCATTACTTACTTGGACTAACCGAGACTTACAAAGGGGTGTCGTCAATGAATAAGAAGACGTTTACTCTTCTGAAGCACTTGGTGTTATTCTTCTTGTTAATGTTTTGTAGTCTCTGTGTGAATCTTTGTCTGTATTTTATCCTAATTTTATTCAATTTTAGTTTGGATCTGTTCACATGTGGTTTTTCCTTGATATTTTCATACACATGCCTTTGTGGTCCTTCAGTTTCATACATGGGCGTTCCAATCCTTTCGTCGACATTCACGTTCATAAAATGTTCTTCCATCTTGTTCATGCACGGTCGTGTAATTCCATTTCGTTTTAAGACCTTCAATTTTATACATGATCCTTCAGTTTCAGACTCGAATAGCTGAAACCTAACTGAAGTTCTGGCACCGGAGAGCGAGTGTCTGTGCTGGCCTCCATTCCAGTGTGACTTCCGGACCGATTAGTTTCGTAATTGATATAAATCTATAAAATCACTTACTATGATAGTAACTTAAATGATTAAATTATATCTTCAGTTTGATCTCTGATTGATGAGTAAAATTGTTTATGATAAAAAGGAGAAAGCCTTCATTAGCTTTACCTGTTCCCAAAGTATCTTTGTATGTAAGACCCGTATGTAAGGAATATTAATAAGATATTGCACTTTAACTTTTATACACCAGCTTCATTTGATATAAAATCACATTTTCAAGTGGATTTTTATATCAAAACAAAACATTCCATATAAATAACAAAATATACAACACGCCCAAAATAAATAAAATTTTGAAAAAAGATACATGACAACGTAATGTTTCAAAGGGTGACGATGGTGTTGGGCGTCATCTATTGTTGGATATGTGCCAAATTCCGTTGTCGCTGGCGACTCGACCATACTCGAGATGCAAGGTAAGTTTTATGACAAAATATTGTTATCAAAGTCATTTACATGAACGTTATATGACATAAACAGTTACCATCCATTTGTATTTCACAAGTTTAACAATGAAATCAACTAACTACTGGAACAACAGTTTTCCTGTATTTGTCTGCTAAACAGACACTTATCTTTATCTGTGTACACTTTAGATATACTACGGTTGGAATGACCGAAATGGATCATCAAAATGATGACCAACACGATCTAATATATATATATATATATAGCAATTAGCGGCAGTATTGAAGAGCTTACATCGTTGTAGATTAACTGTTAGAAAAAAACGATGATCTACAGATTCATATATTTGTCAGGAAAGATGATTACGTATGCCAATGTGGCCAGGGAACGCTTACTTTCTTTTAATATCTGGTCTCGTCTACACTTCGTGGCATATTCGCTTTTGTCTCCTCGCTCTGTGCCTTATTTTAGTCTGATGCTTACCTCGTCTTTTGAAAAGGGTGTATTTTTGTATTTGAATTCATGTTTTAAGTATCAAGGAATCCCCAAAGATCGACATCAAACGATGATTGTCCTAGTTACATATTAGTGTTCTTACTTTCTGTTTTTGTTATTTTTTATTTGTTTTACAGAATTAAGATAAAAAGTATGAATACGCTTTACTATATTTTATGCAAGTTACACCATTGCGAAATCATTAATTTTTGTTAAGGTTTATTTTCGTTCATTTGTAATTTTAATCAAAGAATTCATATGTCAACGAATTGTTAAAACTAAAATAAGTTAATTTACGGACATACATTTATCCAACAAATAATAGTTTAAAAAATCGCGAAGATATTGAGCCCCGCGAAAGTGTCTGTTTCTACCGTATCGCTGGTTTACTATTTCACAAAGGTGATCTTACTCTGTCGCTTTATATAGACTTTTATATGTAGATAAAATAAACAAGCAAACACAGTAAAATTCGATGAAACTAAGACAAAATGTAATCCTGCTCGCTAGAAGGATTTACGTAGAAACGTCTGACAAGGTGTTCCGAGAAGGTAGATGTAGGTTGTTGGTACATGAGACTTTTATATGTAATCAATAAATTTAAATTAAAATAATTAATAATTAAAATGAAATAGTGAATATCTTAACTATTTTTATCATTTCTCTGTACTCGGTAACTTTGCTGTATAAATCATTTGTAGCGACCAACATCAACATATTGTGTATCTATGTATATATTTGTACTCTGTAACTTTTTAACTTTTACAAAAAAAGCATTGTATCCACTAATTAAAATTTTTGGATTATTTATTTTTGTAGAAAATGAAAATTATAACTAATAAGTAAGTACGTGTACAAGCATGGCAGAGGTCATAAAATACAGTAAAAAGGATTTATATATAAACAGATGCCACATATATATGTTGATGAATTATCCGTCATTGGTAATTGTTATGTTTTAATGTAACAAATTCTTAATTGCTACGTTATGATCAAAGACAGAAAAATTCTACTTCAAATCGATAATTGTAAAGTCTCCCTGCTTTATCATATAATTAAACCTTTTGCTAATTTTAAGATATCAGTATTTTTCTAAATCTTACATAAGACGAAAATCATTTAAATCTATTTTATTTTCTATATAAATACTTGGGTTTCTAGTTTCGAAACAGACAGTTTGAAGAAAATGGATTCTGGATTTAGATTTATATAACACAAGGTGGTCTATTTTTTCCGTATATTGATTGGGAGTTTTATATTTAGCCAGCCAGTGAATGACATGCTGTGCCAAAGTCAACATTGCGTGTTCAAACCTCTCCGTCTTCTAGTTTTAAGAATTTTCCAGAACACCACTGTGCATTGGTGACATTTTGTCCAATCCACATTAAGAATTTCAATCACTTTATTTGTCGAATACGTAATTTCAAAATCATTTGTAGCATATAGCATTGCATGTGTTCCTTTTTAAATTCAAGAAATCATAAAGACGAGTTTTCAACTACATAACCGGACAACTCTGTTGTAATTATTGCTATTATGTGTCATATTTTGTCTTATGCATACCTAAGGTATTGAATAATTTCTTGATACCGTAGTAATATCTTAAATCCTGTTTTGTTAAGTTATTTCTAATTTCATTGGTCAAACATACTTTCACAAATATTTTGTATAACATTTGTTTTGTCACTTTTCGAGATGTAATATCATTAGATATGTGTATAAATTGTTCGCCAATTAAATTTGGTTAAAGTAATAAATCGATCAGTTACACTGTGTGACATCAGTTCAGTTTTTCCTTGTATGGATGGATTGGATATTTCATAGTATCTTTTATTGTTAAGTATAAGTGCTGACTGTCCGAACACAAAGACAGCATTGCAGAAACATATCATTAAATACACAATAGGCAAGTTGTATACTGGACCATTTCTCTCACTTCTAATGTTTAATGAATACACAAGTCTGAAGTATCAACATCATGTTATTACGCACACACTTTTAAGTTCTCTTGAAGCCCAATAAACCAATATCGGTTTATATAATTTGTACAATCATTTCAATGTTAATATTTTCTCAGGACTTGTATTGCAGTTTGTTATTATTTGAAGTTTGTCATAATATTGCTAATTACAGCATGTTGCATTAATACTCGATATGAGTGCTTTATTATGTACGTTTTCACAAATTTTTCATAGCTCCAAAGAGTGTAGGTATTGTAAAATCAAAATTGTCAATGGCACATTCAGGGAACAGCGATAGTGTTCGTTTCAGATTTTGAGATTGTTATACACAAGCAAAGCAATGCAATTTCTGCATACTTTGCATGTTAGGCCGAAGACAGAAGTTTTTGAACAGTTTACAACCACCGGTTGTAACATGACATCCCGATTGACTGATAAAGTAGGACAAAGGTCGAGACCAACTGATCAATGGTATGTTGCCACTCCTATGGCCGGGCAAACCCGACTCTTCCCGACACCCCCACATGTTCGATATGCCACTCCTTTACCGTCGTTGTTGTTGACATCTCTCTTAAGCCCATTACTCAAGAATTCACCGTGATAGCAAATCAGTAATTTCGTTGCCGTAGACGTTGGCATCGTATATCTTAATGTCTCAGATTCGCTAATTTAAATGCACGGAATTCAGATAATGCAATCAAGCCTGTTTTCACCTGCTTCTATGTCACTTCTTTTGCTTGATTTTTGCATACATTGACGGGCAGTAATGCATTTATTTACTGATATTCTAGATTAGATACATATGTCAAAATATATAAAAGAATGTATGTTCCTATTTTTTCTTTTTTTTCTTCTTCTTTTTTTTTTTTTTTTTTTTGTAATTTGGTATTTAAAAGGTTACCAATATTTTTTTGCAACCGATTTCTTCTATATTGTTATGGCGATGACTATAAACCTTGTTGGTGCTGATTCCAAAGAATTTATAAATGCATAGTCTTGCAGTATGTCAAATCGATAACAGGAAACTATGTATCACTGCATATCTTTCGTATCGTCTTAAATTCGTGGAAAAAATATCCCCGGCCATCACTATGTTGATAGCCTTGTCCTCTGATACAGAGGAAATTTCAGTAGATTGCAGTTTATCATAAAATGACATTATGAAAAATGTCCTGTATTTATTTCTGAATTAAGGTCCTTATTATAGCCGACGAGTCATAAAATAACGAAACAGCTGTATGATGCAATTTGATTTACGAATAAATTGATTTCTGTGGGTTACAAAAAGCAAAGTGAAATATAGGGCCACTAACATTCGTGTATTGATTGGATTGTATAAACATGTCAGTATGAACATACACCATTTGCTTTTTCAAAAAGAAAAAAAACATGCTGACGGATGTATACACGTAACAATTGGTTTGGGATGAATTGGTCTAGAGTACATTAATCGACATCATGCATAATTTAAAATGGTTTTCCCGGGATGTTTTGCATAATCAAGCGCTAAACTCATCTTTCATATAAACTATTTTATTTTGTGTAAAGGCTAGAATTAATTTCGTACAATGAATGCAAGTTGGGTATAAAACTAAAATGAAGATAAAGGACGTTACAAGTAGATACTGGGACGTAGTTTGGGAATAGTACGTCTAAAGCCTAGACGAAACACCATGATGATGAAAGCGTAATAATTAATGACTTTCTAGAAGGTAATGTCTGTATTGAATTTGGTAAGAAGGATACTATTTACATACCTGTGGGAATAAACTGTCGCTATCTTGACTGACTTAATTTTGGTTCTATACGAGGCCGAATTTATCGAAGAGCTAACCATCTTATGGAAGCCGTAATAAATATTATGTTTTCATCTAATTAATATCCGGAAAACATACTGTGGCTTTCCGTTTAACTGTCCAGAATTAGAATTCATAAGAACATAAGACTAAAGCGATTCACTGAACGACATGATACACACAATGATTTCAGTTTCCTTATTATGAATTTTCCATTTATACATTGTTAACACCCGCTTCCCCAACTCACATTGTTAACAAGTGGTAGTGGGTTCCTTATTCAAATTTCAATATGTGAAAATATACGAAAACATCAATAATACAGAATTTCAAGAGAAAAATGCTGATGAAAATGATGTAAGAATTTCATAGTCGGCATGTTATGATGTTGAAATATTCTACTTCCGTGTGCGAGTTGAAACTAGATGTGTTCGTTGCTTGAAAATGTTGCTGGCGTGTGCGTTGTGATAACGGTTATTCTCGTTTGAGAATGCAATGTTACTTTGATTGACTTAAATTGAATCAGAAGGCCTTTACTCCTCTGGAATATATTGCCTTACTTCTCTCTTTGTCATAATAGTTCGTCTTAAATTTTGTCGCTATTTTGCCTTCCTTTGGTCTAAATGATTTGCTGTTGGATTTTGAATGGTTCTCACCAACATGATGTTATGAGGAAAACCATCGCCATGTCCTTCGCTGCCATTTTCATGTAAATAAATATCGATCTTGTTCTCTATCGGTAAGCATGTTAACATCTGTTCGTGTTAGACGACTCGTTGATAGTTTAAACGGTAATAATATCTGCTTTAAAATCTTTAAAAAGGTAACAGAATCATAATACAAATTCAATGAAACAAGGGCAAAATATAGATAAAAGTACAAGAGAATAATACTAGGTGCTCTGGAATAGTCTTCTGTCTCCACCATGTAAATCTTGATTAAATGAGATCTGAGTCAACAGTTATACTAACGACATCAAACACGTCCAATTGGATATAAGAAAAAGTGAATTTCTTTTCTGTTCAGGAAAGAAAACACTAAAGTCGAAACAGGCACCCAGTAGGTCAATTTGATAGTACCTAAAATAATATCACTCAACGTTAAGACAGATCGAAATCTGCAAAGAGCGGGCAAAAAACGTATTGAATATTACTTAAAATAAAATTTAATCTGAGAAGTATTTAAACTAAGTAAAAAAAGAAAGAAAGAAAAAATAAAAAAGTAATTTACCCAAATGTTAGATATCAATACATTATTAATAAGATTTGTTTTCTTTCATCGACCAGCTTAAAAATTGAACATATGCAACATTCTTTACTTAAAATGTGTTTATTTTGAAAATACTCCAAAAATACTTCAGAAAGTCATATTGGGATACAAATATGAAAATTTCGTCACGCGGCTACGATCACTACCGTGATAAATAACTGTGATACTTCAGTGTATAACTTGGGTTTCTTCACTATGGAAAACATGAGGGTTGTATTGTATTGAAGTGTGTAAAATAAATGAATATACTGATGATAGGACGGCCCTCCGATTGATCTTGAATAACTTGTGACTTACTACAGGCACGATGTCAGTCAAGATCGAAAAGTATTCTTATTAAGTTCATACAAAATATCTGATATTGTATTATTAAGGTCAAAATTGAGCGGTTTTTTAAATAAGCGTTTCATTAAAATTGGGAATTTTCATGACCCTTCAAGTGTTCTTCATACCAACATATGTACTTGTATTACTTGTTTATGAGAGAAAAACATGTGAATGATATCAATAACTGATAATATGCTTATATCCTCTGTAATTGGTGTTTATCAGATCATCAATTAATCAGAAAACCAAAGCAAACTAAACATACTCACTAAACATAGAAATAGGAAATACACTGGATTAGTCCTGTGATGATAGTATTTTTATATTTCTTTCATAGGGCAACTGCAATGATGGTATTCTACGAGGTGCAGATGAAGCCATGTGCCGATATTCTATTTCAGAAGAAAATGGAATTCTACATACATGTAAAACAATCAGAGCTAAGACCAAATAACGCAACTGAAGACATCATAAGGTCCCATTGATATGAGTATCTCTTGTACTACATATGGAGCATGTCTTGATATGTTTTAATTCACAAACTAACTCAGTCGCAGTGGAAGTTCGTCATATGGTTTCTTAATCTTAAGCAACATATTTCAAAGGGGAAAAATACCTCTCTTCTCACGTATTATTAAGATTAAATCATGAATAGGTTACGTAAGTTTATTTGATAATATTAATTTCTAAGGTTTATATGACATACGAGTACACATATAAGTTTTAGTACAGGATGTTTTGAAGATTGTATAAAAGACAACCAAGTGAAATATATTTTGGAATACATTTTTCTCTCAAATTTGTTCACCATTTAAAACCACTTTTAAATATATTTTTTGTTATTATGAACATATGTAGCATGTAGTTACAGAAATGACGTCAAATATCCTCAAAGTCATTTTGATGAAAACATATACTTTTAGAATATACACTTACTTGACAATAATGATATTTTCCGTAAATGTGACATAATATACATGTAATAAGGAACTATTTAGTTTGAATGTTATACATAATTTTCAAGAAATGTCATACCTAGTAATCGGCTTTAATGCGAAAACGTTTAGGGTAAGCAAAATTGTCGATATTTTTGTGTGGTTGTCTAGATCTCTATTGGTCTCTATTAAGGTTTTCGATACTTAACCACTAGCCTTACCATACATGTTGGATATAAAGACTTCGTCACGGGCACCATTTTGGCCATAACTCATTTAAATAAAAATTACAGAAGGACACTTGATTTTACTCATATGTGTTTGTTAAACGGAGACCAATTAGTTATTAATTTTGTCCCCTATTAAACAACTGTTTAACACATTTTGGAAATTCACTAGGAAAACAAATGGCGTTGGGTTATTGCGGGTTGATGTGACATCTTAATTCTTATGCTCTATAAGACAATTTTTCGCAATCAAATATCATTTCGGTACATTCAATAACAAGTAATATTGGAATTCTTCAAAAACACAAATATTAAGATTTGAACAAAAATAAAGAAAAACCATATTGTTCTGAATTTTTCTGTATCGCAGAATTGTAATGTTTCAAAACTAATCAATAATCTAAATATACGTTTATGATAATCAAATAATTATGAAACTATATTGTGTATTATCCCTCTCAATTCTTCTGTCTCTTTATTTATTTATTTATTTAATCAATATTCCAATAGAGATTTGATCTATATAATAATTCAAATAATGAATGAAATCGATATTGCAGGAAGGCTACTATATAAGAACTTATGAAGAGGATGGTACAAAAAATTGTTATAGACACATGACACTTAACATGTCGACAATACAGGACATTTTTCTTAATCTCAAGTATGAAATGTAATGGATATGTTTTCTTTTGTCATATAATATACTATAAACCTGTTTAAAAAATCTGGTTGCGGGTGGTTTCTATGGGCAATTTGGCATTATCTGGAATACAATCTAAAATTTGACAAAAGCGAATCATATAGCTGTTTTCTTTGTTTTTTATAATTTGGTTTCTTATCTCTTGAATCCATCTCATTTCAT
Source organism: Ylistrum balloti (assembly GCF_031769215.1). Lineage (NCBI taxonomy): Eukaryota > Metazoa > Mollusca > Bivalvia > Pectinida > Pectinidae > Ylistrum > Ylistrum balloti. The sequence goes on along the minus strand of NW_026781979.1, from coordinate 1,291,075 downwards.
TACAACATATAACACAAATTCACATGTAAAAATATATGTATGTATATATGTTTGATCGGGATAACAAAAAAGGTGGTTTACGACTATCATACAGTAATTTGAAACTTTTTTAACGTTCTGTTTATCCGGTTGCTATATAACATATGAGTTTTAACTTCCCCAGAGAAGTAGGGCTTGTAGTATTTTGCAATAGTAAATCGTGAGTAATCAGTGTGCCTTTCCTATTCATAAATTTGTTGTAGGGTATATAAATACCCTCAAATGGATTGGGCCGCCACTGATTGGTTGGATTCGAGGTTGGATTAGGTATATCCTACAGCACGGAGAAAACCTGGAGGTGATTTTGAATTCAAATTAGAGCGATCCTGAACGAGATCTGTAGGCTTCTCGGTAGTGGTAAGTGATTACTTAAACTTGAAGTCGAATGCATGTTGCTGTCTGCATCTTATATTCAATGAAATATATATTATGTTTTTTATCCATTTCAATTAGAAATGTCTCAGTGATATACCTTTAGGGTAAAGGACGTAGTTTCACGAGGTATTGAAATACTTAACGATTTGTATTGATGAGTCTGATTGGATCGGTTTTATGAACCTATATAAATATTTCCATACATGAAATTATGCAGTAGTAATGTGACTCAACCCTTTGAAAACTTGCGTGATTTAAAGATAGAAAATAGTCGACACGACACAGAAGTTAACATGAATAGACTTGAGGTATCGAAATGACACATGACGTCGTTCTCGAACTTTCAAACCATGACGAGTTGATGGTGCAATTTAACTGAAAAACGGCGAATTTATCGACTAAATAAACAATTTAAGGTGGTTGCGTACGAAGTGAGAATGGGAAAGGAACTCATTGTATAGCTAACATACTTATGTGTATATTCAGGGGTGTAACCTTTATATTGGTATCATTTAAGTCCAGTTTCTATTATTGCCTTCTTGCCTACAAATTACAACAGGAAATATTTCGCAATAATATTCACGTTTCCTTGTGCAGTGTCCAAAATATTGTTGTTAAGACATCTTGTGATGAGAAGTGATTTGATTCGGAATGATGACAATGCTTTTATTTATTTGTTAATTTGTTATCAATTTCAAAACACCACGCGCTATTATCCTATTAATTAACCATTTTAACAATGCTCATAAGTTATCCTCTTTACTCAGGATTTTTTTTATTGTTATCGTTCAATGCTTTTCATTTCCTTGATCCTGTAGTATGAAGTGTGGCTGGTCTGCATATCATGTATAAAATTACTATATTTCCCTTTTGTCAGACTTATTGTTGATGGATACATTGTGTGTGTGGTACATGGCTTCTCAATCATTTGTACAAGGTAATTATCTAAAATAATAATGACGATATTGTATTTATATCCTGTATATCCTGTGATATCACTGTATATGAGGGTAGTGAGCTACATTTTATAGTATTTATTTTTTTCCTGTCATCAATACTATTGATTGTTAGGAGGATCACTTTGTTATTGCATACAGTTATATTTTGTACTATTGTTGACGGTGGATCTGACGTCTTCGTTAAAAGTAGTAAAAGAGGGTGATTTATACATATGTTTAACACAGATACAAGTTTTTATACAATATATTCCTGTCTGATATTTAATAATGACCATTACACATATGTGAGAGTTTGATGTGTGTTTTTGTCTTGAATTCTATAATGAGTATGCAACGTTTTCTTTCTAGTCACTAATTTCTGTTAATGTAATACGTTTTTGTAGATACTTATGTTACATAATTCAATATATTTCCCTCAGCTGAATTATATCTTTGACATGTGCATGTATGTGTGACTTTTACACGTAGGAACTTTTAATGATAATATATCGATGCCTCTCTGAAAGCTGCAGTTGAGAGTTAGATATCGACTTAATTAATAATTTTGAAAATTTACGAGTTTTTTTTAATACTTTCGTATAGATTTGTCCATACACTAGTTAATTTTGATTCTTAATCATGTTTATTTCGCATTGCTTCTATATCTACGATTCTCTTAATGTACAAGTGTGGGAATTATATAAAAACAATGAAAATATAATAATGCCTACATAATTTGTATGTCTTATCTGTTAACAATACATCAAACACTAAATATCACCTTCGACGTTTTAATGCATACATAACTTTGCTCGTAAAATCTTTAACATAGGGTCATTTCTTGTACGATTTGGTTTATTGCTTTAAATAAACCAGTTCAAAAATACGACATATTCATGTTAAATTGTCAATCCTAAGGTTATTTTTTTCCAATTATGATTTTTACATCAGCATCTAAGTTTAAAAATAAAGTGGAATAGAACCATTACCTTTTTCCCTATGATAATTTGATTGTGAAAACTGTATATGTTTATTTTCATTAACTTTAAACATATAAAAACTTGTTCTTGCACGTAGAATGTATAAATACAATACTATTTCGTCAATTGTATAGAACAGGTACTACTAGCCTATAGGGTTATGTTTTGTGGATGGTAATACATTAATTTCATTTTATATCCAGTCAAATATTGATCAGCATGTTCAACTTTTACACAAAGAGATACGTTTAATTAATATATATATATATATTATCCACATATAATTGTAATAAATAGAATCTATTTTAAGACCAATCGTAAAATTTGTGTTCACATCAAAGACTTGAATGGTACACAAAGATGAAAATAAGATAATCAATAACAATGATATGAAGATGTCAATGTGGTGCTCATCGAGATGGGTAAGGAATTAGTTAGCATGCTTTATATAGACATCATTGTATATTGAGTAGTGGAATATGTCACAGCATCATCGGAAGACAGTCATTAAAGATATGCTAAATCAAGAAACAGTTGCTTAATAGATAAGGTATTTCCTATGATATGTAATAGGCGTATATGGTTAAACAGGAGTATAAATCACCTTAAATTGCATCCGAATATTTAGATACATATCAACAACTTAGTGTTTCATAGTAAAGTATAAGGCACATCAGGATTAAAACATACAGACATCTTTCACAAACAGCTATTATATCTGAAGTATTGAAATGTATTGAAATATATTAATTAAATTGATGTAAAAAGTCGACTGATAATTACAGGTGATTCGATTTTATCTTGATATCACCACAAATCATATTCAATTGAGTTTTAATGAAAATCAATTTTACCCATTTCATTAATACTGGCCGTTATAAGTGATTTCACAACTATTATATGACATTCCCACTCTTGACTGAGGCTAGATTTGTTCTATCAAATCATTTATTAGAATGAAATGTCACAAAAATGAGAACTAATGTATCTTATATATATATAGCTATGGAGACGCGCGCTTAAAATGAATTCCAAATAATTTCATTGTTGTTTTGCTACAACATTTGATTTATGACAACTGCACTTTTCCCCCCAGACAATATTTGTGTCTGAAGTGTGCTAACATTGACCGGTATGTATTTAGTTTTAGCTGAACGATGTTATATAGTACTGAGATTTCCTTTACCCGGAAGCAAACACCAAAACTGAAAGCGCGCCAAAGTGTTCCAGGTGTCGCTGGGTACAAGATCTATGCGCACGTGAGAGATTTCCAGGAGGCTCTCGTCAGTGGAGGATGTTAGCGTTGTAAGTATTTGTAATACAATTTCATATGTAATATGTGAGGAAGGAGGGGGTTTTGTAAGCGAAGGTTGTAATATCTGTCTAAATAATGAAGGAGCTTTGATAAACTAACAATGTCAAAAACCTGTTTGCAAGTAAAGGACGGTCACCAACGACAGGTTGATTATAAACCAAATCATGCCGAGAGTTAGCACATGGTTGACTAATATATATGAGTCATTGATAATATAGAATTTTGTACATTTCTTTGTTAATTTAGGAAAGTTTCATGAGATGTTGTCTAAAGATTATTTTCTCCTATGTTGGGAAAATAACTGGAGAAAATATCATAAATTTTCAGACGTTTATTATGGACAAGCTGCGAGAAATGGAATTAATCTGTTCTAATTGAATGTTTCATTTAGTCATAGGATCAATTTATGCTTTAAATCGCCGGATAAATATATTTAAATTGAGCAATGTGATATATATAATTGATTTCGTGTTACTGCTTGTCTGCAATGAATGATGCATGCATCACAGTTTAAACACGGATATATAATCGTTTTATAAGCATGAATCTTCATACCAACTGAAACATGCCTCTACAGACTTAGCAAGTGTCACATCAATGACTCATAATGTAGCCTGTAAAACTTCATTAAATACATTACATACAAACTGATATATACTAATCTGTAATCTTGAACACTTTGTTTTTACCACTCAGTGTTTTTATTATTATTTTACCTATCTAGAGGAGCTTTGTATGTTTGTGTGTTTTATTTATATCATATCTACCTGTTTGGTTCTCACGGCTATTCACAGGTGAAAAGATTAAAGCAGTTTTACTTTCTTTTCATTTGAAGGCTATACGTCTGTCGGTCCGTATGTGTATTGCTTACTTCGTGTTAAATACACACGTGTGTGGACGTCTTTATCCAATTATTGATTAGCTGTAACTACAAAACACATGGCTTAACATATACATGTACTGTATGGTGACGGTCACGCTTGCGATATCAAACATATTTCGAAATAGCTATGCGTGGCACTGTGTTACTAGGCTCGTTTCAGGGAAAACCCATGTATCCGGCCAATCATAGTTCAGCAACATGCCCACTGATTTCTGGTCAAGTTAAAATGTTATAGCTCATACCACGTGCTCTGGTTACGGATTAACTATTAATCAAGTTGTCAAGTAAATTACCTAAAATGTTTCATTATTACAAAATGTCTGTCCAACAGCAGTCATGTTAGACTACTGTAACACCTATAAATAGCATTGATATCATCATACGTGGACGGCTTACATAGCAAATTTGAATGTGACGTCATTAGACACACCCACACACGGGCATGTGAATGGATTCTACTACACTTGACCTTAAGTGACATATGGAGCATTATGCTAGGCGGGAAATATTGTCTTTAACACATAAGTCTTTCGTAAGCACTGCCTTACCAGCACCTGGCGTGTGACGAGAGGTCCGAGGAACATTCTAGTTATTCGGGTGTATTACGTCAATAACTTATATTTATTTCTGATGGGATTTTACACACGAATACAGGGACTAAGTTTCTGATCGAGACACGCCGTATTTTGTGATTTTTGTATATGACATTGTAATGGAATGGATTGACTAAGTTTACTTTTTATAAAAACTTGATGAGTACTCATAGTCTGGTTGGTAGGAATTGACCGATAAATGGTTAGATCTGTCCGATTACTGGTCCACCCATATGGCCTTGGTATGTAGTTACCAATGTGTGGGTGTTCAACTTTCTAGAAATCATCTAAATTACATGGATAAAACGACGCTTGCTTCATGGGTATTGACTGACAATGGCACGTTACGTGATGTTTGTTTTAATATATTTTCCTCAGATTCGACAAGGTGAGTTATTAAAAAAAGTTCTTATGACACCACCTCATCGTGCGATATATTGGTATGTACCTTTATACTGTCAGCTATTTTATGTTTAGTTTTAAAGATGATAAGATATCGATACGCACTTTCACGAGGTTTTAGTATGCCTGGAGATCTCTGCTACTACTGTTACACACCTACCAGTCAGATGTAATCTAGTTACCCTTCCTAGCTGGCGGATGGAACACGGAGCCAATGGGAGTGAAAGTGACCACATCTAAATTTGTGAATCCTTACTCGTTGGGGCCTTTGCGTGCCTGTCATGTTTAAATTACCATACTGGCCTGCAAAATCCCAAATGGAGTAAGTTTCTTTCTACAATGTGATTCGGATTAACTGTTTTATTTACCTCAATGATCATTGGAATTCGTGTGTTTCTGTTTCTACGCAGTACTGCATGTTGATTAATTGTGTGTGCAGTCAGAGTTCTATTTTAAGATATTGTGCAATGATTGATAGTCCTAGTAACACTTATAACGTCCAATGTGTTTTACTGGTTGATTTTTCAGTGTGAATCGTTTAGTCTCACTATCTGATGTCTTTAACTCTGATCTCTGCATACCGTCTCTAGATTTTCCTGTCTTTATTCCTTTCCTGTTGGTCTGTTTTCTTCTCTTGTTTCACAGCATTTTGCTGATTTTTAGCTGTTCATATCTCCTTATCTCTAGTTGAATGAAAGTGTTTATGTGTGTTGGTAATATTTTACATGTCTTTTAAAAGTTTTGTCTTAATATACTGTCAATGTGTATTCGTCTTTCTGTTTATGATAGATTTCTGTCTTTTGTTTCAATCTCTCTGTCCGTCTGTCTGTCTGTAGTCTCTATATTTCTATTTGTTAACCACATTTTTCTTGTCGGAGCAGATTTGTCATTAAACTATTGTTTATTTTGGTTCTATCAGTCTAATTTCACAAAAATACTTTTGTAGGTATATATAGCAGTATCATTTGTTATTAAATTGTTATAAATTATCATGATGTGATATTGCTTTTACCGTTTGGGCGCATTTTCGAACACGTTACATCACTGTTTAGTCACAGGAACACTTAAGATTTTGTTTCATCATAATTTTATAGCTGGAGATACCTGGCCTATTTATAGCACCAACAGGACACCCAATATGGCGGATGCATGTGCTTTAGCATTACATAACAATTAAAACTAATAAAACAGGATTCCTGTCGAAATGTGTGTTTGAATCATCAAGTTGTAGAAACGCCGACTGTTTATGTAATAAAATCACATGATAGAATAGATAGTGTTACACTCCACTCAGTGTTATATAACATATATTGCCAAGATCACTAATTATTGAGGTGACGTTCTGGGTTATCGCCAAAGGAACGTACCTGGATATGTTTGTATAGTACATGTCCGATGTTAAGCAGGTGAGGAACTGGGACAATACATTAGTAATCAATATATACGTCCGTGTTTCTTTATGATACACACACACACACACACACACCGTGTGAATGAACATGCAAGTATGGTTCAAGGTGTATGCTTTAATATGCTTCATCATTACGGATGTTTCACGTGGCAAGTATACAACATTCTTGTGTATTCTTACAGTCGAGTGAATAATACACATGTGACTTTATAACCTCGGAGTGAAATGAACACGAGGAACTGCAGTGGTCGCCCATGGTTACCACGCCTATTTGTTTGTGTCGTACTGTTTTGTTTCGGTCACCATAAGCGCAGGAAAGAGCGATACTTAATAGATTAAAATAGTTCGTGCCGAACCAAACGGCTTCCCATTAAAGAGTAAATAAGTTTGACGTCATGTCCTTAAGATATCTAAAATTAGTTCACTTTGTTTGATCTGGTGAGTTTATTGTAGTAATATCGTTATAAAAAGAGAGCGAATGTTAAAAGTGTAAACAGAGACGCACGGCGTCGTGTGATTGAAATGAACACGTCAGATTTTTTGTGTGAAAGGTGACGAATGTTGGTGCATCATGTGACTATTGACAAATACCATATACATGCAGTACCAACAAATGTGTATAATACCTTATACTTGTTTACAAAACTTCCATCTTTATTTATATAATACGTATGTGTATAATGTATATGAGCTTATTAATTAATGTAATATATAACCTCTACAAAACACTGCTCCGTTCCTACATTATGAAATGCTTTTTTCTAATTTATAAATTTTTAGTTATAAATACAGGTCTTTAATTATTTAAATATAACTTTCCCTCCCCTTGATTATGTCTGTAAGCGTGGGCTGTATCGGACGAATCTTCATGCTGTATAAGCAGGTACGTCAGGCATATTATATCTTGTCTAGTTAGGACCACTTAGCGACTGATAATCGTGAATCTAGCGTTAGTCGGGTAGAACGTCTAATACAAAACGAGAAGATCCTTGACAGATAATATTTCATTAAACACCATTTTCATTGGCCTTTTTGATTACAGAAGTAATTTGATGGCAAGAAATTTAAACAATAAAAGTAAATACCAACATGTATGTACACGAGAGGCAATTTGAAATTTTAAAAGTTAAGAAAGCCTTTTTTCCCTCACTTCTAATGGGTGTTTTGTGACTAAACAAGAGTCCAGAAACAGGATAGAATACAATCTACTGTGGGTGATGATGAATACAAAGAGGCGGGGGTTTAACTTATACAATGTTAATTTGCGTAGATATCAGGGGAAACACCCAGAAACATTATCTTGTTTAATATAGAACCATGGAGGGAAGATCAGTTCATGTTACGCTGATTTCCAGTACTACTTGAACACTGATAATAATCATGTTTTCCTTTTAAAAGCCATTATTATTTTGTGTGTTTTATATGATATAGTTTAGACAAGGAAGGATTTTTAACATGTAATTGAAACATTGTAAACTTCACCTCTCTGTACGGCAATTACCACGGTATACACTGGAGGTCACAGGGATGTAATTCGCACGGGAAATTTGGAAAAGGAAGATCTTCAGCTTCCGTCCTAGTGTATAAAATGTATTATGTTAATATCTGATGATATAATTTATACTATACACTCACTAAAGCTCTCATCACCAGCAAACTATAATAATATATATATAAATATTTGAGAGATATTTTGAATTGCTGGGTGTTATCTTTATCAGATCAATCTTAAAATTGTCTATTTGATCTGTATTTCCATCACATCAGTTGTCTATTGGTTCACCATTCTCTTAACGGAAACTAGACAATTGTCTATTGGTTCACCATTCTCTTTACAGAAACTAGACAATTGTCTATTGGTTCATCATTCTCTTTACAAAAACTATATCGTTGTCTGTTGGTTCACCATTCTCTTTACAGAAACTAGACAATTGTCTATTGGTTCACCATTCTCTTTACAGAAACTATATCGTTGTCTGTTGGTCAACCATTCCCTTTACCGAAACTTTACCATTGTCTATTGGTTCACCATTCACATTACAGAAACTTTACCATTGTCTATTTGGTCAACCATTCACATTACAGAAACTTTACCATTGTCTATTTGGTCAACCATTCACATTACAGAAACTATACCATTGTCTATTGGTCAACCATTCTCATTACAGAAACTTTACCATTGTCTATTGGTCAACCATTCTCATTACAGAAACTTTACCATTGTCTATTGGTCAACCATTCTCATTACAGAAACTTTACCATTGTGTATTGGTCAACCATTCTCATTACAGAAACTTTACCATTGTCTATTGGTTCACCAATCTACACCTCCTCGGTATATTTGACACAGAAACATTGATATTGTCTACTGGTTGATTCACATGAAAGAATGAAAGAAACAACATGATTGTTTCGCTAATTTTGTCACAAAGAACATTAGTTATTATTCGGCATTCTCATATGGAAACGTTTTTTCCCTATCAATCAGTTTTCCTATGTTATCATGAATTGAAAACATTTCAATTATCATTATGTTTTGTTGTTTAGCCTTGACATATTATCTTAATATAGCTTGACTTATTGCTAGGACATTTATACGTCATGTTTTAGATATCTTTTCATTTTTCTTTTGAAATTCAATTTTGTTTTCACATGAGAAGGTTATCAGAACAATGGTATATCGGTAATGGGGTTAAACTGGATATGTCAGAGTTTTTAATTGTCAGTGGCAAAAAATCTCAGTATGTCCTTGTTAGATATACGAGGAAACATTTATATACTACTCGCACTTCCTTCTTCCTTAGTAGAACCTGTATGTAGGCAAGCTCATTGATGTCAGAGCCTAGTAAAACGATTGATAGAAGTCAACATAAAGTCATCACAATTTGAAAATGCTACCAAGCTACTCATGAGCATTTTAAAGTACAGCCATTACTCGTTCTACAAATTTTCCAGATTTAAAGTTATATTGACCTATTTACCTCTCACAGGTTGCGACTAAACAATTCAGAAACCTACGCTTGTAGTGCGTCCATGGTTTCATATCTCTTATTATTGACGTCTTTCTTCTTCGTGTTGTTTGTTCACTTTAACGACAGATTCGAGATTTCATAGAGCCAGAATACCAGAGATTGTAAAACTTTAAGGAAAAGAATATACTTTGAGTTGTCATGGCAATGTCAGAGGGGTATAAGAAAGACACGCTGTGGTAAGAAATGTTGCCATAAAGCCACGTACGCCAGAGAAAATAGGGCTAATATATCGATTAAATTGGTAGGTAATGATGCTGTTTTGACAGGTGTATTGGCAGAGTAACCGTATGCTCAGTGATATTGACACAGTGTCGATGTTTGATTGATTTCTGAGTGAGTAGTTCGCCATGGTGTAGAATGACACGAAATTATCAGTAAAGCACATTATCCCAGACAGCTTGTTCAGACTAATAATGGTTGTACCTGATCATCAGGTAATAGAATCAGAACATAATTGCGAAAGAAGTTTACTAATAGTGTTGGTCTCTTGACGTACATTTACCAGAACGTTGGAAATGAATAAGTTTTGTTTGTTTTTTTTGCTTGTCTTTTTACAAATGTTGAGAAGCTAACCATGCTTACTGAAGTAGAACAGTAGAATTTCATAGGCAGATATATAGCCATTATATATAATAACGAATTCGTTTCATTAGTATCGATTAGTGATGGAAGAACAATGTGTACGTGACAAAATAGTAGTATTAAGATTTTTATAGGATTAGTTTGAACACATTCATGTGAAATCCATACCTTGCCTAACACCACTTTATTTGTAATCCAGTGTATGAATAATATATTACTGTTTCTGTTATATTTTGTTATTCTTTCCTCCTATAATAAACTTCTGCGTCTGACGTTGTTAGTATATATGGTTTGACTAGCTAACTTGGTAAGTCATACTTATTGTCACTGGTCCTTCACCTGTAACGCTGTGTTGTAGCCGTCCTGGCGTTATGCAAGCTCATCAGTAAATATATTGTACCATTTACTTTTTGAATACGAATGTCACGAACCAAACTGTTTATTAATGTATCACCCAAGATTCAAGCTGTCAATGAATACAAAGCTCTACGCCAAAAACGTTTAGCAAATTCGTGAACGCGCTATCAGGAATTCAAAATAGAATAAAAGCAAGCTTTAATTTGCTCGTCATTAAGGAAATCGGACTAGATAAGGCCAGTGTTATCTTATTACGTAGATACAACTTGTTTCAAGCTGACTTATCCGTAATAACAAAGAATATTTTATCGTTTGAATAATAATATAAAACAACCACTGAAACAGCATATGGCTAATCATGAGTTCTAAGTAATGTCGTAAAAAGTCTAGCCAGTGTAAACAAGACATGTCGGCAGATACGTTTCTCAATTGGCGCTGTGTTTACTTAATTGATTGTTGACGTCAAAGATAGTTCACGGAGCCGAAGCAAGAAAAATACAAACTTTTGTAGTAACAGCCATTGGCATTTTGATAAGAAAATGCCCAATACTAATTTATTTCCAATGAGTGACCGAAATCGTTGTGTGCGTGATGACGTAGTTCAGGATGCACGCTTTCGTAATAACAAAGAGTCTTTCTCATAGGCATTCGTGTAGATTGTTCTTTCATTCGGCCATATACTGATATATTTCTCGAAATACTTGTTCTCATGATCAGGTAGATCTGGTTGTACGACTACCTTGATAACACTGTCTTTGTCACGAGTCTCTGTGAAGGCTTTATTTCGTAATGACACATACTAATTAATTTATAAAGAGTGAACAAAATAGTTGTTTCCATGATTAGGTAGATCCGGTTTTGTAAATTTCTAACCAATAAAGAGACTTTTTCATTGGGTTCTATGTTTTCTTTCGCCATTTTTTGCCCTTGTTTCATTTCAGTTTAAATCCGGGTTCTGTTGACATATCCGAATTTCCTTTACGAACTTGTATTTTCCTTAATACAAAAACACAGACGCTCCAAATACTGGTGCATTTAAAGGAGTATGATATCAAAATAATACTGGATGAAGAGCAACGTCGTAGTGTTTTTAGGGTGTGAGAACACACGTATCTAGCTGTTTTAATACCTCATGGCATATATAATGTTTGATTAACAAATATGATTTCTTGGTAATGCACAAAAAGTATACAACTGGTATGTATGTCATGCAACACGATAGAGTGTTACAAGGAAGTACAGTATATAGTAACAAAGCACATTATAGTTCACCCTATAGCCTTGATATGGCCACTCAAGTTAATGCCAATATCATTACCACGACAAACTAAGGATAAAGGGTGTTGTCTGAATAATACGATTAACGTATCATTTTACCGCCGTTATAAGGCCGTTTGTTACCTATTGTTATTGTTGTATATACTAAGATATTTTAGTATTGTTTTAAGATAACACTGTTTTACCCGCCAACAATTACCTATCGAATGGATGCTCAACTGCTGACGTCATTATCAGGATGATTCATAATCATAGCATTATATAGCTCTATTTACTCATAACCAACATATATATTGTATGTTTGTAATGTCTATATCCTACAGCTGTATGACAACAACCATACCGATAAAAGGATAAAAAGATCATTTTTGATAAAAAGAAAATGGATGCAAAGCAACCGTTTTTTTTGTCAGAATTTTCTTCACAACAACAGGTGCGCTGTATGTATAAAATTTTACTACGTCTCATATTTATGTTATTACTTACATCACTTTTATTTTACAGTCCCTGTACATATTTCTGAGACGTTCTCTGTGTATATTTTGTCTTCTGTTCACATTTTCAGATATAAGCTAGAATTACTGATTCGTCACATTTTGATATTTTCCTGAGTTTTGGATATTTCCTTAGTTTTCAGTGAAGATTGAGCTACAAAAACAACTTCGATTGGAGGACGCCCGAAAAGACACACAAGAAAAAACAATACAATACAATTTAATCCAGATTCAGAATTTAATACAGAAGCGCCAATCAAAGAATTAACATGGGTCATACAAATGTTTTGTTCTTCTGTGACTCCTCAGTAGTGCTTGAGGCCTTTCATGTTGAAACATGTAGAAATAATAACTAATGTTACATAATCTGAAAAAAATAAATTGAAAATAGAGAATACTGGAGTGGAAACACGGGGGCGACATTTTATATCGGGAAACGTTTGCCATCCTTTAGTTTTCGCCATTTTCGCCTCATAAAATTACGGCGAATTTAACAACTGTAAAAGTATCATATGATTAGGGTGAATATCAGGCTGGTCGCAAAAGTTTTCTTATCAGAGGGAATAAGCTGACTTTTTTGCATACAGTATATAAAGAAATGAAACACTTCACTACAGTAATAAATCAGTAATGTTAGGACAAGATGTTAGAGAATGAGCGGTGTCTACATTAACGACACCCATATATCAAGGACATCTCAAGGAATGTCAATTTCATTTCTGAAAATAAAAACTGAATGGTAACACGACATAAAATTGTACTTCCGTTGGTTTGTTTCTGAAATAAAAACATTGTTTGACTTTGGAATTAGGTATAGTACTCTTCAGAGCAGTAAAATTGAATGTTCTTATAATTAGAAGTTCTCCTTTCTGTATAAGATTGGAGTCCAGCAACAGGAATCAATATAGTAAATGCAATCCTTGATTCTGGACTCGAATATCCATATTTACACATTAAGAGCTCTCGTGATTTATCATTTATCAGGAGTGGATATTCATAATTGAGCAAAAAGACTTTCGGGGCTATTTCAAAAATCCACATACCATTTATTCATTTTCTAGAGAATATGAAGGTAGGGCTTCCTCGATTATTAAGAAATTTTAGGTCTTTTTACAAGCATGAAATGTAATACTGACAAGTATTGATAGTAGGCAAGGATAAAGTTATTAGATATCTTACCCACAGACATATCACGTACGTATTATACAAATCGTGAAACGTTCTCTTGACATCGGGATCAACAAATACAGACTTGTGTTGTATTTTCATTTCGAGTTTTAAAGAGGCCCAGTACATGAACTGGTCTTTTCACCTGTATTTCAGATTCAGTCCGATATGTTACGACGTCGAACAATTCTTTAATGTGCTGTCAGCGTGTATTACGTAAATTTGTACGAAATTCCAGTTTCGAAAAAATTCTACTGCTTTATCAACGAGTAAGTGACTTAAGTGATTGGGAAATTAAGCGCTATTTTTGTTCAATATTTGGTGTCTTCTGCCATTACTAAATGAAATTTCTTAATTAGTGTTACCAAATAACTAGTTATTTTTCTGTATAAATTTCACGGTATGTCACCAATCCTGACCTATCATTGTAAACATTCATTTCAACATGGCTATAAACATTTTCTTTGCTATTGTCTCAAGATAACAACAAAACTAATTTCTAGCATTTTCAATATTACGTATAATTACATATATTGAATTGTATAATGGTTCGTATTTTAGTAACAGTGATATGCTGGAAAAAAAGAGAAAATGTATGTTACTAATCCGTTTAGAAAGATACCTAAAGAATGTTCTTTTACCTAAAACGAAACCAGTGCAGCTTATTACTGTTTAGTCTCCATTTAACGTAGTGTTTCATTTCAAACAAGCTAATAATAGCACTTTGAAACTGATCTTCTCTAAACCACTATCACAAACCAATGAAATATTCCTTATCCTTTGTTTCTAAGTAACCAGCTGAATTGAGAGTTGCTTGTATGTTCTTAAAATATCCATGGTAAAGTTTTCTTAAAACTGAAAAAACTGAAAAACGTGTTAGGATTAACTTAAGAAATAAATGTGATTCTTTTGTAGCTGGTGGCGTGTTAGCTTTTACAAGCCTGTAGTTTAGGATATTACTAATGCTATTGGCCAAGATACTGGAGACACGTGGCAGTTCGTAGTGACTAGTTTAAAGAGTGTATTTTTGTCTCAATAACACCGTTTAAAGGTATTGTTTAGAAATGTTTGTACTCTAAGAGTGAATACTTATACGCAACAGCTATGTTCAATTAGCTATTTTGGGTATGGCGATCAGCGAGAACATATATGTGTTATTCTTATGTACATGTTTTTCTTTAATCGCACATATTTGAATTCAATATTATTTATTTGCTTTTTAAACTTTAAATAAACCAAAGTTCATGATAATTAAAACATAGTATCTGTTTTAAGATCAGCGAGTATCTGCCTAAACACAGCCCCCTACCATAGGATTGTCTGTATTTGAAATCAAATTTTAAAAATTACCTTTAGGCTTGATTAGTATTTTAAATATATATTGTCATTATCTTTGTGGATAATGGTTCTAAACAAACTTACTAACGACGACTAAATCAATGTAATGCCAAAGTCTATGACAATTGTGTGACCTTTCCCTGTTGTGTGACGACCCGATTAAGAACAATGCTATAGACATTACCAAAACAGTTAGAGATAGGAAGATTCACACTCGGTCAATCAAAGGCTAGTGTCCAGGACAGTACCGGCCGATGGTGTGTATGATCTAGTAAACGACATGTACTTTGTAAGACAATTTACGAGGTTTTTTTAGTATTACAGGATGGTGGTTATTACTAGTGTGGCCGTCGTGTCTACAAAGCGGGAAATGTCGCCTATTGTACGAGGTGTTGGGCCCTGATTGTATCTATTACGTAACCATGGCGAGCGATCTACACCGCCAAGTGCACTAGACCTCCGATGAGTTCGTGATGAACGATCCGGTCCCGGTTTGAGTTATGTCAACAAAGCTCTAACATCGGAATACGAATATTTGTACTAACGATATATTTACATAATCGATTGATATTTTCATAATTCATGACCTTTGAAAAGCGGTAGTGAAAACGTAATGCAACCTGTTAGAGATCATGTTTGAAACGTGTTTCTGGTCGAATGCAGCTTAATGCCTAATACATGGTTGTGTGACTATTCGGAATGAATCAGATAATTTGCTATAATTGCGTCTAATGTCTAGATATAAATTCAATTTTGGTATACATGATACATCAACACAATACACTGCAAATCTAATGAGATAAATCTGTTGCATTAGTTTACAATAACAGTCTAAAGTTTAATAGAAATATACTATCTTAGCATGCTTAATTAACCACAGATGATTGACAGATTGCGTGAACATAATACAAATGATTAAAAAGCACTATAATGACTTGATAGTTTCGGATCATAACAATCGAATGCCGTGCCTCTCTCCTAAATTTCAGTAGTATATCTTCTTGAAGGCAAACTGTAATGTGTATGGTTATTGTGCTCTGGGTATTGACATTGCTTGCATAAGAGTATGATTGGTAAACATAAACTGGGAGTGTGGATATTGGTAAACATAAACTGGGAGTGTGGATATTGGTAAACATAAACTGGGAGTGTGGATATTGGTAACTGTTCGATGGGAGAATGGATGTTGGTAACTGTTAGATAGGAGAATGGAAGAATGGATATTGGTTACTGTTAGATGGGCGAATGGATGTTGGTAACTGTTAGATGGGCGAATGGATGTTGGTAACTGTTAGATGGGAGAGTGGATGTTGGTAACTGTTAGATGGGCGAATGGATGTTGGTAACTGTTAGATGGGCGAATGGATGTTGGTAACTGTTAGATGGGCGAATGGATGTTGGTAACTGTTAGATGGGCGAATGGATGTTGGTAACTGTTAGATGGAAGGTTGGATGTTGGTAACTGTTAGATGGGCGAATGGATGTTGGTAACTGTTAGATGGGCGAATGGATGTTGGTAACTGTTAGATGGGCGAATGGATGTTGGTAACTGTTAGATGGGAGAGTGGATGTTGGTAACTGTTAGATGGGAGAGTGGATGTTGATAACTGTTAGATGGAAGAAAAGATGTTGGTATCTGTTAGATGGGAGAATGGATGTTGGTAACTGTTAGATGGGAGAGTGGATGTTGGTAACTGTTAGATGGGCGAATGGATGTTGGTAACTGTTAGATGGGAG
This sequence comes from Ylistrum balloti, assembly GCF_031769215.1. NCBI lineage: Eukaryota > Metazoa > Mollusca > Bivalvia > Pectinida > Pectinidae > Ylistrum > Ylistrum balloti. The sequence goes on along the minus strand of NW_026781979.1, from coordinate 1,274,154 downwards.
AGTGGATGTTGATAACTGTTAGATGGAAGAAAAGATGTTGGTATCTGTTAGATGGGAGAGTGGATGTTGGTAACTGTTAGATTGAAGAAAAGATGTTGGTATCTGTTAGATGGGAGAATGGATGTTGGTAACTGTTAGATGGGAGAGTGGATGTTGGTAACTGTTAGATGGGCGAATGGATGTTGGTAACTGTTAAATGGAAGGTTGGATGTTGGTAACTGTTAGATGGGCGAATGGATGTTGGTAACTGTTAGATGGAAGAGTGGATGTTGGTAACTGTTAGATGGGCGAATGGATGTTGGTAACTGTTAGATGGAAGAGTGGATGTTGGTAACTGTTAGATGGGCGAATGGATGTTGGTAACTGTTAGATGGGAGAGTGGATGTTGGTAACTGTTAGATGGGCGAATGGATGTTGGTAACTGTTAGATGGGCGAATGGATGTTGGTAACTGTTAGATGGGAGAGTGGATGTTGGTAACTGTTAGATGGAAGAATGGATGTTGGTAACTGTTAGATTGAAGAAAAGATGTTGGTATCTGTTAGATGGGAGAATGGATGTTGGTAACTGTTAGATGGGAGAGTGGATGTTGGTAACTGTTAGATGGGCGAATGGATGTTGGTAACTGTTAAATGGAAGGTTGGATGTTGGTAACTGTTAGATGGGCGAATGGATGTTGGTAACTGTTAGATGGAAGAGTGGATGTTGGTAACTGTTAGATGGGCGAATGGATGTTGGTAACTGTTAGATGGGAGAGTGGATGTTGATAACTGTTAGATGGAAGAAAAGATGTTGTTATCTGTTAGATGGGAGAATGGATGTTGGTATCTGTTAGATGGAAGGTTGGATGTTGGTAACTGTTAGATGGGCGAATGGATGTTGGTATCTGTTAGATGGGAGAGTGGATGTTGATAACTGTTAGGTGGGAGAGTGGATATTGGTAACTGTTAGATGGGCGAATGGATGTTGGTAACTGTTAGATGGAAAATGGATGTTGGTAACTGTTAGATTCGAGAATGGATATTGGTGTTTATTAGATGGGATTATAGATGTGTGGACAGAATTATGAGTTATTTAGTTATTGTTAACAGGATGTATAACTATCGTTTACAGTTAACAGGATGTATGACTATCGTTTACAGTTAACAGGAAGTATGACTATCGCTTACAATTAACAGGATGTATGACTATCGTTTACAGTTAACAGGATGTATTACTATCGTTTACAGTTAACAGGAAGTATGACTATCGCTTACAATTAACAGGAAGTATGACTATCGTTTACAATTAACAGGATGTATGACTATCGTTTACAGTTAACAGGATGTATGACTTTCGTTTACAGTTAACAGGAAGTATGACTATCGTTTACAGTTAACAGGATGTATGACTATTGTTTACAGTTAACAGGAAGTATGACTATCGTTTACAATTAACAGGAAGTATGACTATCGTTTACAGTTAACAGGAAGTATGACTATCGTTTACAATTAACAGGAAGTATGACTATCGTTTACAACTAACAGGATGTGTGACTATCGTTTACAACTAACAGGATGTGTGACTATCGTTTACAGTTAACAGGATGTATGACTATCGTTTACAGTTAACAGGAAGTATGACTATCGTTTACAGTTAACAGGAAGTATGACTATCGTTTACAGTTAACAGGAAGTATGACTATTGTTTACAGTTAACAGGAAGTATGACTATCGCTTACAATTAACAGGATGTATGACTATCGTTTAAAATTAACAGGAAGTATGACTATGGCTTACAATTAACAGGAAGTATGACTTTCGCTTACAGTTAACAGGAAGTATGACTTTCGCTAACAGTTAACAGGAAGTATGACTATCGCTTACAATTAACAGGATGTATGACTATCGTTTAAAATTAACAGGAAGTATGACTATGGCTTACAATTAACAGGAAGTATGACTTTCGCTTACAGTTAACAGGAAGTATGACTTTCGCTTACAGTTAACAGGAAGTATGACTACAATTTACAGTTAGCTAGGAGTATGGCTGACACTTACAAGTGGGAGTTTTGGTGAGTGCTGCCTGCATGTAGGACATAAGAACTGTACAGAACCCACTAATTCCATTATCGTTAGAGGCAATTTTTTTTCTGATATGTTTACTTTTTTCTAAACGACTTTTTTTGTCTCCTTTGAATCCTTGACTATCACTAGGAAGTTTACACAATCATCAGTTTAGATAGAAATTCCGTCCTTAAATAACCATAGCTGTTACTGGGACCTGAACAATTAACACACATCCTTTAAAACATTATAAAATATATCTCCTTCCTTACAAACGGTATACCCATATTCAAAATTTTATGAACATGCCATTTTTTTTAAATATTACAAATATGTGTCAAATGCTTTGTAAAAAAGTTTTCAAAGAGGAATTTTCAGCTAGAGACAAAGGATTCACTATCAAAGCACCAGTAATAAAAGATATCGTGAATAGCGTATTGGTCTGAATTCCATATCACTGTGTATAGATTCGGGTCTCGTATTACCACTTACGTAATTGCCTTTGTGTGATTTTAAACTGTTGGTACTTTTTCAAAACTTAAAACAACGGAATGTGTCTAGTCGGGCAATATTTTTATTTTGATGACACCTGCAAATAACTAATAACTAATCACCGGGAAAATTCAACAATGGCCACATATGTGTAGCTCGCCAATTAAACTACAGTAGTTAATATTCTCGGCTAGTTGTATCGGCGTACGGTGTAACGTGTTAAATAGTAACAGGGTTCAAAGTACACAAGTATACTCTCCTTAAATGCAAAGTTATAAAATTCAGTTAATTATATGGTAATTTAACTTCCACATCTATATTTCAACCTTTCCTTGTTTTGCATGCCCCGATGGTGAAACGTTAGCCAGTGGTAAGTGAAAAAGCAAATTGTTGCTATTGGAAAAAAAGCAAGCGTCTTAAAGGCAAAATTAACACTCAAAATAGTTCAATATGACCTTTCTTAAACAACATTACTGCTAAGATAAAAAAAATTGAGACTTGATTCACTTCAAATGTTCACTAAATACGGGTTATCTCTAACCAGCCTTTCAACAGCAGGACCTGAGTGTCGCATGAATCACTTTAGTGTTTTTTGTAATTATTTTGGAACGAATGGAAATTTTGGTCATCACTGTATCGCATGATATCTGAAACTGAGTAAAGAATATGTCCATAAATTCCAGAGACTATCAATAGTAACAGGTTAAATCCATCCAAATTAGACCATGGTAACGTCAGAACGAATTTTTTGATAGAGTAGGTATCTCATGGAAAACAATGGTGTCGACAAAAAGTCTAATAAAAATAACTCTTACATGATGATAATAAGTATCGGTTTTTCATATGTATAAACACTTAACCAAGAATAGACATTCCACAAACGACCGGTGTTCTTGTCAGATAGGTAAACGAGCTACGCGGTAAAACCTTTGGTCATTTTCTAGATTTTCAACCAAAGACATCGCGTGTGTATACGAATTACTTCTAAACATCACACACACAGGTAATTCAACCCCGTAACTTTTTAAAACTGAAACCATGAACTATTAATGTGTGCTTTACATATCACTTTACAAGGCAAAACAAAAGACGGTATACAAACCAGCTGCATCACTGTACCATTTATCGTATTGTTCCACCTTTTTAAATCAGGATACGGATTTGACTCTATTTGCCCGTTTTCATTTTATTTTCTTTCCATGGAATGTATTCTTATTGATAAACGTGTGCGGTTTGACCAAGTGTATTTATAATGATATGTCCGTATAAGTAATATACATATTCACATGAGATTTATTGAAGGGTATATTACATGTATATATATTGCCAGTAAATGGATATCACCTGAATGTTTGTTTTTTAACATGAACAGGTGTTTCTTTTATCTGTGACGGGTGTATGTACGGTTTTTACTATGGTAGACGAGATGACGACGATGATACTCCGTCAGGACAATTGTTTGATGTCATATTAAGAATTCAGTTAGGTCACGTATGCAATTAAATAACGTGACATCAGCAAGCATTGAGACAACAACATTAAGGATTTATTATTTTTTGTTTTCTTGCAAATTCTACCACTCGAACGCGCACTCAGTTGGCCCATCAGTACAATAAAGAGTCACTTTGTAACATTGTTAGAGTTAGCGACGTTTAAATGCACACTTACGGAACAGCTGTTAAAACTAGCTCCATTAATCACCAGGCAGCAAAGATATACATAATTCCATAACACGTTTTAAGTAGCCCAATGCAGATATGTTAAACTCATATAAACAGGTGTTTTAGGTCTTGACAGAGTAGACAAGTACAGTAGTGCCACAAAACGACGTACCGTTGTATCTTTTGGTCCAAAACAAAAGCACGACACCCGCTTCTATCATTGGGAAACGAAAAAAAGATAACCATTATCATACCCCCACCCACCCCTCTCCTCCATCACCACATCACCCCCACCCCCACCCCCACCACCACCACCACCACCATCACCATCATCACCTTTGACGGCGAGTTAGAGTAATCTCTTTCCCCCTGTGTATCCCTGTAACACATGAAACGTTTGAGTTATTGTGTAAGCATGCTGATAGATACATATATCATGTATATGTATCATTCACCTCTTTACTACAACGTAAAAATTAAGGGCGTAGCGTAAGAGTTCAGTCTACAGGGGGTTTTCTGTAACACTTTTACAGCAAAAAAAAAAATGTCAGATCGTTTGATCGTTACGCTATCCCGTTCCACAAGTATGATTCCTCTCGCTGGGACATTCGGGGATCACATTTGTCAATAGCTCTATCAATGAAACTCTATTTACCAAACTGAACCGCTTAACAAAATACCTGTATAGACTAGGGAAAGTAAAGAAATTTCTATAGTTGAACTTTTGTATAAGTCACTGACCGTTGACTTTTACACGATCGGCACTTAACCATGACATACTTATCAATATATTAAAGGCTGTATTCACAACTGATAGAGAGTGAAGATAACTTAATTTAAGATAAAGTGAAAACTCATCATTTATGATAGATAGCGCGCAGCGTTCTCCTTTTAACAAATTAATCAAATATCGATAGTGTGGACTTAGTATCATGAACTGATTCCGTGACGACCTCTTCCCAGTAAACAGTCCTCGAGAACCCGTTAACAAAAATATTCCTGGGAAACCTTCCCGTAAAGGACTCATCATATTTGTAAACGATACGTAGTTAACTAGGTATGAATACATGAAATAATACTATGGAATTTGTTTCATAAAAACATTACAATTTTAATTGACGTGGATTGACGAGATCTAATCGGTCACACCTTTTGCTTCCCGTCCCGTCAGGACATTTGTTTGATGTCATATTAAGAATTCAATTAGGTCACGTATGCAATTGAATAACGTGACATCAGCAAGCATTGAGACAACAACATTAAGGATTTATTATTTTTTGTTTTCTTGCAAATTCTACCACTCGAACGCGCACTCAGTTGGCCCATCAGTACAATAAAGTGTTACTTTGTAACATTGTTAGAGTTAGCGACGTTTAAATGCACACTTACGGAACAGCTGTTAAAACTAGCTCCATTAATCACCAGGCAGCAAAGATATACATAATTCCATAACACGTTTTAAGAAGCCCAATGCAGATATATTAAACTCAGTATTATATTATAATTTTAATTGACGTGGATTGACGTGATGTAATCGGCCACACTTTTTGGGTAACGCCCTTTACCTTAATGTCTTCAGCATTGAGGTTGTGTGGTAAGAAATAACACACTCAATATGGTATGCATGTTTATTTTGTGCTCATTTATAATTAATAACTATTCAACAATGATAGATGTTATCTGAGCGCATCTGCGCACATCATTTTATTGATGTAAGTAAGATATTTTATTACTCTAGTTAAAACCGTCGGTTTCTTATAAGCAAAATAATTAAGTGTGACAATTGATACGTGGTAAATCTCTGGTTATATAAAATTACCATCTATCTCGTACTCAGTAAACAATACCTTTATAAATATGATGGAAATATCAATAACTTATTTGAAACAAGGTCTTTGGAGCAACTGTTTAATTTCCGGGTGCTGCTTTCGTCCTTTTAAAATGATAAATACATATTGATCTTCAGAAACAAAATAAGAATTATTTCAGGGTTCTTCAATTTCTCCTCGAGGTTCTTTGATTTGATGTCTCCTGGCCTCATTTTGTACACAAAGTTACAGTTCTTGTTGCCTTTGTGACACCTTCATGGCTTATTTCCTACTTGTTTGTTTACTTGTGACTCCACTCATATTAGTTTTGTATGGTAGCTTAATTTTTTTTATCATATAAGTGTTTGTTATTTGTGCAGTATATCCTGTTTGCATTTGGTGGATTAATCAGTTTGGAATGTTTCCATGAATTGAAGTGCATCGTCTTAAAATAAACCAGCCTGATGTAATTTTTAACTTATTTTCAACAATTACGTCATAGGACATTGAATTACATTTTACTTGAGTATTTGACCCGGATGAATGCATGCTTCCATAGAGAGTAAAACCTGTCTATACGGACAACATTGAATGAACAACCTACCGTCAGGGGCGATAACCTCACGACTTTCATTCAAATCGTCATGTAAATACTGAAACATACTCCACCAAATTCTCGTTAAGACCTGTACTGTATGTCCTATTTGGTAATCGTTAATACTATATAGGATCCTTAATGAGTTTTTATTTAAGTGATGTTTTTTGGATAGCAAAACTTAATACTGCGAGACGAAATTAATAAAACATTAGAAAAATAACACATTTTGACACGTTTTAAAGGCAGAAAATGTTGCTGACTAAGTTAAAAGGGGAATAGGGATGGGTTTGGGGGCTGGTGGGAGGAGGTGAGTAAATTAATTCACGAAAATAAAACAAATATCAAAATATCAGAAAATATATCAACCTCATTTTCACCAGTATATAAAATCAAAATATAACCAACCTCATATCTCACCAGTTAGCAATGATCATAGTATCAAAATATAACCAACCTCATATCTCACCAGTTAGCAATGATCATAGTATCAAAATATAACCAACCTCATATCTCACCAGTTAGCAATGATCATAGTATCAAAATATAACCAACCTCATATCTCACCAGTTAGCAATGATCATAGTATCAAAATATAACCAACCTCATATCTCACCAGTTAGCAATGATCATAGTATCAAAATATAACCAACCTCATATCTCACCAGTTAGTAATGATCATGGTTTCAATAACATATTATGTTGAACTTCCTAGTGAGATCTTATACTTAATCTTTGACTCTTTGGCAGACAAATCGATGACCGATCAATGTTGGGATCGGGCAACATTTATCGAGCATCCAGATATATGTGTACAGCATAGCTACAGATTCTGATTTCACCTTAAATTAGTAATCTCGAAAAGGAAAATTGTTTTCATTTCAACTGAATCAATCATGCTGGAAAGTAGACGGAATTTATCACTTCATAATTATGTATGATATACAAAAAGCTACGTACAGAATGCGATAATACAACATCGAACGTAATTATTAGATTGTTATTAAACCATAACACAGATAAAGCACCAAGCAAAACTACTCCATTATTCTGTACCATGGAACATAAACATAAAAAAATAAATAAAAAAAACAATATATAATTTAGTCACATATTGCTACATTTATATTCTTTTATGACGATTTTATTCACTTGATAATTGATTTACCGCCATATTGCCAATCAAGCCTGGTGTTACAAAATGACGTAGGTGGTATATATTATCAATTGACAACATAAACGACATGGCCAATGAAAATGCTTGTATCATAGCGGATAAGATTATACAGAAATAATATTCCATAAAAGTATTCATACCATTCATAACATAGTGAATGGGTCAAGAAATCGAAATACTATAGTACAGAATAGTTTAAGTGTCAAGGTTCACACGATGTCATATAACTGAGAAGAAATGTACCTTCTATATATCATATATACATATCTTGGGTACATTATGTACATTTTAGGTCCAAACTTGTGCAGTAGTTTGAACTAAATATATACATTTTACATTTGAAATACATTTAATTTACATGCACTACTGCACTAGTTTGCACCAAATAAATATCATTATGATAAATCAATGTTATCCAAGTATACCTGTTCATGTAAGATATTTGAGTTGAATTCAATCCACACTGGTTATCTTTAATATGATATCTTATTAACCTTAGTGTTGAGTTACTACTAGATAATTCATATTTCATAGAGCATAAACATAATCTACTTATGGGAAGGATTTTGTTTATGGTGTTGTTTAAAACTAAGGCACGGACGTCATAACACAAACAGATGAATAACGCACTTGCTTCAGAATTGGTCAACAAAAGCATTGTACAACTATGAATACATGTTGAACAAAACACTTTTTGACAGCTTCATTTGATAACGTATCTCTTAAAAACTGCACCAAATACTGTTGATACTTGTTAATGAAATTTCAGTGGTATCTATAAACCTTTTGTTTTGTTAAAGATTTGAGAGTTGCAATAATTTCATTCTTTCTTATGTTTTTTTCATTGTAAAGAGACCACCAACAAAGCCTTCACAACAATGTAGGAATGTGTTACTGGAAAAACCAGGAATTTTGTGACCATCATTGTCGGACATGACCTGTATGATCTCGTCTACACGTTCAAAGAAATAGATCTGTTATGACAATCAATGAACAGAATCCTCCATTTAACTTCACTGTTATTGCAATATAAAGTAAAACTGAGAAAGACTTGCATTCTGTACGTCAAATGGGATAATTGTATGCCATTAAGTTCTTCATATATTAACATATTCACATATAAATAAGACATACATATCATTTGTTTTGCACAAAAATAGAAACGTATAACATTTAAACGTAATTTATGAAGATCAAAGATACAATTGGAGCTAAGTACAATACTATTTAGCTGACAGCCTGTAAAACTTTACTTCAGTCCTAACAATACTATCTGTAAACTGGTTTTTGTTTACGCAAGAATAAAGAACTCGTTATGTGGCTTACAACATTGTCATATACACAATTTGACACATCTGTGCCGGTGTTGGAGCGTAAAAACAATATACAATGTAGTTTTATTTCTTTTGGATTCCTGTGTAAACAAGTTGAGCAAGCTTATAGGGTAGAGTTTCATGCCTACATGACAGCAGAAAGTTACTTAGCCCCAATTTCTAATAAGTTTGCAAATGGATCAAACGAGGCAAACGGGATCCAAGGTCAATGTAATTTAATTAGACCGAGTGGTTCTGCTCTTTCACAAGCAAGACAAGTGACTTTTAACTGTCATGAATAGGAACAAGTTATAGCATACTGTCTCAAACTTATAAAAAATGTCATAAATGTGATATAAAGGTGTTCTTTCATAGAAATGATTTATTACACCAAAAGTAGTGTTCTATCACAAGTAGGAACAAGCTACATTTATGATTTATTTGTTAATTTTGATTCAATAATGCCTCAACAAAAACTGTTTATGATGTATAAATGATGAACAAAGAAAAGTCAAAAATCAGAAAAATAAGTCTCCTTGCAGATTTACAGTGTATTGTGGTTTCATGAAATATATAGTAATTACATCTGCAATGTTGATGATACTATAAAAAAGATATGTAAATAAATAAATAAATAAAGACAGTTCACGAAGTGTCCTGATATCGTTATCACAACTAGCAATATTACTCATGCGTCCTTCTACTACAAATGATGAATTCCTATGGATCAGAGCATCCATTTACAGTTCTATCCTATAGATTACCAATCTAACAGAGTCGGTATGTAACACATGGAAAAATAACAATAAATATGACTACAGAGAACGATTTCCGGACTCAACAATGTCTTTTAGTTCATTTGAAGGGAGCGAACTCCCATATTCAGGAAGTCAATGCCAATCAGCACATTAGCTTTGTGACAAAAACCGCACACAGAATCGAGTTTAAGTATGTTTTATTAAAGAACACCAAAGTGTAATAGTAGTTACAACATCATGGTAAGCAACAGATTACCCTTATTTTCTCTCATATAAAAAGTACAATTTAGTAATGTAAATGTATTTGACGTTTACAAAAAATGGGTTAGACAACAAGAAATTACTAACATTCAACAGAATGATAATCAAAACTCAAATTCAATAAAACTAGCTTAAATATCAACAAAAGAATGATTACACGAAGACTCGTGAAACACTACAGGGAGAATTAGACCTGGTGTGGCAGAAGAGAAAGCGTTTTCTGTTTTAATGTCCACACAATATAAAAATTTGTGAACCAAAGTCAGTAATGTCAAGTCCCCAAATGAGAACACTGTAAACAACAACGAAATCAACTTGTTTACTAACGAAGATCAAAACACACCAAACTTCATATTACATAAGGAAACTGAATATTTTCAAATGAGATCATTGCGACGACTGTAAAACTTCTCCATTATTTTCAGCAAGCTAAAAGATATAATTTCTATTCATCTTGACCGAAAATTTATCTAATTCATTTGGTACGATCTTGAAAGAAAGCTGGCGTATGATCTGGTGTCCTTCATGAGTTACATTAAAAAACACGTCATTTTTAAACAGTACAAAACATTATTCATGCTATACTAGTAGTTAACAACAATAGAATACATTTCTCTCACTGCTAATACAAGAACTCGCGCTTTTATTAAATGTGAATGTTCTAAACAGTGTCAATATTCGAATGAGTTGACCCGGGGAATTCAGGTTCCAGCAAATCTCGAAAACTTCAATAGCATTGTCTACCACCTGCAATCTTATACATTGTCCAATAGACTCACAAGTGATTAACACCTTTCAATTCAAATTTGTAATATGTACATGAGACTAGGGTCATAGATTTTTAAATCTTTATAGTAGGCTCAATCTGTCGACAAAGAACGCAATAATCTACCAATCCATTACAGAAAGAAGTCCATTGCAGTCAACTAAACAAGATAAACTATAATACGTCAGCACCCAACACATCAAATTGTTAATTAACACACATCTAAGGACCATTTGAAGGTCGATTGGGCGTTAAATACAGCTTAGATGTTAACTTTTATCATCAATAAAAAGCGTCCTTGCATATCAATTCATTTTGAACCATATTTGTCCAAACAAAGGAAAAATGAAGTATTCTGTGTCACTGTAAAATATCAAAACATACTTTTTTCATGACCTTTCATTTGGGAACGTCACATTATTTGCTTGGATTGATCAAGATTTGTACAATGGTCGGTGGTCATCGATGAATAAGAAGACACTTAACAATCTGGAACAGCTGGTTTGATTCTCATGATCATCTGCGTAACTTACTAATGTTTCCTTTATTATTTATTAGAGTTGGATTGGGTGCTTTGTGAACAGGTTGGTATCGTCCATTTTTATGTAGACAGAAGTCTCGAAACAGACGCTGGCTTCATTAGTGTGTTGTCAGCTAAGACACATGGTATGTAAAGACTACTAACCTTCAATCATTGGTAAAGCTGTTGAAGATAAATAATCAGATCGATCATGATTACTAAGAAGCAACGTACAAATAAAGCTAGACTCGAAAAAGAAAATGGTATGTATTGCCGTAAAGTTTTAAACAAGAAATTTTCAACTCCTTTACCACATGTTCATATTAGATTAGCATATAAAGCATAATAAAATTATCATCAGACACTAGAATGACATCAGGAGGAAGGTGCAGGGTCGGATGTAAGGGAAACGTTATTAATAGAACATCATATAATACTACTACTTGTACAGATACGCTGGTGGCACTTACATGCCACACCGAATGACCAGTGTTTCATCGATGTCTCTAACAAACAGAAAATCAGGTACTTGTTCAAATTTATGTTATTATAACTAAATAAGATCTGATGATGCTTAAGAAGTAGTGATGAAATGTAGGATTTACAGGAAAACAGAGATTGAAACGATGGATGACGTGGATTTATCTGTTTAGCTGTCCATACAAGATAATGTATAAAACAAAATGCCTGCTCTACTTCCGAACGAAGGAAAAGTTTGATACGTTTTGTATAACTGCATGACTATTGTCAGTTTCTAAACATTGAGGTTATTACAGTCAATAGTTATATAAATAGATATTGGTGATGATTATAGCTGTACATCTTGATGTATGGTGACTAGTACCATCAATTCTGGACAAAAACATCGATAACATCAAATGTTCCTTCAATAAGTGTGATTAGTGGACCAAATACAAGTTATGAACTTTACAATAAATTTCACATAATAAATCGTATTGTTAGAATAAATCTTATCAGTCCTGTATGACATGTTTTGAAATCTTGTGATAAATATTATAACAAAACCCTTTTATCAACATTTAAGGTGTTGTTAAATGCACTCGAAACTTCTTATGCATTTTGTATAACCTTTGATGACTTTTTATATAAAAGTCAACTTTTTTCAATACAAGACTCAGGATCTGGAATATGTATCGTTAGCTTTTTTAAATTTTGTAAGTGTATGTAAATTATATAGCGTCTGAAAAGACAAAACTAATATTTCGATATAATTTCTAGGACGTAGGTTGGATTTTAAATACTGCAAATGATACGTACTTGTAGAAAATATTCTTATTAAACCACTCGTAAGCTCCAGAAGAACGCATTCTGACAAAATGTAAAATAAAACAGCTAAGAGTGCGTGATGTAGATAATCAAGGTTTGAAGAGTTGTCTCCCCTCCACCGCGTGAAGGGAGGTCACTCCTTTTTGCTCCAATATTTGGATGTTTACAGCTATTGTATACAGTAGATTTAATACATGATTAGTTTGTTTATTGTGGTTTCCATATGATTTTCGATACATTGGTTCGTACAGCTTGTTTTGGTTAACAGATTCATAAGTTTACACTAAAATAATATCGTGCCTGGACGGATCTGGGTTACAGAACAACAGTCTCGATTTTAAATGGTGTCTAAACAGAGCAAAATAACGTTAATCATTCGGACATATTTTCATTTTGTTTTTACATTTGCAAAGTGTTGAATCAAAATGATCTTATGCGCTGTATGTGTAGCTGGGGTCTTTTTCGGGAATGTTTTGAAGAGTTTTCCCCTTCTTCACTGCTATTGCTATTGATGAAGTCAACATTATGTAAACCATTGTTTAGAGATAATGTCAGTCAACGAATATCCGCGTCAGCAACTGTTCTGCAGTTTATAATTAGAAATACAACAGAGTATAAACAAGTTTTAAAACTTAATCTATAGTGTTTAAATTTATCAGTTTTTGAATTCAGCGGGGTCTGGCTTTCAAAATTTTTGTAACGGTTATTACCTCGTTTTTGAAACTGTATCCTGTAATTGCTAAGTGACGACTAACCGGAATTTACACAGCTACACAGCCCGGTAGTCTTCCCAGCATGAAGGTCACGGTCATCCTCGGTGTCCGATAGTCTCCATCCATGGGGCAGGAAACAATCCCAAGAATATTGAATCTACTTGACAAGACATGTGAACACCATATGTTGGAGAAGCTTTGATATCACTATCAAGAAATGGACAATTTACAAAAGTAAGATTAAAATCATCAGTTCATTGATGATCATTGTTATCGTACAGCTCTGTAAAAAGCTTTTTATTGTGTTTAAGTGAACGCAGAAGACTATATCATGTCTTTGATCTCAGTGATGGTGAGTATATATCTGATGATAACGGCCTTAGGTGTTTTAATGCTAAGACACCAATACATTACTTAAAGTGAAACTAAAACGTATTTGTTACCTGATTCGGCGATAAATTCTACTATAAATGCATTCTTATGCGAGGGACACAGAACGGTCCCATGGGTGTGTTTGTGTTGTTTTTAGGCGATCTAACTACCAAATAATTATTTTGTCAGCAGGGTATCCAGTCAATCTAACACTTAAACATCACAAAATAAAACTGTATGTTCGTTCAATTCGCAACCATGTGCTTGTACCATTATTCAGCTTTCTTTAAAAAATCAACATATCGTAAGTAAGGGTCACACCAATATACTCAAATATTCTAATCGAAGACGTGTGTTTTTCGTATGATTTATTAAATATTCTTTTAATTCTTCAACATTTATATTTTATCTATGGAGAATAAGACTTGATTTGATCGATTTGACAGTATTTCAAATGAAAATAAGACGTTAGAATAAATATTTGGTTGAGAAAGTCGGACTTGAATACGGTAATACTGAGTTACACTGCTCGTCTGTCTAGATATAAGATACATCGAAAGATAATTACTTTAATTTCAGCATATCCTATAGTCGCCCATGCAACATTTCTCCATAAATAATCCAATAATGATTTGTTGCCCCTGCCTTTTACCAAACATATCGACAAATAACCGTAAAAAAAGAAATAAAAATGATAGTTTAGAATTCCCTATATCAAAAGATGTTTCATTTTCCAGCAAAAATAAGGTCTAATGATTTACATGCAACTTTTACTGGCAAACGCAAACGCTACAATACCACATTGGTGTAAGTCGTTCTCACATTACATCATACATTTAACATAAAAGAGATACAAAGTTATAAAGTAAAATTGAGAACGAGCAAATTTAGGTGTCTCGATAATCCCTGATGGACGCCGAAGTCTCTTTATAAGGGTCAAAAACACCCAAAGTTGTTGTATAAAAGGTGGTGATTCAAATATCAAAAATGTTTAATGTAAATATCGGTATATTGTGCACTGTAATAATGTAAGACTGTCATTCAGTAAATATAGTAATAATCATATATCTGACAATTTTTGTATGAACGTGCAGTGCATGTATTTTAAAACGTGGGTTGCAGATTATGGCAAACATCAGGGAATAACATTTTACCAGCAGTGTCTATTATCAAGAAAAAATGGCCGACTGCAGCTAATGAAAACCAGGTAACCGGAAAATACCCGCTTCGTGAACGATTATTCTTATAAAACATTCTCGACAATATGCTTTGATATGACGGAGTAGTAACAGAAAAACATGTTCGCTGTGTCCACTGAAGTATTCCTTATTTTGAATCCAAATCATATGTAAACAAATTTACAAAACATTGCTTTAATCTAGATAGCCTAATATTGTTATGTACATTTACCACCAGTATTATAACACATCAGACTGAATAAGAAGGAAACATATTAATGATACGTTAAGTGTATTATTTTAACAAGAACATTGTATATTTATCATTGCGTTATGACATGATTTCCTAACACTGTTATCAATATCTTCCTTGTATGATTTTAGGTGTTTCCTTCCTTTCCGGAACAACGTGCATCATTTCCCGCCAGGTCTCTATGAGTGCGAGGACATATTAGTGGCTAAACAATTGGTTGCTGTATTTATGTAGTATTTTTTATTGTCTTTTCTATTATTCCAGGGTTTTGTGAAATATTTTTCGAATAGTTGCCATTGTTGCGGTACGGCAGTAGCGTATCATACGTAAGTAGTATATTTCTGACATATTTTTTACAGAAAATTGTGATTTAAAAAATGCACCTATAACCTTTTTTTATTTCTGGAGTGAAAAATAATGGATATTTTCAATAGTACGATCCTGATGACAATTAGAACGTGTTGATTTGATAAACAAAATCTGTATTCAAACTCATAATAGATGACAGGACAGTATAGCATAAACAAAATATGATAGCAAGCAGACGTTTGTAAAAGAGCAAGGAGAATAAGACGGATGTTCCAGAAGGGTAAACGTCTTCTGCTTCATCGATTTCAACGCTCTATGTAAATCGATTCAAGTTAGTAATATTGTGTTTTACACACGTCTGTTTCCTGTATCAGATCAACATCTTACTTTGTGTGATGGCTTTCCAGAATCTGATGTCCATTACACTGGAGACTGTGTAGAGTTTTTGTATTCCCAAAACCATAACTAGTTCATATTATGTAAGTTGTTTGAAAGCAAAATATCCTATGTACGGAAACTGTATTATTCTTGGGTAATACTCTTCTGTCCATCTTGATAAAAGTTTTAGATGTAAATCTTACCTTCTTTATAGTATTTATATGAAGGTCAATGTAAATTATATATATTTGGTTCACACCTATTGGTGTCTATTTGTATCATATTGTGGAAACAGAAGAAAACAAAGATAGTTAACAGAACACTCAGTCAGAGAGTCAGAGATCAAAAGTCAAAAGTCAAATAACTGAGTAATAAACGCATATAAGTAAAAATTGATGTCAGAACGAAACTTAACTTAAAGGTAGTTTCATTCCAACGTCTGTAGCATTTTTTTTTCATTTCATTTCAGAATATTTTATTGTCTTGATGTTGATGACAAATGGAATTGGGCAACAGGCAGAGCCTATGAGCCCTCTCCGTCTGTAGCATTGAACTGCTGTCTGTTGGCATTCATGTATAGTATGAAAGCAGCCTGTTAAAGGGTAAATGCTTGATTGCTTTCTATTCAGTAACTTTTTGTAATGTTTATATTTGTCTATTTTGGTATAAGGATAGGCAACCTCATTCTTTCCCATTACCTACAAAACGACCCTACGCCATTATCAGTTCATGGGGTGGAAGGACACATATGACAAAAATAAGGTTTCATCAAAGCAAAGCCGTACAATATGTTAATATTCTCTACACATTAAGATGATAATTAAATTAAACTTACTGACCTTTTGCGATTGCAGCACCCATTTTAATTTTGAATCATTGGCGCCTTTAAATGGATGGGAAACAAAGAAACAAAGATAATGGCCACGTGCTGAATATTATTGTTTGTTATATGTATAAAGGTAACACACACTAAAAAATGTATTTCTTAGTAATAGGAAAAAACGTTTTCAGATACAATTAATCTTCCTTATTGGTCACTTGTAATAGATAAAACATAATCGTTTGATACTGATAATTTGTATCGCGTGTGAAACATTATAAATGCAAATGAATTAATATCTATAGATAATTTTATATATGTACAGGAAAAGTTATATAGTACTTAATATATTATTTGTTATGTACATATTCAATATTATGGTAACCAGGTTTAGATTTATTGATTGAAAGTTTAACCAACAAAGTATACTTCACTTTATATTATTCTATTCTATTATTATGAATATTTTCAAATCAATTATTAATGTTGAAATACTGAAAGTCATTCTCTAGTGACAACCCAATGTATATAGAAGCTCCCCCGACATGCGATATCATGAACGCCAATGTACATTCATGGTACGTTAAAGTTAAGATCATTTAAACTGGTGCTATAGTTTGGATGATTTTCGAACGTGTTTACATAAAAAGAAACTTGTTTAGGCACGATCTGCACATAAGGGATTTTTCCGAAAAAATGAGAACATGCATTAGAGTTATTCCGCGTCAATTCAAATATGTATTATGTCATAGGACAAAGAATGTAAGGGACTGCAAACTGGGTCAGTATTGACTACCTATGTGACTCATTACAATTCTATACCATTGGTACTATCATAAGTTTGTTGGAAGGTGTACAGTTCGAATATGATTTCAGCATAAAACATCGGACTTTCTTAAAGAAACAGGATTTATGCTTGGATGTCTCACTGCTTGAGTAAACATCCACCCTGATAGTCCGATTTAAATAAACGGTGCAAAAATGAAACTAACCGGGTGCGGCGTATTTCTGTGAAGACGGTCTATTGTTACATTTCAGAGAAAACCATGCTTTAGACAGTTGTGTTAACTTGGAAACTCCACGGACGACTTCAGGAAGAATGTCTGTTAAAACAAAGATGTACGAGCTTTGGGATTTCTGTTGGCATTCCTTTCTTTAATACGATGAAAATGCCCCCAGAAATCCTAAATGATGCGTATTAGAATCGACGGTGGGATTCCCCGACACTTGTAAGCCATGGTTGATAAAACGGCTGTCGCACAGAGTGTTTAATTATAGCAACAAGGGAGACGAGTAAGTATTTAACGTCGAAAAGATTACAGAAAATAATGCAGTTTTAATATTTTATCAATAATCATCGACAAATTTTCCCAACATTTTTCACTTTAATCATTTCAATATATAAATGTATTTTTTTTTGACTGATAGAAGAGCTAGTATAAATATTTTTATTTAAATCTACACTATATATATATATATATATATGTGTGTGTGTGTGTGTGTGTTTGTGTCTGCGTCTGTATATGTATATATGCACAAAAATTTACTTCCGCGTTCCAAAATTCTGATTGGCCAATCGAAACGATTTTGATTGGCTTAGCGTTGGATAGTGTGTCCCATATATTGCCTTACATGTTCGGCCGTGCGAAACATTGACAGAGGAACTAAACTGATACTGTAATCAAACAGAGAAAAATAATGAACTAGACTTGATTGAACAAAAGACAAGTAATCTGACACACAAACGGACTACCCTAATGTGGCTCTGAAACGAAGCAATATGCAGATACGTTTGTGTGTACGTATGCATGTGCTTAAGAAATTACAATGTTATGGAATTGTGTTTAAATGATTAATTCTGTTATAAATTTATGAACTGCTATTCATTGGCTAAATGCTTGAAAATATATGTTAATATAAGTATAACATGTCATTGGAGGTAACTCCGTATAGTCACATTATATATTTACACATTAAGCATTTTCAAAGTAAATTAGAAAGTATTTTATTAAGTTTCCGTCCTTAAGTAATATAGAATACAAGACTGGAAGGAAATTACCAAGCAGATTTCCTTTCGCTCAGGAAATAAGGAAATGATGGTGCCAGGCATAAAATAGAAAAGCACAAAGTGATTCTAGATATGAAATCTAGGTTACATTTTCCTGTTACTCTTTCAAATGCCTACAAGAAAATCGAAGAAATCTTTCTTTTCTTCATATTCCCTCGTTTCTTGGACTTTGAATTTTGATTTAAAGATATGTAAACACGTCGGTATAATTTTCGTGACAAACCGAAATGAAATGGTTTATGAATACATATATCTATAACTACATCAGTGAAATACACGAGGTGTCACTGTAGTGTTGATATAAGCGATATTTAGACTTCAGTCTCCTACTGTAAACAATGTTTATATCCATCGTATTCAGAAATGTAAACGTGTGCATACATATTAAAACAAACTCGTAGTTCAGTCCTAAAACAACACAAGGGTGTGTTTAACACTAGGTTTGTATTGTAGAAGTTTATATCTTTATGTTGTGTGATGTGTGATGAATAGATAGGAATAATCGTGATTGCAGGTCATAGACCTTATGTGAAATCACGGCACATTTTCCAATAGGTTAACAACTTTTCACCGTCTGGTACTAGTAGTTATGGAATATTCTGTATTCCTAATTTATCTAATAGAAAGAAAGTATTAGTGTGATCTGCTTGTAAATTTATGTTTAGCAAACAAGAACAAAAAGCAGGGGTGTTATCAAACAAAATAATCATAAATTTAATTTCTAAAACGTTACAGAAAAGAAAGTATTAATTGAATTTGCATAGAGTATATTAAATAGATATTAAACATGTTTATACATCCAGTTATATATGAAATCTAGGTTAAGGTCATATTAAAATATTGTGTAAATGTGGAAAATATATCATAAGAGGTAACATTTACGGCTAAATGTGTGTAATATATATGATGATCTTTTATGCTTGAAATATGCAAATTAACCAAAAAACAGGTTTTTTTTTCATAACGTTATTTTAATATTTTACAACAAAATGTATAAAATATAGCAGAAATATTTACATTTACGTGAATGTAATATCGTACAATCTAATGTCTAAAATATCTTTATAATATTCATTTCATTGTTATTCATATTACCTTACACTTAAATGTGTGAAATACAAAATAAGTATTTATATATTTATATATGATATATTGCACCTAAATGTGTGAGATGTAAAATCAATATTTAGGTATGGACATCTATCAGCAGTATATATACACATGTATTTATCTCGCTTATATCTAATAAACAGGAAATAAGCGGTATAATTTAAATATCTAATACCTTACAACATAATATGTGAAATAAAGATTAATATCTCTGTATATGATACATCTTACATTGATTACATAAAATCTTACTTTTTAATACGTGAACATTATTTTTCTCCTGAATGTACGAAATAAACAGTAATGTGTAAGTCTAGGATGTATATGTTTTAATCTGAGTAGCATATGACATAAACAACGGTGTATATATTGTACCTACAGTGTACATCCAAATAAGCATTCAATAGAAATACCATATGCATCTTACTATTAAATGATGTGTATTTGGTTTTAGATAAACACTTATTTAAATCTTACATCTTACGCCTACATATGTAAAGGTTTTAGCATTATTGTTGTCATTCAATCTAATACATGTTTAAACTTGATCTCTTATGTCATGTTCAAGATAAATAGGTAGATAGATAGGGTTATGCCTTACATCAAGCTTGTTTAACATTGTTGATATCGATAAGACATCTAGGTTTAAGTCATTGGTTAGATTCATACTCAATGGTGCCTTAACGTATCAAGAGATTTTCTATGAAAAATATTGATATCATTGTGGTTAGTAACATAAACATATGTATACATGACAAAGTTTAGTTTAACATTTCTTAAAATTAAAAAGAAAAGTCCAATAATATGAATAAAACCATAGTTAGTTTGGAAAACAAGCTAGAGTGAAAGAGGGGGAGGTAGATAATCTCTTTTCCAAAGGCTTGACCTGCTGTCATGTGACAGCATAGTTTCATTAGCGGACACGCGTTCCTGAAGGTGACTTTTTCAGCTGTTTACAACATACCTTCACGTAGGCTTTTTAGATAGGTAGGGACGTTATTAGAACACTGACGGTGAGACAGTACCACATAATAGAAGAAAATCATCTAACATACAAGCAATCAATAATTTTTCGATGAAACACTTTAGGTTCTTAGATATTGAAAATGTTAATATTTTAAACAAAGTTTTAATTTCAACTGAGAAAGTGGATATTCTTACAATATAAAATATAATCAAAGGAGTAGATGCATTAAGGGTCAATTTTGGCCCCAGCATAGATTTTCTTAATTTTTATATCATGCAAACATGGACATATGACATTGATAAAAAAACAAGTTTTCAATAATTCTGACAATGCGTTGCCTAGCAACGGGCCTGGAAACCAACCTACTCTTTACCGTCTATTTGCATATTTTAGTGATATTTCACTGTTTTTTTTATTATTTGGTGAAAATATTTAATCAATTTTGACATATCAATGGTATGATTTAAAAATCATATCATATTTGTGATCAACCATCATATATTACATGTTTAAGATTTCCTAGCAACACAATAGCAACCAAACTCTCTCCATAGCAACGGATTGTAATAAATACAATAATGGACACAGAAAATTGATGATAATACTCAAGGGCTGTTTAGATTATGATACATCTTAAAAATGTAAATATGATGATACAATAGAGCATATAGGTGGTATTCCACAGTAACCATGTCTTACCATAGCAACTAAATATTTCACCATAGCAACAGTACATGCAATAATCAGTACATCAATTTGTCAATACTTCCGTACACGGTTATCTTTATATTCTTGGTTAATTTGAAAAGGATATGAAATCAAACATGTTACAGTTAATGATTCTTACAAAAGTTCAAAGTTATTTCAAATAAACATTATGCACTAACAAAATACATTGTCATTCGAGATTAAAGCCAATTCCTCAGTCGATCAAGTGACCATCGTGCATTTGTATTTACATTTTTGGAGATTCCGAAATTTATATGTAATTTACATGGCTACATCGGCAAAGCTGTGCTGTTTTATTCCTCCGTGTTACCTTCATCATCACTCTCATCAATACTGATTGGGTCTGGTGTATAACTGGCATCTTGTAAATATTGTGTCCAGTCCTTACTAAAGTCAAAGGACTTGTCTAAATGACGTGCAAATCCCATATACCATAAGATGGATGCAACATGGGAGCAAGTCCCAACCACCCTCGCCCCAGCACGGCATGTACAGTACCATCCTTGCACATTACAATCATCAAATGATACCCACAATTGGTAAAGTTTTGAGGAAAAATGTCGGCTCTGTATCTTGGCATTGCTACTCTCTGTCTCCTATTACATCACTAGTAAACCTTAAAGAATGAAAATAATGAAAATAAATAATCTATTAAATCTTAAGTTCGGTGAAAAATCTGATTTTTACAAAACTTTATTTTAAAGAGTAGCTAATGTATATTATGCCAGTGTCAACACGTTTATATATACATGTAAGCATGTACATGTATATACTTCATTTAGTTATTCAGGGATGTGCCATTATAACAAGAGTTCTCCGAAATATACAAGCCAATAAACTAACTGCAGCCAAAAATGAAGCTAGGTCAAAAATATCAAATAGCCACAATATAATAATGTTCGATTCATTGTGCTGACGAAACTTACAAAGCAGAAGACTTACGTTTAATTTCTGAATCAAATGTATCCATAAAAATATTTGAATTCAGGTCCTCAGGATCGTTATGTTACTGGGATTCTTCAAAAGAAAATATACATGGTAAGATTTTTCATCGTATTAATTTTATAATAGTATAAATGAGAGAAATTATACCCTAGCCCATAAGATTAACACTTTAGTTTCTGCACGTATATGCTGATTATTTGATGCTAGCAAAAGTAAGTCCGACGCAAAAAATATATATAGAAAAAAACTACCCTAGGTCGATAACAATTCAGCAAAATGACATCTAACGCGATGTAAGAGTTACAATATCTCCAAAAGAAATATTTGTAACACCAAGACTATCGATGCAAATATAATTGTTTGTATTAGAATGCAAGGATATTTATATGGAAAAATACATGTAGCAACATGATTTAATGTCCTGAAAATATTCTAATATTTATAATTATTAATTCTTTCAGTACATTATTGATGAATATAACTATTAAAATCGAGAATAATTGAGGTGAAAGTTATAGAAAAAAAATAAGAATAAAAAATAATATGTTGTGTGCCCGCGATTTGAACTCGACACGGCAAATCTACATCTCCAGAGCATCGCACCTTCACCATTACACTACAGCGACTGATTACGTCACAATGACGATTTTGTTAGTAATATAAATCAAAACCAACACACTTCGGATGTACACAGATTTTATTATGGGTGTGTGAATTGACACTTTAGTTTATATCTCGTATATAGGAACACTTTCTCATTTTTATATGTTAGTGTATGTTTTGAAAACAACACTGTAGCAAATACAGTTTTGCCATTATGTTTTTTCTGACGATAAATCCCTGCATTTTGTTTGGTTGCAAAATTCTATTTTTAGACGCAGACTCAGACAACGTTATTATGGAAAATACCGTTTACAAACAAAAAAAGAAAAGGTTTTATTTTATTTTTTATACTTGTTATTGTATTTTTACTTACTGCATACTTATCAAAATACTAGCAATATCTACAATGACTATTTTTTCGAAGTCAGATCTGACGTCTGCTCATATGCACAAACGTAAACAAATCGCGACAATGTTGCGAATACACAACATGGATATCTTCTACATAATATTGTTACATACCTGTTAAAGAAGTAGACAACTTCTACAAGATGTGCAGATGTGTTGACAGCTCTTCTATGTATACATGCTTCAAATGTAGGCTGAAACTTGCAAGATCTTCTATGCGAGTTTAGACTAACGTACAATGTAGCGCATTAGACTCGGGCCTAGGAGATTGCAAAATCTAGGAGTTGTTACCATGGATATTTTTGTCATTTTTCAAAATACATTTTTTTTTCATTATTATTATCTAATTTTATTAACAAACATAAGTCAAGTCATTTTTCATGTTTTTGTCTTTTATTTCAGCATCCATTTACTTCCGCAATCTTGTAGTCGGTCTCGACGCTAACGTTACGCTGGGCAACGTCAAAATCTCACCAAAATCGTGAAATGTGGTTACAAATTCAGAAGATATTTGTTATTTTAAATACCTCCCCAGGCATGTACCAAAAAAATATTTGAGCATCGCAAACATAATGTGGAAATTGTTCTCACTGATAAATATAAAATTGGTACACCCTTGGGGAGGTAGTTAATTTTTCGTTCAAAGGCATAAAATATCGAAAAAAATCGTGACTTTTTGTAAACGTGACGTTTTCCCGCGAAATTTGTGACGTCATCACACGCGTTATGAACCTATTTTTATCTGCATTTCAACTGATAAGTTGTTAAATAACACAAATGGGTACATGATTAAAGAATTTTCTAACAATTAAAAAAAAGATTTTTTGAGGCCAATTTTGAGCCAAAGTGCATCTACTCCTTTATTAAAATTCGTGAAATAAAATGAGAAGCCAAACTTCGTTGTGCTTTATTTTCTTGTTATATAAATGTCTCATATTTCTGTATAATAAAGGGGAGGATACGTTTCACAATGTTTTCATCTTCTTTTGTTGATGCTGTCTTCACTTTTTCACTTTTGTTGTATTTTTGCTTTCAACTATATTACAATATTAACGTATATTTTCGTAAATTTCATAGCCCATAATACAAATGAACATAACCTATTAATATAAAAATTATATAAAACATTAAAGTGTTTTCTCAACAGTAAGAACAATAATTGCTATACTAAGGTCCATAATAACGTTGATAAAGTTGTTCCTATCTACATGTCACCAACATTACTGTTCTAAAAATAAAATTACCAAGAAATAGACTGTTTGTGTTCATGTGTCTATATTAAACCAGACGGTGCAAGGACAGCCATTGTTTGTCCCTGTATACAATCCACGATGTGTTCGATTAACCATCCGTGTATGTTTGCCGAGACAGATTTTAACCACGCCTGGCTAACAATGTTTTTGGACAAGTAATTAGTCCTTGTCATGCTATATATTTGTAGAACAACACAAATCCCTCACTAAAACATGATTGTCAGCGCTACTTGGAAATGTTCATACTTTTCATTATTTTCTATTTCCTTAAATATCTAATTCCAGTTAGTTATGTTGGTTTGCTTCTATACAGCGATGTAGTGATTGTTGATTATATACTTTACATGCTGTTGAATATGAAGAATTTCGTTCAATGATATCTTCATCCCGCGTCTGTTGACCTAAAGAGGTAATTATTTATTGATATCAAATAAATCCTTACAAAACACTCATTTAGTTTTCTATAAAAAGCAAAACATTTTCTTTTAGAAAATAGTCATATTCAGTGTTGTTTAGTTCGAAAAGTGGCCCGAATTAATCTGTAAAACACACAAACTAACTTTAACAAGGATGTTTTTTAAAGAAATTAACCCGGCCACAACTAAGAGACCTTCTAGATTTTGTTCTTATATCACGATATAACAGATTGGCTATAAAATTGAATATTTTATTAAGGTTGTCACGTTTCTTAATATCTTCTTATTACTACATTTATTTTCCGTTTGACAGTTAAACGATACTTACATGTCTCAAGCATAAACCAAGAATACAATTCCTCGGATGGTAATATTACAGAAAAATGATAAAAAAAGATAAAGATCTGAAAACCTTACATCATATTTGATGAAAAAGAAATAGTCTAGTTATTGTCGGTGTGAAAGATTGATGTGTCATTTATTATTCCAAATACTCAAATGAATTTGCTTGATTTCACATCAATTTCAAAAATAGCTCTCTTGAAATTCTGTACTTTTCATCTTTTTACTTTGGGAGATGAGGTTTGATCAATTTTGGAGCAAGCGGTAACAAACTTAAGCAATTATCGGTTTGAATACACGAAAAAAAGCCTCAACTTGTAGATTTTTTTAAAATTATGAATTCTATTTGTTTATGTTTTAAATGATTTTAGTTGTACTATGGATGTTAAATGAAAATTTTTCATAAATGAAATAATAGATGTGTTGCATTTATCTTGAATTCCGACATTGAATAAAACTGTTTCACTTGAAAAACAAAGTTCGTTCTTTTTCGGTATTTCAGAAATTGTTTGTTCATAAGTTACCAAAGACTTGCCGCTAAATATTATGTTAAAGTAGTTATGCATATTCGGCCTTGCAGATTTCAAATGAGCGTAAACTTGTCACTATAAGTTCTACTTTATCATATTTGGAATACACATTCTTACCTAAATTAAACAATATTTGGAATTTGTTTGAACTTTGAAGGTCACTTCCAATAGTTAAATAGCTAATGGTCATTTTGCCTTACATTCAACCTTATTGTATTTCAAAATTAAAATAAAATGATAAAAAATTACGTTTATTTGAAAAAAATATCAAAATCATACAAAAGACACGCAAGAGAAGAGTACTATTTAATGCAAATTTGTAATTAGAATTAAACTGCATGGAACAGCCGTTTCGTCCTATCAGAACACGTCAGAGATGCTAATGACCGCTGTGAGGGTCAGGATTCATCTTTCTGTATATTAGAATTCAGTTACTGTGAGGTGCACAAACATGAATCCTGCCTTCGTCTGTTTGCTTCACTCCGCTCTCAAAGTTAACACCAAAGCAATCCAAACTAGCTACACATATAGATGTTAGGTAACATTAGAGGAGACTGAAAAAATCCTGGTTTCGTTTTCTTCTTCTTCTTTAGAAGAAATAAAGGAATATTATCGACTTACAGAATATCGAAGCGGTAATTCCCTATGATGTAAGTATGGCCTTAATACGGTGTCATTTTCTAATCTTTTTATGTCACTGATATTAAAAAACAACTAATGTAGATCTACTGTACCTGTAGCCAAATGCTAACATTTGGTGAATAAACCAACAAGCCAAACCTTTTAGAAATATGCTGCACTATACACCATATATTAGATCTAAATTAAAAATCGAAACACAATATCTTCAAATATGCTTTATTCATCTTGAGCAATTCATCTCATCGGTATATAACAAAGCAATATAATTATATTAATATTAATACAGGTCAGCTTCGTGTGAAAATTCACACACAAGTAATTAATGTAATTAATATGTATGCATGATCT
The DNA here is from genome assembly GCF_031769215.1 of Ylistrum balloti. Lineage (NCBI taxonomy): Eukaryota > Metazoa > Mollusca > Bivalvia > Pectinida > Pectinidae > Ylistrum > Ylistrum balloti. The sequence continues at coordinate 1,247,088 of NW_026781979.1, read as the reverse complement.
AATGATTAATAAATGTACACATATCGTAATTTGTGCTTCTATAATCAATATAGCACAATGTAATTATTCATGGCCACATCTTTACAAAAAAGACATTGAACAATATTACATGTCAATAGACTATTTATTAGCCATCAAAGTGGATCGCAGTAAAACACAATATCAATAATATATGAATGGGGGAGAATACATATGTACGAGTAGATAATTGTCTATCCTTGTACATTAGACACACTGTGCAAAAAATATCGATAATTGTTAATATCTCCAGCAATACATAAATTATCACAAAGACAAATAACAATATTAATTTCACAATTGTTATTCTCTTCTGCTAAGTAGAAACATGTTCGTCTTATTTCTTTTAAGATGTGTTTTGAAATCGAATATGTTTTCTAATAGTCACGTATATCCATAATCTACACATACATTGACTATTTTTAACAACCGACTTGTATTACCAATTAAAACTGGAATTGGCAGTAAATGTAATTTCGATAATTTTGTCCTTGAAAGTCACATTTTAAAACTATACACTGAGACAAATACTGCCGATTTACCCTGAAAGAATATAATTCTGAATAACCTTACACAAAAGCTATTTATGTGTAAAGGCAAAAGTGACCGTATGCTTGCAGTCGACTCTCACATAATTACAAAAAATTCTGACACAAACTTTTAAAATACTTGTACAAAAAACGAGGTTTATAAATATGTGTAATTTAAATAAGATTAAAAAACAGAAAAATAATTTAACTTAATAGCACCAAGAATATGAAATCACACCTCATTTAAACCATTATACCTGAAATCTCAAGATTAATGAGATGTTCAGTAAACAAGGTTCCAACAGGCCAATTAAGTGGAAATATTTCTATCATGAAAGCCACTGACGTACATGTATATACATATATATCAAAAATGTCAAGACGGACTCACAAGGATATGTTTGTAAACATAAATGTATCACTCAATTTCTTCCTAGTGAACACTTGACTTACAGAAAACCTATAGATCAACGCGAACATGGTGAATCAATATTGACAATAACGAACATTTGATGATGAGCGAAGGCCTGTCACAGTAATTAAAAGAGTAAACGAATTTCAGAAGTGTAGTTTTAGATCTGCATATCACAATTGTACATTTATCTGTAATTATAAACGGCTGCAAACTAAATATAAAACATGTACAGTAAAGCTAAAGCGGCGTTTTAATATAGCTAGGAAACTGACCATTTAAAAACTTATAAGTAAAAGTTAAACATTTGGAGAAAATTGATCAAAACTTACAATGGTTTATAAATAGGCTGCCATAATTATTGGTACAAAAAATGTCCATGAGAGTAGTCAAGCTGAATTGAAATCAACAGAAAATCAATTAAATTTCAAATGCTCTGATAGGAATACGTAAAACAAATATTTCATGTAACCTATATAGTTATGGAACGTTAACAAAAACAAGTTTACAGTTGATTTAGTTTCTCATTGTACTAAATACATATCAATAAAAAGATAATAAGAGGAGTGCTGCATGGACGTATATAGAGTGACTATGGCAATGACTGTGGAAATATCTTCGGCAATATGTTGAAATATCACCTGGAGCTGGAAATATCACAGGCGTTACATAAAAAGTTTTTTAGTGAATTTGACGATTGTATGTAAATACACATGCATCGTAGATAAAGCAAGCTTTAATTAAGCATAGTAACAGATATGTGGTAATCTTGTCGCTTTGCTAGGAATTGATTTTTCCCCGTTGAATAACTTTTAAAAAATATCCTTATAATTCATTAAAATTGAATTCCAGAGAAGTACTATCTGTACCTGTATCGGTCAGTTTAAATGCATTTCTCGGAAAACACACACGAGTCTAAAATTCTGAAATACCGGGCAAGTCATATCCTGTTTACCTGATGATAACAAGGCCTCCAAACAAGCTTTAGGTGCTATCTGTGGTGGTCGCCGCGCCTTTACTTCTCGTTACTCTACAATATGTGTGAGAAATCGACATATACTTGGATTTGACGTTACAGTCAATTCTATTAATCATAAGTCACGCCTTATTTTTTTATCACCCATATATGGTGATTGTGAAGAAAAAAAAGATGTAACGTCATTCCGACACCTGTAACCAAAACGTTTGTCAAAATCATCTGAACATAAAGAAAAGTTTGCAATTATCACACCCCAACCCGACAAAAACGCATAGAAAAAAGAACAAAGTGAATATAAATATTGGTAAACAAAATCATATTTTGTACAATTTACACCATCATATACTTTCTTTCAAATCGTTTCTCATCATTATTGGGGGTCTTTAAATGAACCTTATTCTTCAAATACTTAAAGATATATTTCGCTGCACATGAACGCATAGTAATAATGCATTATCAATTTACAATGCCTCGGGGTTTTTTTTTTTTTTTTTCTGTAAAAATAGAAATAATTATTTATTTTAATTATGTGGTTGTTACACTTTCGGAAGATAAGTGATTATTCACAATGGCCAAAGTAAACAAAACATGGTGCAGAGTCTATGACAATAACAAGCTTATAATGTCGGTAAATGCATATGTTATAATATGCTCATAAGTAACATCACACGTGCAGGTTACTAAACAACCAAAAATAACGACGCATGTACTATCGTATTAATTAGTGTCCCGGTGGCAAAAGTGGGAATATGTAGGTGTGTCTTTCAGTCCTAGCTCAGTTCTTCTGGAAGATGGATACTGAAACACAAAAAAACTGAAATTTTGGTTTTTGGCTTCGTGATAAGATGTCCAAGATCAAAGTGATGATTTAGTAACTATCATTTTTAACAAGGTTATGGCTTTTTCATTATACATTTTATAAAATCTCTGTTTTTTCTAATTTTATTTGTTTCGTCTCATGTCCACCAATAATGAGCTGAAATGTGCCTTTGTGTCAACTAGTTGCAAATCAAAATAAACATCCAGTTTCCTTTAAACTTTAACATTTTACGAAATCTCATTTCCCGTGAATTTCGTGTCTGCAGATATTCAGAATCATTCTGTGGTTTTATCGACTCCAAACCGAGATAAGAAATTCGATAGAACATTAGAATAATTCAAACTATCCTATGGATAACGAGCTTTGAACGTACCTCTGTACTACTTGCAAATAGGTACAGACATAACTTAAGTTTCAGTTCCTTATCATTACTATGGAACACTAGTGACGTGCAATTCCAACAGTGATACACGTTTTTCTATCAGGCACAAAATGATTTCATCATATGTGTTGCTTTCATGATTTGAATTCCCAACATCGCGATTTTCGTTGAAAACAAATGTCGACAGTCAACAGTTGACAAAATTCCAACACTGGGTTTGAGAGATGCAGGTTGCTGAAGAATATAGGAACATTTCATGGTGGCCACCATAATTTCGTTGAGCAAATGTTTCCTTTTCCAGTGCTCTTTAGTATGCTAATTAGTTTCGTTGGTGTTTCCCTTGTTCTAATTAGGAAAAATTCGATTTTCTCGTCATATGTAAAGTTAGATGTATTCTTTGCTGATTAATGTGTCTGGTGGTTTCGTTATTGTTCGTTGCGTACTCCTAACTGAAAATGTGACGTTATTTTCTTGCACTGTCAAAGATTTACAACGCTACGTACTGTACCTGTGAGAATAGCTTAGGGTGCATATCAAGAAAACAAACAACTGATACGTTTTAAGAACACATTATATCACCCAGTCTTGTAAGAAACCACGAGCATGTGAAATCGATACAACCTAGTGGGTAGGGACGATCAGGTATGTAACTGATGGGTGTTCAAATTAAGTTCCTATACCACCTGCCCTTAACGTTGATAAGTATAATGCTGCACATAAAACACTAAGTTTAGCTGATACATGTTTGTATTTTGGGAAATTAGTGTCTGGGGTATGTTCGCCGATTAGAAGCACAAATGTACTTGCTAAAACCCAAACTGTGAACGGGCTTCACATGTACTCGCGCATGGCCTGGATATTGATATTTTGCCAGTAAATCATGTATCGATCATTAAATTAGATATCAACATCAAACAAAAAACTTGTAAACAATTAACATACAAGGATCGCGGTTGTAAGTTTAAAATGCATCATACAGTTTCCAAGCTTCTAGTTGCAATGTGAAAATCTACGTATGTAACATGTAACAAAGCACCCCTACAAACAGTGTGCTTTTATTACACTGGTAAACATGTTAGTTTAGAGAAGACGACAAATTGTGGACTTGATGCAGCCATACTGCATGTCTTCTCGTAAAACAGGTTGATTTCTGTCGTTTTATCAATTATTGACACCTAGCATTGTATCAATTCGCTTTGTAGCCCCTAAATATGATATGGAAATTAGAACACCTTTAATAATGTCTGAACGATCTTCAGTCAACAAAGTGGTTGATCGCACATGTCGTTCCAGTGTGATCTTTTACGAGGCTTTGATAAGGCGCTGCTTCTAAGTGGAGATCTTTCATGTTCGTTCCAACAACCTTTCCCAGAAAATAACAGGCCAATATGTTTATGTGAAGTAACTTCAGTAATGATATAATATAACTTATCAACGTGTAACTTATCAATTGTTTCACCATTTCAAAAAATGGGAGAGGGGGATATTTTCTAATTCCGGAACTAGTATGAGGTAATGTGGCCTCTAATTTTACAACTTTTCAGCAAGTTCCTGTTTACATTTTCTGCAAAAGACGAACGGGATAATGTCGGAAAGTCATACCGTTAATCTAGTATTTGAAAAGGTCTCTTTCGTGAACAAGGTAAGCTTTTCTCTAGTTAATTGTGAAACAGTTGAGCAACTTAACGGAACGGACATTTGTGTTGTGCTTGCTTTAAGATCCTATATGTCATTCATATTATAATGAGATCATGACTCGTTTCAGTTATGAATTTATTATTTTTTTTGTTCATCATTCTTTTCTTGTGATATTTGACCTCATGTCAATGAGTTCGTAAAGAAATGAATGAAAATACATGTTTTAAACCTGTATTGTTGGCGTGATAAGGACGGCAGTACTGTTACTATGAATAACTGACTTTCGTTTTAGATATAGTTTGCATTGTCAAAGTCTAGAACCGTATTAAATTAATAGCATGACATTTGTTTCTTTCAGATCAGCACAATATTGAAGGCAACTTCAGATGACGATAGGCCAATACCTGGCTATCTTTACCAAGAAATAAGCAGTATCCTTGACTAACTACCAGATCAAATGCAGTCTGCATAGTACCATAGATGTACATTGTGTCTGTTTGTACATCTAGGCACTGTAGATTTTGTACTTGCACTAGATGCCGGATTCAAACCCCAGTCTGAACATGCATCTTTTTGCTCCTCTTACACATTGCTGATTTCTGATGTAGAAATTAATTTGTAATAACTGAAAACAATCATAATATTACTATCAATATTGTGTTGTTTACAGTCATTATTGTTTAGTGTTAAAATTATAGATTTAGTCATGCATCATAATCTGTATTTTCAATATTACATTTATATTCACATATATATTATTAGTCTGAGCAATAGTGATATACAAATTTGAAGTAATTTTCAATATATACATTTTCTTTCTACAACCTTTGTAATACATAAATCTGCTTTATGAAAAACACAACTTTCATATTTGTAACTACAGGTGTAAGTGTATAAAGATAACCATGTTTCAAGTTTGAAATTCCTTAATCATGTAAGAAATTACCCATGAATCTGATGGCTACTGTGAAAGTACCCTGGAATACCTTGTTGACAGACTGGAGAGAAACTCTTGTCACATTAAACTGAAGGTTTTTTTCTTTATACAATATGGCACATTCATTAACACATTCATTAATCATGCCCTACACTAGTACATTATCTTTAAATTTGTTTTCTTCTACATGCATGCATAGAAGGATATATCAGCTTATTGTCCTTACAGTACAACTTTTCTTTTAATCAGTTTGATAGTACAGTATACATCAGTCTAGAACGTATAAGTGTAAATCTACATCAAAATGTAATTTGTAGTGTTGCAAGCTTTGTGCAATGATTTTCATTTTCGCAAAACTTTTATGAGTAAGTGAAATTTTAATGCAAGGTGTTAATTTACAGGTGATCAAAGTGATGAAATATTTGCTAGAAAATGGTCATAGAAATTTTCGATTTGGTTTATTGAAAAAGTCACGAGGAATAACAGCGGCTACAAGTAAGTATTGGTAATATTCATGCTATTATTACTGAGACATCTGTATGTATCAAATAAATGAAGTACATTGATGGATTTCTCATCAGTATCATGGTCATTTTTGATGATATGCATATATATGTATATTTCTTATGGTTATGTTTTTTAATAACAATGCAGTCAATCATACATGTTTATTAAAAGATTCACAAAAATTTGAATTTATTGATATTAAGTATAATGTAAAAAAAATATACTTTACTTTTTATTCTCTTGATTTCCTTTTGGTAAATAAGACATATTTACCAGTTTTGAACAATGGACTTCATTGTCATGTTACAGAGGTTGACATATTCTTTAACTAGAATTTGATTTTAACCTAATAAGGTTAACAATGTAAACATTGTTATGTTATTTTCACATAAAAGACATGAAAATATTTGTGTATGGTTATTTTGTCCTAATGTAACACATTCTACAGCTGTGAATTGGTTATATGTCAGAATTCAGTGGTGCTCCAGATCCTTTGCATGGAAATGTGCCCTATCTCATGGTCCGCAAAGCTGCACAGGTAAAACTTTTAGAATAATTTCTCATTTTGAATATATTTCTGATTCAGGAGGTGACGAATAAATTGAAATTTGATATCATGTTATGTTATTTGCAAGAAGTCTTGCTAATGAGAATTATTCTACCTTATGACCCTAAATTTGAATTTAATGGCAACACAATTCCTTCAGTCAAGTCTCATAAGCATTTAGGAGTTAACATTAGTGAAAATACCAAATGGGGTGTTCTTGTTTATAGCATTATAAATAAAACTAAAAAGTATTTGTCAACTTTTAGAAAATTAAAATATACTCTAAACAGGAAAAATCTTGAAATTTTTTTTTAGTTTATATTAGGCCTCTTCTAGAATAGCATTCAGTCTTGTAATTCACCAAACTATCTTGTGTCTCTCCTTCCTCTGAAAGTATCTGACTTGTCCACTTATAATCTCAGAAACAAAGATGAATATCAAATTCCCCATTATCGTCTTAGCCTAACTATGTCTTCTTTTATTCCTAACACCTGTAATTTATGGAACAACCTGTCACTGGAAAAAAGAAATAGCACCACTTTGAAACAGTTTCATAATTGTATCAGACTAGCAAAATAATCTTTATAAGGGAAGATTTTTAAAGAGTATGGTGAAAAGAGAGTTAATATCTTACATTGTCGTATCCATGAGTGCGCTAGTATTCTTAATAATGACTTATTCCGTGTTAATCTAACTGACAGTCCATCTTGCCGATGTCGACATACTGTAGAGGACGGGAAACACTTTATTTTTTATTGTCCATGGTACGATGTAGAAAGAAATAAAATGCAGACATTTATTATGGTATGGTAATATTACATATGAAAACCTTATGTTTGGTGATAATTCCTTGGACGTAAAATTAAATGAAGCTATTTTTAAACACGCACAAAATTTTGCTATCAATAGTAAAAGATTTGTGTAAGTACATGTACATATACAGGTGATTATATTTCTACATGTTGACAGTGCCATTTGACTAGCCCTTAGAACCTAATTTGTTTTCTTCTTTATTATTTAAGCATCCATTTTCTTTCTGTTTTTTGCACCTTTATTCTTTACTGAAAATTTGAAAATTTTATTTATGTACTGATTGATTTCACCATTGCTAAGTTGTGCATATGTATAATTGTATTATGTTGTGACAACTTGCGTCCAATCCTTTTGTGTAGTATTTATGCTCTAAAATTGATTAAGATTCAAAATGAGAATTATGCACATAAGGTTTTTGGTACAGACATTGACCAGAAAAACTGAAGTATCTTAATTTTAGAAGGTGTTATGACACAGATATACCAACCAATGAATTGAACTGGATTTCAGGAGCTGTCTGAGATGTTATTTGATACAGAGGTGATGGAAGCAAACTTAGAAGGCCAGGATAAGGAGTCTGTCAAGCTGATAAATACAGGTACAGGATATATATATATATATATATTTCAGGCAACCATTTTCTTGTTATTTTCATATTAAGCTTATAAATTTTGTTTATCAGAAAAAAATATCAATTCATTTTAATAGAAATTTAGAATTATTTGTGTATGTTTATTCATTTCGATGGCATATAAAACAATAAAATTACTTTAAAAGCTTGATTTACTGACTGTTCCAAAGGTGCTCATATGCAAACAGTGCCCCAGAATGATCATTTGCTTCAAAGTGTGAAAGCTATTAAAACTTTACATACATTGGTTATCATATATGCAGAGTACTTTGATTAGTTCATAAAATTGATTAATTCTGTATTATCCAACATAGGATTTAAAAGCTTTAAGTATGTTTTTCATTGGAAACATTCTAGATGTACAAAAAAACCCAAGAAAATACCAACATGTCAACATAATCATAATCGAGACTCCATTTCAATCAAAATAGGGCGAAATACCTTTGTATATGAACAAAAGAAAGATTTACATAGAGATTCTTGCAAAAGTACAAGAAGAATAAGACCAGGTGTTCTGGAGTAGTAAGGGTATTTTGCTTCATCAATGATTTCCGTCATGTAAGTCTTGGTCAATCCAATTAAGTAATGTTTCATTCTCAGATAAGAACAAGGTATATATACAACAATGCAATGAACAGGTAAGCTAACAAGTATCAAACACGTCCAGCTTCATATCCCACAAAGAAGTAAAATATTTCTCAATAAGATTCCTACGACAACCTTAAACTTCCCCATAATTTTCATCAACCTACCAACGATTTTGTACATTAATACATTATTGCATTATATACACTGTATATTGGATAAAATATTGTTTAAAAATGGGGAATATTTTATCTATATCTTTTCTAAGCTGTTCCTTACAGATAGTGTTTATTCCTTCTGTGTGGTGTTTTATATCACATATCATTATCATTGATCAGTGAGAATTGTCTTGGTTCCTACAGGTAGCATGGGTTCATCAAATCATCAGACTGGGAAGTTAGAAGGATTTGGAAACTCTCCTGCTGTACAAAAAAGTAATAAGCATTTAATATACAATATCATAAATCAATGTACAGGTAGGTAATGTACCTTCATTTATCATCCACCTTCTACATACTGTAGATAGAAATAAATAGCATCACTTTAAATAAGCGAAAATAGTCATTGCAAAAACACAGTGTAAAACCACGTATGGTTTGATAAATGAAATGATAAATATTTCATAAAATTCATAAATAGATATACACAATTTTTTTTTCTAGTTTAATGTATTGCCTTTTGAAAGTTGTGGTATATATAAAATATTGTTAAAGTGAAATTAAAGTAGAGAAAAGAATGAGGAAAAGCTAAATTCAAGTGTATGGGCTTATCACAGATGTTTGTTACAATATTTGTAGAAACAGTAATTGACATATACTATGTACATTGCAGTAGGTACATGACAGGTTTGTTCAGATACTGGATGTAAAATAGCGATAGATATATTTGATTTTATTGTGCTTGACAATGTATATGAATTCTTACAGGTACATTTGGAGACAATTTGATTGATAATGTATACAAATTAGCAGAAAAGATTAACGAACAGCCAGCTGACAGACAGCGGGAGTTGTTAAAAACTGTACAAAATGTTGGAGAATACAAACCACCAATGAACATCACGACTGATTCATCACCTCTTGTTACACCCTTTACAAAGCCAGAAGTAAAATCCTACCCAGGTATGGCTGATCTGTATGTGGTTGGCTGACATTGACATGTTTTAACAGTATCTTGGTGGTACTGGAATATTGAGAGGTCAACAAATAAATCTGAAGTGGGATGAGATAGATGAAATCCTAGAACATATTATGCCCAGCCATTTTTATTAGGAATGTGTTGGGGGAAAGGTGTCATATTAGAGTGTTAATCCAGCAACCTGGTCCTGTCATATGTTCTCTTCTAAATAAATACAAAATCTGGTAACAGATTTGGTTCATATTTTTACACCTTACCATATCATGGTGATCATCTGTCAAGGTTAAAGTGTCAAAGGTCACTGGTCTTGATACATAAGTTCTTTTTTCTAAATAATTATTGTAATTTTATCACATACTAATTTATCTGCAATATGTTTTCAGTTGAGCCAATGAGGAAACATGTTCCTGGAAAGGCAGGTGGTGGTTGGGATGACAGTGATGATGATGTTGATAGTCGCCATGGACACAGCCAGTCATCTGGTAAAAAAAGCAGTGGCAGTAATAATGACCTTTTAGAGAGGTATGAGGCGTTTACTTGAATAACTTCTTCTTAACCAGTGGATAAATAGAGAGACAGATATTATCATATAGACACTACTCAAGGTCAAGGTCAAGTATGATAATGATAATCACTAGGACTAACATACATATTCAGGTTTTGTATTGCGTATGTCTTACATATACTTAATGAATTTAATTAAATAAGTAATGACTTTTTCTGAAGGATGGAAGTAGTGACTTTGGAAGATTGGAGTGGGGAGGAAAATCTAGTGAACAACACTGTGGACAATGGTCAATCATTTCTTCTGAAAAGGATAGAGATTAAGAATTTTGTACAGAATTGCCATCAATTAAGCTGTTATAAAATCCTAGAACTTCTAAATCAGCGGTTAAAATCTGGAGTTGATAACCACAGAATGGTGAGTCTTTTACTGTTAAACTATAAGCACAGACATTAATGTTTTGGTGAGAATCAAATGTATTGATAGGCAGTTAAAGACATTGGCTGGAAGATGTTTTGATGGAAATGTAATTAACTGATTGAAATATACTTTGGTAGAAAGAATTGATATACATTAGCATCAATTGTTGATTTAAATTTAGTTGTAACATCACAGGCTCACTGAGTGGAAAAGTTGTAAACCAAATTACCAAGTCATGCTGTAAATATTTATTCATCTGTATATACATTTCCTTTACTATGAAACATGTCCCATTTGACAATTATTTCTCTTCATTAGAGGTCCTTACTTCTGGTGGAGAATCTGCTCACTACAGATTTAATCAGCATTGATAGAGTGATTCGGACGTGCAAGGGAAACCTGATCTGGTTGGTTGGAAACTGTACTGGGCCAATAGCATCAAAGGCAAATAAGGTAGATCTGAAGGAGATATCAGGGATAAACTTAAACAAGTTTGGTTTGATTTAAGGTCATTTTTATTACCAGGTATAACATGGGAACTTCAACGTGTGATATTATACTGATCATGAATAAGTTGAACAGTGAAGGGGAGATAATTCCTTTTTTCTATCATCACAATAGTGAAAAATGTTGCATAAACATTTGCTGCTGTAAATAGTATGTGTGGTAATTTTTCAGATCATTAAAATTTTGGAGAGGCTATCAAACAACATTCTATTTCATGGATCAGCAATAGACACCAACTTGAATGGACAGGCCTTGGAATGTGACCTGCTGGGCCAGCAACATTCCAAACATATGCAAAGGCTACAGTGTGAGGACAAGGAAGAGAATGTTAATGCTAATACAGAAAGAGACATTGAGTTGCTATTACAGCAAGACCCAAGTAAAACCTTGTACAGTGCAGACACAGTGCAGGGTCAGTCAGACATGGTTCAATCTAATAATGATATTACCTAGGCATTTGCAGGATTTGATCAGACTTGAGGGTTAACAAATGACACACTTGGCTCAAATACATCACTTTTGATTTATCTATTTCTTTTATCATACATCATAGTCTGCCAGTCTTCAAATGAGATCCTTAATTTCCCCATCCAACATTTACCAGATGGGTGTCTGTGCAATATTTTATGTTGTTGTCATGGTTCATGTTAGTTTTTGTAATTTTTATTAATAATGTTTAGTTTTGCTATTTGCCATTTCCATGCTGTGCATTTTTCAGAAAGAGTATTTGAGTTTTCATTTGATAAAAATGATGCTTTCCATTTAAATCTTTGTGAAATTTTGAGTGATTTTCAGATTTTTTTGTTATATAAATAACGTAGTTAACATTCTCTTCTCCTGAATTATAACAAGTGTTTCATTTCCATTGTTGCCAACTCACCTGATTTCATAAGGTGAAATGTTACTGGCCATACCATGATCTGCTGAAATCATGAAAAATGCTAAAATCGTCTATTGTTCTTCTCTGACATAAAATCATTTAATTCATATGAATGGTATAACTATACAATAGAATGGGAAATACGGTCTTTTTGTCTAATGACCCTTTAAAACACTCTGTCACCCTTGACTTTGAAGGCCATCACCAAATATTATTAAGTAAAAGGTTGGCAACACTGTTTTACTGAATATTGATTGGCATCATTAAAGGTTGTTCAATTCATATTCCAAATGTTCCAAAAATAAGACATTGAATCCAGTGCACATGTACTTGCAATTTTAGAAAACAGTAAATCATTTCATTTTTACTATGAGAATGTGTTCAACATATAAGTATTTTTTCTTCTTAACAACAACTACCATAATGAGTGCCAGTTACAGTACATAGTATGCACACTCATTAGTGACTAGACTTTGTTCATGTGGATGTTAACCAATAAAGTTTGTCAAGTAGTAACTTGACTGTTCATTTTGAAATGCCGCAATATGAAAATAAAAAACAAATGAGAAAAAATGACAGAAGTATTTTTTTCTGGTTAAAACATATTTATTGGTAATGAAATCATATCATTCATAAACAATGTTAGATCTGCTGGCATTTAGCTTTTTGGTGTTCTAAATGCTAAGACAGCTGGTCATATATTGGATTACAATATATTGATAATCTATTTGATGTAATATAATTAAAACATATTTAAATATTTAGAAAAAGTACATAAAATATAGATCAAATATGGATACACAATGACATTATGATTTCATATTAGAATATATTTCTGTTAAATGCACACTTGTAAAACCATGTAAATGTTTGTACTGACCACTACCCATTTCTACAATGACACATTCATAACCTACATTTTTCATGAATTTTAAAACTAGTTTATTAGGAAGAATGTTAACAGGAAATCACTATAACAGAAATATAGAAATCAGATAATACAATCACAATCTTCTTAAATCACTGCAAATCTTAGTGCACTGATTGACAAGGTTTTTTCTATTGATAACCAGTTAAATTATATGATATATGGTATCTTCAACATCCAAGGGTTTCACTTTGTTTACCACATATCATCTTAGCATCCTTGTACTCTGTGTAACACATATCATCTTAACATCCTTGTACTCTGTTTAACACACATCATCTTAGCATCCTTGCACTCTGTTTACCACATATCATCTTAGCATCCTTGTACTCTGTTTACCACATATCATCTTAGCATCCTTGTACTCTGTTTACCACATATCATCTTAGCATCCTTGTACTCTGTTTACCACATATCATCTTAGCATCCTTGTACTCTGTTTACCACATATCATCTTAGCATCCTTGTACACTGTTTACCACATATCATCTTAGCATCCTTGTACTCTGTTTACCACACATCATCTTAGCATCCTTGCACACTGTTTACCACATATCATCTTAACATCCTTGTACTCTGTTTACCACATATCATCTTAGCATCCTTGTACTCTGTTTACCACACGTCATCTTAGCATCCTTGTACACTGTTTACCACACATCATCTTAGCATCCTTGTACTCTGTTTACCACATATCATCTTAACATCCTTGTACACTGTTTACCACATATCATCTTAGCATCCTTGTACTCTGTTTACCACATATCATCTTAGCATCCTTGTACTCTGTTTACCACACGTCATCTTAGCATCCTTGTACTCTGTTTACCACATATCATCTTAGCATCCATCTTAGCATCCTTGTACTCTGTTTACCACACATCATCTTAACATCCTTGTACTCTGTTTACCACATATCATCTTAACATCCTTGTACTCTGTTTACCACACATCATCTTAGCATCCTTGTACTCTGTAACACATGTCTTAACATCCTTGTACTCTGTTTACCACATATCATCTTAACATCCTTGTACTCTGTTTAACACATATCATCTTAACATCCTTGTACTCTGTAGCATCCTTGTACTCTGTTTACCACACGTCATCTTAACATCCTTGTACTCTGTTTAACACACGTCATCTTAACATCCTTGTACTCTGTTTAACACACATCATCTTAACATCCTTGTACACTGTTTACCACATATCATCTTAGCATCCTTGTACTCTGTTTACCACATATCATCTTAGCATCCTTGTACTCTGTTTACCACATATCATCTTAACATCCTTGTACTCTGTGTAACACATATCATCTTAGCATCCTTGTACTCTGTTTACCACATATCATCTTAGCATCCTTGTACACTGTTTACCACACATCATCTTAGCATCCTTGTACTCTGTTTACCACATATCATCTTAACACTCTGTTTACCACATATCATCTTAACATCCTTGTACTCTGTTTACCACATATCATCTTAACATCCTTGTACTTAGCATCCTTGTACTTTGTTTACCACATATCATCTTAACATCCTTGTACTCTGTTTACCACATATCATCTTAACATCCTTGTACACTGTTTAACACACATCATCTTAACATCCTTGTACACTGTTTAACACACATCATCTTAACATCCTTGTACTCTGTTTACCACATATCATCTTAGCATCCTTGTACTCTGTTTACCACATATCATCTTAGCATCCTTGTACTCTGTTTACCACATATCATCTTAACATCCTTGTACTTAGCATCCTTGTACACTGTTTACCACATATCATCTTAACATCCTTGTACTTAGCATCCTTGTACACTGTTTACCACATATCATCTTAGCATCCTTGTACTCTGTTTACCACACATCATCTTAACATCCTTGTACTCTGTTTACCACATATCATCTTAACATCCTTGTACACTGTTTACCACATATCATCTTAGCATCCTTGTACTCTGTTTACCACATATCATCTTAACATCCTTGTACTCTGTTTAACACATATCATCTTAACATCCTTGTACTCTGTGTAACACATATCATCTTAGCATCCTTGTACACTGTTTACCACATATCATCTTAGCATCCTTGCACTCTGTTTACCACATATCATCTTAGCATCCTTGCACTCTGTTTACCACATATCATCTTAACATCCTTGTACTCTGTTTACCACATATCATCTTAACATCCTTGTACTCTGTTTACCACATATCATCTTAGCATCCTTGTACACTGTTTACCACATATCATCTTAGCATCCTTGTACTCTGTTTACCACATATCATCTTAGCATCCTTGTACACTGTTTACCACATATCATCTTAACATCCTTGTACTCTGTTTACCACATATCATCTTAGCATCCTTGTACTCTGTGTAACACATATCATCTTAGCATCCTTGTACTCTGTGTACCACACATCATCTTAGCATCCTTGTACTCTGTTTAACACACATCATCTTAACATCCTTGTACACTGTTTACCACACGTCATCTTAACATCCTTGTACTCTGTTTAACACATATCATCTTAACATCCTTGTACTCTGTGTAACACATATCATCTTAGCATCCTTGTACTCTGTTTACCACATATCATCTTAGCATCCTTGTACTCTGTTTACCACATATCATCTTAGCATCCTTGTACTTTGTTTACCACATATCATCTTAGCATCCTTGTACTCGTTTACCACATATCATCTTAGCATCCTTGTACTCTGTTTACCACATATCATCTTAACATCCTTGTACTCTGTTTACCACACGTCATCTTAGCATCCTTGCACTCTGTTTACCACATGTCATCTTAGCATCCTTGTACTCTGTGTAACACATATCATCTTAGCATCCTTGTACACTGTTTACCACATATCATCTTAGCATCCTTGTACTCTGTTTAACACATATCATCTTAGCATCCTTGTACTCTGTTTACCACACATCATCTTAACATCCTTGTACTCTGTTTACCACATATCATCTTAGCATCCTTGTACACTGTTTACCACATATCATCTTAGCATCCTTGTACTCTGTTTAACACATATCATCTTAGCATCCTTGTACTCTGTTTACCACATATCATCTTAGCATCCTTGTACACTGTTTACCACATATCATCTTAGCATCCTTGTACTCTGTTTAACACATATCATCTTAGCATCCATGTACACTGTTTACCACATATCATCTGAGCATCCTTGTACTCTGTTTAACACATATCATCTTAGCATCCTTGTACTCTGTTTACCACATGTCATCTTAGCATCCATGTACACTGTTTACCACATGTCATCTTAGCATCCATGTACACTGTTTACCACATGTCATCTTAGCATCCTTGTACTCTGTGTACCACATATCATCTTAGCATCCTTGCACTCTGTTTACCACACATCATCATAACATCCATGTAATACATCATACTCAACAAATTTAAAGTTCTGATGCATACAACCTTGTGGCAATACATGATTATAACAGGGTGAATAGCCATGTATAATTACAGGTAAAATAATTCCCAACAGTAAGATTCTATAATAAACCCTTATCTTTAAAGATTGATGTCAGGATCCAAGGATTATAAAATAGATAAACATGAGTTTTTCATTTTGACAATGCATTTTAAGGGTTCACAAAAGTTAAAATTTAGAAAAGAACCCTTGGATTTTGAAGATGGCTTTGCAAAGCTGAATAAACCAAAGCAAAATAAAATAGTCTAACAATATATAAATTGTATGTAATTAGCATACAACACATTTAATTTCATATATTTTATATGGCACAATCCTATCATGATTTCATTTTCTCAATTAGAGTCATCAAATTTTCATTATAATTAATTCAAACTACACATGTATACTGTGTACTAAATTTCCACTCCAATACGGTTGGCAGGTGATTAGATATGAAGCAGGGATTTTAACTACAAGACAGGCCTCCTTCCAATAACATACTTGTACCATTGACCATTGCACTCTTGTCGCTCAGCAAAAACAGGGTAGCATTCACAACATCTTCTAACTCTGGCAATGAAAACATTTCAGCAATTATGATAATATGTGTGCTTCAAGGTACTGGTATTCAGAGTGAAGTGTATTGGATTCTGTAACTAGCTTTATCTCCAACCAATATTTCACTTCATATACTATCACTCCAGACACTTGTTCTACAATTCAGGGCCAGTCTGTCATGTGCATCTATAATACAGTTAATATCTTTACAACCACAGGCATTTGCATCAGCAACTTCTCTGATCACTTCTACCAGATGTAAGAAAACTTATTAAATGTTTTCTTAAGAAGTGGAAATCACTGTATGTTAAGTTGCTATTCCTTAAATGCCTATAAACTTATCAAGCACTTAAAGTTTCACAGAAACTGTACTTTACAATGGAAAGAGATGCTCTGGAATCACAATAACATGTTCTTGTTAAAAAGGTTATGTTTTATAGAAGTGGGTTGAAAAACTGAAGGAGGTTTCTGGATAAGATTAACAATATAAAAACAATACGGACCAGTAACTCAGTAATACAGTAAAATCAAAGTACTTCTCATAAAAACAGCTCCATGTTATGATGATTATGCCTACAAAGATTGGAAGAGATCAGTAAAGACAGTTTAAAACTGTGAAGGGAGATCTCTGGAAAATGAAAGTTTACAATCCAGGAATGGATGTCATACCATAAATCATCCCTCAAATTTTACAAAGAGTATAGAAAAAGCTGATCAATACTAATAGACTACCAGCTGGAGGAATATTGAAAACATTTACAATAAATGTGTCAAGTTTCAATCATCCAGAGTTTATGTGTGTTGACTTACCTACAAACTTGTTTAGTGGAATCCTTGCTAAGAGAGGACCTGATTTAGCTGGATCACTCCATCCCTTTTTACCCATCTCTGTCCACACAACAGTTGGGTTCACACAATTCACTCTTATCTAAAAATCAGACAAAATGAAATGATATCACAATAATTTGTCAATGCTGTTTTGTTTGTGGCCCATATTAAATGATATATGAAATCTAAAAGACACTTACTCTCAAACACAATCTTGAAAAGTGGAATTTAACGTTTGGAATTAAAAATGCTAGGACAGCAGGAAAGTCCAGAATAATAGATGAAATCAAATACTATGCTCATCCTTAACTAATAGTTGAAGTGTTACACCATAGATCCATTGTAATGCTGATTGAGGAGTCTATAAATAAAACATCTTATAAAGGTTGAGAGACAAAAACTTCACTATTGTGATCCTGTCTATGACAGGATACACAGAACAACTAACCTTGAAAGGTCTAAGTTTTAGATTCATAGTGGGGGCCAAGTTATAGACACATATCCTTGGTGAGCTATGCCTAAAGCTAACAAACAGATCTATATACCTTATGGAGACCAAATTCCAGACACATCACGTAGGTTAGCAATGTCTATAAAGCCACAAATCTACTAATCTTGTGGGACCAAGTTCTAGACACATGGCCTTGGTGAGCGATAATTTACTTAACAGGACTACAAACATTGTGGGGTCCCGATTCAAGACACATGACCTTGGGGAAAGATGACTAACTGCACGGATCTATTTACCTCATGGGGACAAAATTCGAGACACATGACCTTAGTAGGTAATGGCTTACTTTGAGGTTGATGAGCGACATTGATATTGGAAAGATTTAACAATGTGTCGTTGAAATGTGAAGGAGATAGTGTAATAATGATAACCTTTGTAACATATTTTGATTCATTTTTCTCTGCTTCTATTGAGTTTGAAGGTAGACCTAATTTCAGAGTGTTGAGTACCATACAGTAGACGATATTCTCAATCTGAAGATCAATTTCAGTTAGTAGTATTACAATGAAGTGAAATCATATCACATGGTACTATCTCATACCTTTACTGGATAATTCTAAAGAAAATAATACATAAATCTAAAATCTCTCCCCGCTGTCCATTGTTTTATTGATCTACTTAGGTGAACATCCTGAGATAGACATGACAATTTTGAGATAGACCAGACAAATTTTGGGTATGTACACCAGAAATCAATATAAATAACAATTTCGACTGATAATCCATGCTTACAAACCTTTTCATATGTCTCGATTGACATTCTAAACTGAAACTATCGACAACTTCATTGGTTTGAAAAGGTGATAGTATGCTTGTTTTATGCATTTAATGAATTTTGTTGTTTTAAAACTCAACTGCAACTTGTGTTAAAATCAAAATTTGTTATCTAATCTCTAGCATATGCATAAAAACAAGCATTTTATCCCCTAAATGTACATAGATTTACTAGCATTGTCTAAACCAAGTTCAAGACACATGACCTTGGTGAAAGATGACATATAACACAGATATACATGTACTTACCTTGTGGGGACCAAGTTCCAGACACATGACCTTGGTGACAGATGACATACAACACAGATATACATGTACTAACCTTGTGGGGACCAAGTTCCAGACACATGGTCTTGGTGAGCATATCAACAGCACTTTTTGAGGCACTGTAGCATGTATGGTCTTGTAAAGCCTTTGTGGAAGCAATACTGGACATGTTGACTATAGAACCTCCCTGTCCTCTTTCAATCATTCCCTTTGCACACACCTGTTGACAAGTTTATCATAACACCATGCTGCCACTACTGACTTAAGATGTACCATTTGCTTTTGCACAGAATTGAAAATATGTAGCAACTGTATATACACACATACATGATACATTATGTATATGATATAAGAAAAGAATAACATGAAAGACCGATGAAATCCTGTATCATTTTGAATGTTACTGATGACTGACGATATGATAGAGAGTTTGTAATATTTCTACAAAAGGAGTGAAATAGGATCATACATCACTAATAAATTGAATGTTCACTATTCCTGTCTTCTGTAAATACAAAGCATTGAAAGATCTAAAATCATTAAGTTTTGCAAAATCTGAAGCATTCAGATTGTTTTTTTATAATATATCAAATACTGTATCTTGTATATTAACACTATCCAGTATCAAATAATGTTCATGTGTGAAAAACTACATGGTGTTAATAAAGGATTTTCTGAAAGTTTGTAACCATAATTCAATTCATATTACTTAAGTAACTACATGTAGTTAGAAATACAGAGACTTTGTGGTAGTACTTCATTTTACCAGGTGCCCCATTGGCAAGCATCAATATAATAAACAGATGTCATACAAATTTTGAAAGTAAAAATTTAAAGGTTTTCAAGGGTTTTTCAAAACATTTTTCATAAAATTCAGGAGCAATGTGTAGTGTATATTTTTAACATAAAACAACATCTGTATTATTTTCATCTTTAATGCAGAGTTTACTCATATCGCTCAGCCTCATTTTTTTCAGTCACATGTTTCAAACATTCTATCTTCTCTGATATACTGGTTTCCAACTTCTTCAGTTCCTCTGACTTATCTTTTGATTGCTTTCTTATACATGTAAACTATGACTCAGAAACAGTGATTTCTTTATAATCCTTACATGAATATCCATTTGCTTTGAGTGAACCTTTTTATTTTTTGATGACTCAAACATTACTGAATAGTGTCTATTAATCCTCTGAACCAATTCAATCTTGAAATGTTCAGAAATGCCAAATACTGCTAGATAAAGAAGACTTTCTTTCCCATACGTAACTTCTTGTGCTATTTAAATGTTCTAAAAAAAAAACTGGTAAAAATCATGATACATCATCATTTGATTTGTATGATCTGTGTTGATATTTCATTTCATGAAAAAAAGTCACTAACACTGGCCTGAGATGGATTTCTTGTCCTTGGTAAAGATATTCTCCCTAGATCTATTAGTTTGTTACACAAACAACTGTTTGCAATGTGTTTATCTCCTTTGAATTCATGGATCAAGTTTCGATACTTTGGATCTTACGATCATTTTTGATTGAAGGTACACTTCCCCATACTTTTGTAAATGCTTCAACATATTCGATAGACCACAAGCACTGTGCTAACTGAGATTGATGATGTGAATCTGATCAAAAACTATCTTAATTTACCCACAACTACGAAAACAATCAGTAAATTTATAAAAAGATAACCTGGTGTTAAAAGTCATCACATTATCTTTAACAAAAAACCAACTTACACTGAAGGAAAGTCCATGATAGTTGTAAGAACACTTAAAATTACTACAGTTTAAGGGTTTTTCAAGAACTTTGATACTTTTTAAGGGTTTTTTGAGGCTCATAGTCATTTTTAAGGGTTTTCAAGAAAGACATTGAATTCAAGGGTTTTTCAAGATGTGTGACGCCTTGGAAAGCTTATTATTGAATCAATAAAGATATAATAAGCAAAGGGTGATATTTTAAATGAAGGTTCTTTTGAGGTCTCTTGGTGTAATTGGAAAGATACTCAACCAATTCTGAGAAATTGGTGGACTATTCAAAGGTGCAATACAGAAAATTAATTTATATGAATTTTTGAACTTCAGTATTTCATTGTCAATTACACCAGTTTTATTCAATTCCATTGTTTTACTTCTTTTCAAGTAAAGAAGATAAAAAATTATGTAAAGGAACTAGCAACAATATCTTCCCACCTACAGTCCATTCATGTACACAGTTACTAATTCAAACAGTCAAGATAAGACATAAGATATCATAGATGTGCTTGGATTCATATAACATTTATAACTGTAAATTTACCTGTGACACATTCACTATGGACTTGACATTGATGTCAAAGGTACTGAAAAGAGAAACAAATTAGTACTTTAATGAATATATTCATAAAGAAGTACAGTTATATTTTCTCGTGACATTTCCAGATCATTGAAATGAGAATAAAACATTACAATCAAAGGGGCATATTAACATTACTAAGTGAACTAGGACTGTTGTCCCAAGGCCGGAAGGCTAAACCACCCCCTCCCCTCCTCCTCCAACAGAGTTATTCGTAGAATAACAAAATTTTTATATTATCACCCATTAACATAAAAACAAATGACGTCATTTTTCAATGTCATGTTTGATTTGCGAATGCAGTGGTGTAAGAAACTGTTAAATATATGTCAAAATTATTGCACTCTTTGATTGAATTTTAGGGATTTATTTCGATCGGTTTTTTTTTTTATGTTGTCAATCCGTAACACGAAAATCAGAGCATACTCTTGAATTAAACCCTCTTGTGTTTTTTATTTAGAGTACGTTAAGAATTTTTGGGGTACAACTTGTTAACAACCACTCATATAATTGGTGAAAAGTTAGTGTTAGTCATTTAAGAAACTAAATATATTCATTAAGTGATACAGGCTAAGGGATATAAATGCATGATGACATGGAACATATTTTAAGCTGAGAGTAATCAATATGATGAATCTGATCATGTCTATCATGCAAGGGTGGCCTCCCTTGCTGCAGAAAGCTAGAACGAGCAGTTCGGGGAGTTGGGGGTTATTTATCAGCCTTATTGATAAGAATATAGACTCCATGATTTCCATCTGGTTAAATGTTTCCTCATCAAATAAATCCAAAATGCTTTCGTCCTCAAGTTGTTAGAACATTTACTTTGTTTTTATCAAATTCTGCACAATGAACAGTAATAAACTGACATCTCTTTTCATTTTTCAAAATTAACAATGACTCTGAGATGAGATAAAATGAATAAATCAAGACAATTCTTGTGAAGTTCAGATGACAAAGATAAAGTTAAGAGATACCATCCAAATGCAAGGGACTCTTTTTACTTGTCACAAATGAACATACAATGAATCCTATACACTATATCATGGCTTAGATGAATGGTCAAGATTTATCTGAATGAAATGATAACCAGTAGCTTACAAAGGATTTATCTGAATGAAATGATAACCAGTAGCTTACAAATCTAGTTCTTCCTTCTTCACTTCCATGAATGGTGCATTCCATGCCGCTCCAGCATTGTTCACCAGGAGATCAATGGGACCAAGTTGTTCTATGATTTTCCTTGATCCATCCCAATCTGCTAAATCTGCCTGCACAATGTGCATGCTGGGTACCTGTAAAAAATACCATTTCCAAAACTTTTATGAGTAAATCACAGTATGTGAAGATATCACAGGTTCCCTAAACTTTGGGTGACACACACAGGTAAGGCAGGGAGTCCAGGACTCAAAGCATCAGAGACCTGACAATATCTGTATCATGTTTACTTGACAATGCTTGTTAATGGTTTGAAACACTAATGTTTTTGAGATCAATCAGAAGGCAGAATACCAAAATTCAATAAAGATTCTTCCACAATCTATTGAGAATGTTTTAGTGATATGGGAAGATAACTGAATATAACTGGTTTTCACATCCCATCCAAAAATCCTACAAAAAAAAGTATGATGATATTAACTAATGTTATTATGTAGTTTTATTTTCGGAAGTGTAGAACACTTTACAATTATGTAGTGTTTGTTTCCTGATTCAGATTACCTGTATCAATTGGGGAAATATTGCAACTGTACATATGTGTTTTCTTAAAAATTAGAAACTAAAAACAGAACCAACACTCCAGTCATTTCAAATAGCAGTATGGAAGTACAATTTTGCGGCTCAAGAAGGTTAAAGTTAGGTAAACACTGAAACATTATGGATACATCACATTTTGACATCATAATTATCCTAGGACTACTGTGATTAGCTGTGTTATTCTATAATTAATGGCAGTGTATTAGCTTATATTCAATTGTATCTAACACATAGTTAATGTTTTCACATATAAATGCTAGAAACTTTTTAAAAATTAGGTATTCTGAATAAGAATTGAAATTAACAAGAGATCTAGCAGTCTAGCAATTTCACTAAATAGTGCACATAACAAAAATTTTGAGTTTGAAATCTTCTGTCAGTGTTCATTGTCATTTTCTGCAGACCAACTACAACATTGGTTCTCATGTCAAATACACTAGATATGTCGCAGCAAAATGTAATGGTTTACTTATAATCCTGTAGAATCATTGGGCACAAATTTCCAACCTGTCACTCCATAATCTGATCTCATGTACATTATGGATTCTGTATCATACATACAATGTATGTATGTGGACCAGGGAATTTGGAATATATAGCAAAGTTTGTCCCTGTGGGCTGACTCACTGTTTAATAAAAAAGGAAGTTCATTGTGCTAAATAAAGTAGAAGAATAATTTCAAATTAAATTAATCATTGATTCAAAATTAAACTCCTGCTATTATACCAAAACAAAATAACTGACTTGGTTGACCACACAAAAATGTCTAACTTCTGCACATGAGCAGCATATTATCAGCACATGATAAGTAAGCTAGAAATATATGCAAATTAACTTTTCCACATAAGCAGCAAGTTAGTTTGTGTTAGTGAAGAACTTGCTCACCTTAATGCTCATGTGCGATTATTTGTGGGCCCTCATTTGGGGATTTCTGGGAACACTGGGAAAGAATTTGATCTTCCTGTCATGTGAGTTTTATTTCACACATCAGCTTAAACTGGTATATTGTACATGCCCTTTTTCTGCTCTTGTGGGCATTAATTTTCTCATAGAAGAAACATGCTCACAAGAAATTAAAGCCTTGTTTGCAAGTGAAATATTGGAATCTCGTGTGCATATTCCAAGCAAATTTTGGAATAGGAGCTTCTTTATTGACAATGGACAATGTTAATGGATACTAGTGTGATACGTGAGAATGATAGATGGGAAGTACACATACATGTATTAAAGGTTTTATAATCAATTTTTGTAACAGTGATACAGTTATACTGCTACTAATCTAATAGTACTCACCTCAGACTTCAAAGAGTCCAGACCCTCTTTGGTCTTACTCAGAGCATATGTTTCTGCACCGCATTCCACTAGTTTCTTTGCAATCTCTCGCCCAATGCCTTTGTTATTAATGAGAACAACAAAAAGAATTTTGTGTTATGTAATCATCAGTAAAAGGGATGCAAATGAAAATTTATAATTGTTGAAAGGGAATAACTCAAATAACAACAGAGGAACATTAACATAGTGCCGACAAGTATTTTTTAAATCTGTCTTTTTTTGTTTTAATTTAAGGTTAGTTGTTACAATCAAAATAAACAATGAAGCTGTGCCAACATGTAAGTATATTGTCAGTTTTTCGAAAATTCATCTTTCCTTAATGTTGTGTACCTATTTTCTCGAATAATGCTTGTTCCATCCAAAAAGAAACAAAACGAAAATGTTTCTACAAAAATGTCAATAATTGTATCATTCTCAACACGAGCTGCATTGGTGTGCATTCAATTGCAGCCTTCACGACAAAAACAAAATAAACCAAACAAAATATCAGAGAAACTTGTCAGATCAACCAATAGACAGATATAGGCACATTATACACGTTATATATAAATTTGCATGTTCACTAAAGAACCATAATTAGTTTAGACTCTTTGCAAACTATCAAATATATCTCTTCTGATTATGTCTTTTGGATTTGTGTGGTGAGACCTATACAGGAAGCTCTGCAGTGCAACATCCGTACGCTGTATGGTGGCAACAAAGAAAATGTGAGTCTGGTAAGCCTTTACAAATATATACTGTTGTGTCTTGTTCTTTTTAAGAACCATGACAAACTCCACATTGCACAGTATGTACAACTTTATTCATCTATATCTAGGCAAGACCTTCTATACAAAGAGCAAAGCATCCAATCTAACTACAATGCATCTACAATGTCCATAATGCAGAGCCTAACCAATTAATACAGATTATCAGGTATCAGACTTAAACACCAAGACTTCCGAGACTGAGACAGCCAGTGACCTTATGATTATGGTGAACGTTAATCCAATTAACTGTTAGTTTGAAAATACTACATATACATTTGTAGGTGCTACATCTAAGACAAAGAACAACTGTCATTGATCGGGAAAATATCATACTTTCTATTACTGCAATAAATAATCTTCCTAAGGTTTGATTTCTGCAAGTTTTGAATTTACAGTTAAAAGATTTAATTCAATGCCTCTTGTCGGTGGTGTAACATATTTCTAAGTTATTGATATTGAGTTTGTATCTATTGGAAAAGATCTAATCGAAACGGTGCATTTTAAGAAATATTTTGTTGTTTTATAGACATATCCTTTTTCCAAACACAACAAATTTTCAATTTACTATTTTACTAAAGAAATATGATTATCCATAAACCGATCTTCAAGTGTTGTTTCTTGACAAAAGTTATAGCATGCCAAAGATTTTTTTTCAAATCGACCATTAAATTTAAAGTATGAGTTGTTTGTAAAGATAACACACATCATAACAAGAAGGGAATAAAAATTAGAAGAAATGATCCAAATTATTAGAGTGTTATGATATATATATATAGTATTTGATATACCAAAAAAGGTTGTTATTATCATATTTGCTGTTTTTAAATTTGTTGTAATCAATTTTACTTCTACTCAATGTTCAAGTTTTATTAAAATCTGATGCATTAAAACAGTAAAACATTAGCTCTTATGAGACATATAACAATAAAAGACATGCATATTTTCATAAATAAGACACACAATACAGTTTATAAAACATCACGACATTCTGTTTATGGATGTTTTGTGTGCTGTGTTTACATGTGTTGCATCTGCAGAGTGGCCCGTACCAGCTGTTTACGAGTGTTTTTGTGTGAGTGTATTTGTTGTTCTGAAGTGGCCTAGCATGGCATTTCATATTTTTGGTGCTTGGTGATCTAAAAATCGTTTTCCATATGTTGTGGTCCTAACATGTGACATGTCTGATGTGTTGTATTATGGGAATGTGTAGGATTTTTCTGTAATGTTGATAAGATCTTGCAGGTCAGTGGATGTTTGTGTGTGATCTTGTAAGGTAATTTTGAGCGGTAGAGTAAAATTTTGTATCTGCTGTCTTATTTGCATCATATTGCAATTACTAGATGGCAAAGTAAACATTGTATTCGGCTGTCGTATGATTTCAGACTTTTTAGGCCTCATATAAAGTGATGCAAGCTGTATGTCTGTGAGGTAAAACTTGTTCATTCGCAATTCTACACCCCAGTTTGCTACAACTATGTTTACACATGGGTCTGGTGATAGTTGCCAAACTTATCCTATATTTACATTTTATTGTGACAGTTTTGTTCAAAATTTCAAAAAAAAATGTCACGAAATGTACAGCGTTACCTTTCCCGGCACCTGTCACGAGTGCTCGCTTCCCCTGAAATGAGATTTCCATTTTGTAAAGGAGACTGACCTAAAACCGCAGGCAAATGCAGACGAATGCGTTCCGACAGTGTCGTCAAAGTGTTTGTAGGTACTCCTTTTTGGTAAACATTTGTTTAACTCTGATTAGAATCAGGGTCTGTGTGGTGTTTTAAGGAAAAAAGAAAAGGTGAAGCTTTTGGAAGACACAGATTAATAGAAAAATGCCTTGACGCTGGAGTTGACTGTCTACAACAAACTTGCAATATGTTTTTATTTTCTTCAGAGGAAAGAAAGACTGTAATCAAGTCAAAATAAAACGAAAGAAGATCATCACAGTAAGTTTACAATAACACATTAGTCACTTACTCTAAACTGTTTTTAATTCGACACATTTTGACCTTGTGTCAAGCTTATGAACTCGCTCATGTCACAGAATAAAATCAACATGTCAACATCCGATGATCCGATAATCATCGACAGTCACCTGTGGGGGTTAGTTATACCTAGACAAAAAACTTCAATCTGTACATGTGAATTCAACAGAATATATTTGTATTCAAAAACTTTAATCTGTTTTTGTGAATTCAACAAAACAAAATATATTTGAATTATCTATTTGACCAAATAGGTGTCGACTTGACCAAATTAGGGTCGAGTTTAACAGGTGTCGACTTGATCGGGTGTCGACTTGGCTGTCATTCTTAGCACCGTGACTGTAAATTGAGAAATAAATATCAAATTATAGCTATCAAATAAGAAAATAAGGGCATAACCCTTTTAAAAAGTTATAACAGTTTTTTAAATGATATCTATCTAGATCTAAATTGCACTCAAAATTTCAAACATCAGTACATGTATATGTGTAATCCCTTCTGGGATTCCACCTTGGGACTCATTTATGTCGGAAGTTTGTAAATTCATAATGTCCCTCAGCAGGTAATCACAATTACATTTACATCAAATTAGATATATACCTTTATCATAAAGTACATTACTGGGAGACGAAATTAATACATTTCAATGTAATGAAGGTTGGGACTGAATTCAAACCCAAATTGTACGCATGTACACATATTTATGGTGTGATAAATGTATTAATACAAGGTCTCAAAGAATTCTTTCGAACTTATTACAGCAAAATCATAATGTTGTTCAGAGATACAGGAGTTTTCCTTTGTACCTATAAAAATGAAGCATTTCAGTGCAGTTACAAAAGTAAAAATTTAATAATATAAAAAAATATACATATCTCTTTCTTTAATGTTTACAGTATCACCTATAAAGATTGAGAGAAAGAGGTTGGACCAATCAGAACATGTCTCCATCAACAAACTCTACACTAGCAACCTGTTTTGGATGATGTAGCTGTGTTGCTCGTTATTGATGATATTAAATGACCTACAGTCTACACATATCCTAATTAACATTAACAGAAAAAAGTTTTGCCAATGTTTGTCATTGCAACAAATTTATGTGATAAGTATGTGATGTTGGCTGGAAGACTTTCATCAGTTTTGATGTTTTTCTTCCGCTTTGCCTGGCAATCCAGATTCACCCTACCAAGCATCCTTGTAACAGCATGGACACTTAACATTCGAGTGAGAGTAGAGATTGAATTTCAAAATGTAGGCTGAGATATATCCAGAAATTCAATTGTTTATTTTATTGATACATTTGAATGTAAGTTATAGCTGACTGTCATAATGTAATCACTTGAAAATTTGTTTTTACTTCACATTCCGTCCAAAGAAACTGTGATATTTTAGTTACAATGAGTCGAGGTGTAAGAGACTTGCGTGACCTGATATGTGTTTCTCGCTTAACCTTTCGGGACAGTGATGATGAAGAGCCCCAATTTCTCACTGACGATGAAGTGGTAGCCAAAGAATTTGATCAGTTGTCAATCAGTAGTTCTGACTCGGTGGGAGGGGTAGAATCTACAAATGGAGGGAGGCATATATCCCCTGACTCTGGGTGTGTTACAAATGGCAGCACACCTCCAGAATTGCCAGTGGAGGAGGATACACACTTATCCACAACACCGGTTGTTGTTAAGTCTCCACCTGTCCCTACCAAAGTTGGCAGAACCAGAAGGAAGAAAAAGAGGGTTCACAAAGTACTAAGTACAGAACCCACTAGACATGAACTACCAAAACCACCAAGAATTCCTCCATTGCGCTCACAATATAAAACAAACTTTAGTTCTGACAATGATTCAGATGTAGACATGGAGTCACAGCCTTTGCAGAGATATGGTTCACAGATAGCCAATTCTAGGAAGTCACAGGCACAGGGAAACTTTGATGAAGTTCTGTGCTACATGGATGCTACTGTTGTCTCCAATTGGTTGGAAAGAGCCAACAGGATGGTAACAGAGATAACAAGCTATTGTAATAGTGAAGACAACTTTGTAACATTTGCACATTTTTGGTTTTCTGGTTTTGAAGATGTCCAGAAGATTGAATTGTTTGATTTAGAACATAGCATTTTAGTTGAGGAAATGAGCTTTGCGTTTGCTGTAGGAAAGGACCAGGGAAAAGTGAATCAAAGAGACATCAATAACTTTATTAGAGCCTTGTTCCGGGAATATCCTGACAAATTGCTTAGTGCAAAGGGACCCAATATGTTCTTGAACCATTTGGATGTTCTGTCATCACAGAAACATACTCAGTATAAAAAGTTGTTGTCAGATGTCAAATGTTCTACCAAAAACAAACAGTATGCCCAGTGGATACTGGCCACTCGTTCATTTGCCTTAGTCAGTGTGTGGTCAGCAGTAGTGAACTTTTACCGCAACCTACTAGGGAAGGTATCACCCCCAAGGCCACCCTCCAGTCGCCTGAGTGTAGAGGAGGACATCAACCTAACCAGATTAGGACAGGCCATCAGACTGGGATTTGTGGATGTGGTGCACTACTACTTTACGGAAGGTCATATCAAGCCGCACTACATTGATACACATGGCCGTACCTTCATCTTTTCTGCTGTCATGTACAACCAGTGTGATGTGCTGCACTACCTCATCAACAGGGTAAGTTTTTTACCAAAAATATATACTACCGGTACACTTAATCTCATCACTCGGATATGCACTGTAAGCTGTATTTTCTCATCAACAGGATAAGTACTGAAACTGTATTTCCTCATTGGTCTAGCTCTTCAATGGGGTAAATACTAAAGTTGCACTTCCACATTCACAAAGTATATATACCGGCATAATGGGAAGTTTTGAAGCTGTCCTTTCACAGCAATAGGCAAAGTACTGAAGATGTACTTCTTCATTAACAAGGTACTGCTGGTTCTGTCGTTTATAGAAAATCAGTGACAAAGTTGTACTTTCTTACCAAAAGGGTCAGTACAGTATCTCTTCTTATCAGAATTGTTTTTATTACTTGCCTTTACATATGTAGCTAACAGGTATTCTTGCTCTATAACACTAGCAACAATGTCATCAAAACCCACATTTGATCGTACTACATGTATCGCTTATCAAAGTAAATAAAGGAACGTAGAAAGACTAATTTATAGAGACAATGACTGTCAAACAGTGACAATAAAAGCATTTTATAGGAAACACTAAGAGTGTTTTAACTTGTACCTAGATATTGAAGGTCATTCCAAAGAGCCTTTAATTTTAGAAGGAAAAAATATTCATTTTATTTTGCTGTTTTTAATACTAATGTGATCCTACTTTATTTCAAGTGATTTAAAAATATTGAAAATTTATGCACGTATTAGGTGAAGCCTGCAATAGATGTGAACCAGGCAGCAGACACTGGAAACACTCCTCTTCATGCAGCAGCAAACACTGGCAATAATCGCCTGGTGGAGATTCTGTTGCGATGTCCCAACATCAGCGTGAACTCGATTAACCCCCAGTGTGAGGATGCTACACCTCTTCACCTTGCAGTCATGCATGGTATTGATTATTGTATATAATTATAACAAAAACTGATCTACATGAGATGTGAATTTAGGAAAATAATTGACATCCTGGATAGTCCAGGGATTACACTAATTATCACTCCCTGCACCCCTGCAAAATAGAAGGCACAAGGGAAGTCATTTGAATGACTGACCAATCACAGACTGATATGCTCCTTTGAAGGTTAATAAGGAGTGACACCTAACTTTAAAGCCATTGCAACATACTGTTACATGATCTTAAGATTTGTTTGATGTATTTAAAAAGATCAAATGTCTTCTCCTGTTATCCACAAGATGTTGCATATAGGACCTTCAATTTCACCATGAAATTTTTCAGGGGTGCAGATAGTGAAAGTGATCATAACCCCTAGAGTATTGAGGATGAGTAATGATGGTAATAACTTATAACATAGTCACATTTTCATAATGATATTTTATGTTTGTATCGGGCCTTTTGATGTAAAGACTGGTGAATATCATTATGCTTACCACATACTTGTGTACTTTTAATATACAACATAGTTTTGACCCAAAGCAGTTGGACTACACAAACCATGGATATGTATACTGTACACGATCTTTTATAGGAAAGTAATCTTTTTTTTATTTAATCATGTTTAATATTTGCTTTGCAGGTCACAAAACTGTTGTTGAAATGCTTGTTAAGGCCAAAGCAGACTTGTCTCTGAAGATGGGAGAATTGAAAGCAGAGGACATTGCTAAGCAGTTTGGTAGCTTTTCTACATTAAAGGTGCTAAGAGATTCCTGCTGACCTTATTAGCATGCTCAATGCATTATGTGTCTTATTGCCGATATGCCAAGCATTTCATGTAGTGTGAAAAATCAGTGGTCCTCGGCATTATATGTTGGTGACAAGAGAACAAGCAATTGTTCACTCTTCAATGTTTGTGGACATTTTTAAAACACAAAGTGTGGAAGGAAAGCACTATTTATAACTTGTTTGTTGACAGTTTATATTTTGTCAGAATTTTTGTATCATGACTGCCATGTTTGCTATATTTCTGTACTTCATTTCATAGACATATTCAATGAACTTACACATAGACACAGAACAATCAACAACCTATCATATTCAAAATAATGTCTGAAACAACAGATGAAATCTAGTTTTACTGGAGAACTCGTTTATTTATAGAAATCTTTGGATTAAATTTTTAAACAGATTACATTATTGTACTGAGTGCCGACAAACTGTCAGTAATATCAATAACTTTATGATAATGTGCACTTGGAACTTAATCTACAGAAAACAAAACATTAACATATGATATATTTTGGATAGATTCATGTGCACTTGATAATGTTGTGGATATGAACATATTTTACTGAGGTAATGTTGCGTTATAGCAATGAGAATTTTAGAATGACTTGATAATTAGGATGTTTTGAAGGACTGTGTGAGTTCCATGAATATTTGATGTTCTTAACATGTAAATAGATCATACACTAAGTATTTATTCTGTCACAGAGTGTAGCACAGCCCTCTGTCACAGAGTGTAGTACCGCTCTCTGTCACAGAGTTTAGTACAGCTCTCTGTCACTGTGTGTAGTACCGCTCTCTGTCACAGAGTGTAGTAACGCTCTCTGTCACAGAGTGTAGTACAGCCCTCTGTCACTGAGTGTAGTACAGCTCTCTGTCACAGAGTGTAGTACAGCCCTCTGTCACAGTGTGTAGTACAGCCCTCTGTCACAGAGTGTAGTACCGCTCTCTGTTTTTAATCATTTAAGAAATTTGCATTCCACTGTTTCTGATTCAGAATCAGTGAGATGCATTACATTATAACAATAGTCATTTTGTGTGCATTGTAATTCTTAAAACTTCATCCCTCTCTTAAGTAAATGCCCAATTCCAGAACCAGATTCATCAGAATGGAGACACATGACAACAAATTTATTCAAAAGCAAATCGGTCAGCTTAACGCATTTAAAATGCACATATTAAACCTTGGAGCTTTAGAAAGCATTGCATAATCATTTTTCATCAACAAGAGTCATAATGTATTGTACCTGGTAGTTTTTAGTAAATCTGAATTAAAACAGACCATATCTGGTATGAAATGCCTTTGATACCTTGAATTATATATTGATCTGTTACAGTTATATTTACAAACAATGTTTTGTTTCCTACATATATATTCTTAACATTGATATAAAATGTATGGAAAGTTTTCTGACATTTCTCAAACCATGGTGACCTCATTTTATCATAATTTCATACCTACCACTGACTGATCAAATTTAGAAAAAAAATCTTAATATAATTTATTAACTTTGAAAAGAATTTGTTTTCTGAATACATGATGTGAAACAGCATTGGTGCTTTGTGTGCTTTATTGTCATAATATTCGGATGGAAGTAAATATTTATTTTCAACTTACTGTGCTTACATGTTTTAGATATTGAATTCATATACTAAACAAATTTGGCAGAAAGATAATGAAAATACATTGTACACTCTAATATTGTTTGTTAGATGAAAGATATTGTCAGAAATAACTGGTAAAATAATTACCAATGAAGTTTTGAAAAATGCAAGGATGCATTTACATTAAAATGAAGGAATGTAATAAAGCTCACTACACTTAACCCACATAAGTTCTGGGTTGAAAATCGCTTTTAAACTATTTTTGCATCCATTTATACAGTAAGGGGAGAGTCATATGCAATTAATCTTTCGTGTGATTGGTCTTGGTAAGTCAGAATATTATGTAATTAGAGGATATAACTTACTGTTTGGAGAAATCATACTATTATTTTTTTGCCCTGCAAGTAATTTTGAGGAAACAATAAAAGTGTAGTTGCACTATAGACCTCACAGATCCCAAGTGGTACTGTGTTAGCACTAGTCAGCTGATTTCAGACATACATGTATGTAATCACTGAGATTTGTTGAAGCCCATCAAACCACAGGGGCATGTCAAAATAGATTTTCAAATTTAGATTTGCTTCAAAGATTTACAGAGTCAGTGATTTGTGGTTTGGGTAGATTTGAACTTTAAAGTCTATTGCCACATGTCTTTGTGATGAAACTCTTACTGTTTTGAGGAATACAGGTACATCATGTATGTACTCCTTATCTTTTAGCTTCTGTGATATATCGATTGTAAAACTGCTCCAGGAGACAAGAATTCTTTTATATAATAAAGTGTTTGTTATATTGATGTATGGTATTTTGTTGTGTTGGATGTATGACGCAGGCTCTGTCACAATTTGGTCCTGTGGGTTATCATGCCTTATATCTATTGTCAATACAGAATGACCGATTTGCTTTCTGTTCGCTACTAATTGAAGTTTTCAATGAATAACACATTCGTGGGTATTTACAAACTTTGATGTTTTTGATAGGTGTTTGACTATCTCCTGTCTGGGTCTCATTTAGTTGTCGATTTTACGTCATATATTTTATTTGAGTGATCTCCCTTTGAGCTGGTGTCAGAGTTGCTTTCACTTCGCGGTGCTGACTTTAGTCGTGTTTCTTATTTAACGTGTTAATTAATTCTTCCTTAATAAGTTATAAAATGGACTGACATGTAAATGTTTTCTGTTGAAGAGTTAAGAGTTTAAAGAGTTAAGGAGGACATCAACTTTCGACGGAGATGCGCCGAATTACCCAACCAAAAATATGCACAACTGTTGCTGGCCCGCCACGTCACATTAGTGAGAACTTGTTCTCCCGTCTGTGAGCTGCCGTGTCAGCCTAGTGAACAATTGTTCTTCCTCGGGTGAACCGTTGTTTCATCGTAAAGAGAACTTGCACTTTCGATGATGAACTCTCCGATCATCTTAAGGAGACGTTGCACCACTGAATCATTGTAGAGAGAACCGGAGCTTCTGGTGATGAACTGTGGTATCACCTTAGTGAGAACCTGTACTGCTATTGATTAAGCGCCCTAACGAAAACCAGAACTTACGTTGGCGACCCATTAAAACCACCTCATTACATCACGCTACCGAGAATTTGAACCCGTGTTGTTGAACCGCCTTAGCGAAAACTTGTACTTCTCCATGTGAACCGCCATGTCACCCTGTCAGAACTCGTACATTGTTGAGAATCATCCCATAATTCCCAAGTACCACTTTAGTGGTGATGCGTACTTATTCCGCTTTAACGAATGTTTGTTGTTTCAAGTTTAAATTCAGATGTTTTCAAACAAATGAACATGTATTATTGATTTTCATTTTTTTTGTAAGGACTAAGATGTGTTTGAAATGTGTAAATAGCTATTGAGATCTGTGTCCTTTATGAAAAATACAACCATACAATTCCATATTTAGACGACAAATAATAAAGGAAGAAGAAATATCCTCTAATTGCCTGGGAATGAAGTACTGTTGGATATCTCAAAAATTAAATCATCCTTTGTCCGTATCGATTGAATCCTTGAGATGCACTAATTACACTGGTGTTGAGAGTTTGAACGCATTATTGATTACAGCACCATTCATTCCCAGCACCCGACCACAGGCTTCTTATAATTCTGTATTTTGTGGCTTAAGTATATTTACTATTGCTTTTAGTGAAAAAGAACGGCACTAATGAAAATAAGGGACAAATCCTTTCGAACTTCTCCGGACCTGTGTTCGATCCTTGTGAATGCAGAGACGTTAATAATATAAAATCAATGTAGTGGTTATGAATACAAATCCCGAAAGTCATAACTGTTATATAAAGTGTATCTGAAGAATTATTCAATCAAAACCAAAACGCACAACGGACATTTATGTTACGGTTAGATTTCAGATACATTGTTATTAATCTAGGTACATACAATTTTCCCATTATTCTATGTCAATATCATACTAATCGGCTGAAACTCTATCTCAGATCTGGTGAAACCTTAATGCGATAGTTGTAATTGTATCCTAACTAATTAACTATTAACATTCGTCCGTCAGTAAAATCTCCTCTACAGGACGAATACTTTTGCCTGCCTGCTTTAACTTCTTCACAGAAATGGCGAAAAGTTTATTTCCCAAACCTTGACGAAATGTTCTGCTTGAAATTAAGCTAGAATTTTCAGTTATTTTGAAAATCATGAAGATTTATCAGGGATAAAATATTTTTCCTATACTAATGTGGTGTCAAACATTAACGATCTTGAACCACATCGTGATATATTGAAATGATCGTTTTTTCCAATACTTTTCAATTATGAATGATAGTGGTTTGGTTCTGAAAACAATTATTCGATCTCTTACATCGGTGTGTAAATAAATCATACCAATATAATACTTACGGCGATAACGAGACAGAAGTAGGATCAATGATTCTATTTAAACCACAGACGAAGTGTATTTGACAATAGAACATGAGGACAGCTGGCTGTGTATGATTGCACCTTGACGAAGCAGTTATGTACTTCATTGCGCTGGTCCTGTCCTCTCTGACCGGTGAGTTATTTTACTCTTGCATTTATAAGTTGATAGCATATGATTTTTTTTTCTGAAGTGCAAATTCAACGTTCATGGAACATTCTATTTACCATATATTATACGTATTTTTTAAACTTACTTTCATCATTTTTAAGTCACATGTATCATTGAGGATTGAAGAGATCATTCAAAGTCAACAATGTATACAAGACATCGCTGGATCCTTCCGTTGTATCTATGTATGTATCTGTCCCTAGAGTATCGGGGACATATTGGTGCTTCACTTTTGATACATTATATTAATGTAAACTTCTTGTTGATTAACTTTAACTTCTGATAATGTTATATCTTGAACACAATGTAAATCCTTATCTAAACTCAAAATAAATAAAATGTGGTGAAAAAGGAACAGATTGAACGATTAAAAAAATTATTACGGAAACTTGAATATTAATCAGATAGGGAAAGCGTTTTCTGTTTTATCGACATTCTCAAAAATGAGAGCAAAATGAGAACTAGACTTCTTATTACGAAACCATTTTGTATACAAACTTTTAAACTAATGGCAGTCATTCTGTACGTAACTTATAACCATGGTTTTCAAATCAGTTGTTACAGTAACCAATTGCTCCTTAGTGTTCCATACATACCCATAACTATACTATCACTTACATATACATTACAATGATATTTTTACATTTTTTTTTCAAAACGTTTGCATCTTTTCAACAAAAAAAAGTACAGTATTTTTCCGAAACGGATAGTGCACATTTTTCAAAATATGCATTGCACTTTTCAAAATATGTAGGACACATTTTCAAAATACAAAGTGCAATTTTCAAAACATTTATTGCACTTGTAACTTCTTAACTTTTTCAGTAACACGATGTGATATACGAGTTTATACAAAGAGTATAGCCTGTGCTTATTAAAACACCATTACTTAGCATGGTCATCGGTATTCAGGCTGTAACCAACCTATTAATTGTTGCCATCTTTTAAGATCTATTCCAAAGTACTCCTGTACTTGATCTGCATCACTTGATCTATAACTATAAAGATATGTACAAATCATTGTTAGTATTCATGTCTTTTGCAGTTTTCACCAATCAGAAATGTTCTTTGAAATTCACCAATTTATTTGTTCAGTCGCATATGAAACAAATGCTGACTAAGTTTGATTTACAGAAAACTTTTTGTAAACTTTAGGGGTTTCTTTGATCTAGTGTTTGATAACAGTTTCGTAAACAACCCAAATAACGATAAAACGGGTATAGCGGCTAACTTATCACGGCACCACCGTAACGTCACAACTCTCTGACATCACAAAAAAACCACCAATACTCCTCAACTGTTTTTAGCAGTTATTAACATGTACTTTATGATTAGTTTTGCTAGTTGCTTTTCCTTTAGAATTATCTTAAAAAGATCAAAGAATGGTAAACCATTTGTTATCATATATCATAAAATAATATCGGTATTCTGTCATACATGGGAAATGCAGTTATGTACATGTTTCTTAATGAAAACCATTAGATGTCCTGTCCTTGTAAGTTAATTGTTAGGTAGCTTAATCGCTGTAAACAATATCTTGTCTTTTCAGTAGTGCACCACGTGACATCCAGTTCTGCAAAATTTCGTCACATGATCGGCTTTACGGCAAACAGGTTTATGGAAAATAGTACTCTGCAGATAAATATACTTAACCCTAATACGAACACCACGAACGTGTCTTTACTCTCTGATCTACACTATCCATTTTTTGAATATGATTATCAAATTGATCCAGAATACTTCAAAACAATTACTATACCTTCGAT
This sequence comes from Ylistrum balloti, assembly GCF_031769215.1. NCBI lineage: Eukaryota > Metazoa > Mollusca > Bivalvia > Pectinida > Pectinidae > Ylistrum > Ylistrum balloti. Next base: position 1,208,586 of record NW_026781979.1, on the reverse strand, counting down.
GCTTGCGGTCAATGAATCTGTGAAATGTGCCAAAGGAATCCTGATAAACTCCGACCACCCCATAATTGTCTATGGGAGCAACAGGCAGTCGGGCTACATGGACGACTCGATGGATGACTTCCTAGGTATTCCACAGAGAGCCCTCGGAAAACAGTACTTTGTTGTCACTGGCTTAAAGAGGCCACAGATACTGGTTGTCGGCCTTGCCAGGAACACATTTGTGAACATAACTTTGAAAACAAACGGCATCGTGTCATATCAGGGCAATACTTATCAATCAGGACAAAAGATAGAGGAAATGTTGAATGAGTATGAGACAATCAATATAGAAAGTACAGAAATCGACGTGGATTTGACAGGAACAAAGGTACGGTCAACCCAACCAGTAAGTGTATACAGTGGCAGCAAGTATTCGGGATCAAGTTATCTAACCGAACAGATTCCGTCTACAATTTCTTTGGGTATACATCACGTGACAGTGGCTAACGACGGGATACTGTACTACAACAGCACAATTGTTGCAGCATGCAAAGACATATCGGTTAATATCACATGTTCAGATGGTTCAGGAAAATTTGTTGTATTACCGCGATCTGGATCCTTTCTTCGAATGAGCCCTTCAAAAGCAACGTGCATAATATCGACTACCAAACCTGTCTTGGTAGCTATGGAAATGCACAGTATAGCTCAGGACACGTCCATGACCATCGTACAGCCAATGACGAGATTTCTTGGGGATCTCATGTTCTTGGTACCCTTTATTACAAATCACGTTCACCTGGTCGTAGTAAGCTATTGTTACACCTCCCTCAGTCTAGATAATGTGACCCTGAGGACGGTGAATATTGATGGGGACCCAAATATCTGTATAGGGCGTACAAGCATCAGTGGTGGCGTTCACGTCATAAGTAGCTCAGAAGATATTTTTTTTATCTCGGGGTATTTATGTGGAGCTACAGACTACAACAGTATTGCTTTCCCATTGGTTCCTTATCTTGAAAACAGAGTAAGTATGTTACATTGTGTAATATGATCGTTTTACCATGTATCTCATCCGTCATCACATTTAAGTAGATCTTCTAAAACACAATATTTCAACATGTATCCAGGCAATCTCCATCTTTAAAATTATCACAGCTCTGATATGTCTTTAATAAGATTTATAAAAGATTTCTCAGTTAACGCGAAGTAGAAATCTTATCAAATACGTGAAATATTTTAACCTAAATATAACCGGCACACATATTTAAGTATAGATGTGGATTTTTACATTGTTTACTTCGCACCCTTATGAATTTTATTCATAGAACTTTTAGTCATCAGATATAAAATTGTTTCAACCTGTTGACGAATTGGATTTTGACAATTCAACCCTAACACTTGAAGTTACAGGAAATCATATGTTTCTTGATATAAGTTAAAGTATAATGGTTCATATTTTATTTCAGCAACATGAGCAACATAGAAAACAATGCCAAGAAACGACAGGTAAGTGAGCGAGTTTCGTAAACCAGACAGCTCGTATTACGTGTCTTACGTCATTTCGTTTTACTTATTACATTATTTCCAAAACCACGCATGAAATAACCCGCTGACAGACCGTGAAATCGATGTACATGGAGGGAGCCTTTCGTTTACGTAGCTGTAACGAAACCGGATGAACCAATAAACGAACTACCCTGTTCATTTTCATCCCAGATCGTTGACTGAGTGGGTCCAAGCGGAATCAAGATGGCAACTCAGGTTAAAAAGTAAATAAATGCAGTTGGAACTTCTTGGAATTTTACAATGATCATTTGCTATTACAAAACTAACATCGGTACAAAGAAAGTGCAGATTCCGTTGTTAGATTCCATTGTGTTTTTAACGGTAGATGACCTCCGAAACTGACGACCAAACATAACACATAATGTAAGTAGTACCAGTGTAATCATTGTCCTTGGTAATGTATTGCAGCCTTTACAGTTCAAATGTTAACTACAAGAACTTGTTTGATCTGGTGACTTTCCATCTTATTAGATTGATACATTTATTTATTCTATTAATAAGTAAAGTAGGTTACCAATTACAGGTTTATAGAATAAAGTCAGGTGAAAGATTTGAGAGTGTTTTCCTCTGTACGTTGATTACGATATAAAAGGAACTGTACAGTATACTGCGAGAAGCTTATTTCATACACGGATAACAATGACAATCTACAGTAAAGATAATTTAAGAAATAAATAATTAAATATCTACTCAAAATATATGCCGTTTAACAAAATCAACTTTGCTAATGAAATGGGAAATCTTTCAGTTCTCATTTTGGATGTCTACAAACCAAACTTCAAATACATATTACTCTAGTTCTCAGTCAGCATACACTGCAAAAAGGAGAAAAAAAGAAACATGTATTAGAGTTGATTCAAACTGAATGTATAAAACCGTTTATGATATTAAGCCATTTACATATAATGTGTGAATTACAAACACAACCCATTTTATAAAATGATATCGGCTTCATTAAAGTGACTTCATATCAAATTCCTAGAACTTAATCAACCAAAAGTTGCATGTAATTGCATTGATTGGGAACATTCACATTTTCTGAGGAATTGAAAAAAAATTCTGAATTAGCATTTTCATCTTTATGATTAATTTCCTATTTTGTCATAAAATATTCATTGATTTATGTACTCATTCGATTAACAAATAATTTATAAATAAAATGACAAATATATTACTATTTCTATCAAAATATTTACACGGCATTTTCCAATGCTCATCATACTGGTTTGTTTGTGATGAAAAAATAAATAAGACGATAAAATCAATTTCATAATGATTTATGGCTGATGAGAATGTAAATACCAATGTTTTATACATATCTTAAAATGGTCTCTCAGTGACATGTATCCGGACTTATTTGATGCTCGTTAGTTTGCCTGTTGGTTCAATTGTTGTATACCTTGCTCTCATTTAAGAACGTGACATTATTTACTTGGATTGACCACTGTTTATTTGGCAAGTGTCGTCGATGAAGCAGAAGACGATTACTCTTCCGGAACACCTGCTTTTATTCTACTTGAACTTTTTCAGGAATCTCCGTGTAAATCTTTCTTTTATTCATATTTTGTCCCAGTTTTATAAGAATTTAAGTTTGAATCATGATTATGTTGCAATGTTGGTATATTCTTGCTGTTGTTTATCTTGTGTTGAAAATGTATAAAATATGCATTATATTTAGTTTTTTTTTCTTCTTTTTTTATTATTATTTTTATTATTATTTTTTTTAAAATTATTATTATTGTTATTATTTTTTCATTTTTTTTTTTTTTTTTTTTTTCATTTTTTTTCCCTATTTCTATTTTGCTCTTACTGAAGAAAGTAATGCTGTAACCATATAATTATCATTGTCGATTTACGAAAACATCGTGTCAGAAATAAAAAGTCTTCCAAATACAAATAGTCAAAGTGAAGTGTCAGGGAAAGTCTGTAATTCTATATTGGAATGAAAACACTGTATGAGTCTGTTCTTTTATGCGGAACAAAATCGTGCCACTTTAGTGCTGTTACATTCGGAAAGGCCCCCAGCACATCCTAATATTTCATTCAGGTCAACTGAGGGCGGTGCTTAGATTAATTTAAGGAGTTATATAATACCATTTGACTGAAATCTCGTTTCACATGAACTTTGAAATGACATCCCTGGACGCTACTTCATTCTACTTATGAATCCTACTCATATCAGTGTGAAGTGTCAAGAAGTATTAAGTATCTCTTTATCACATGTTACGACTAAGGTATTTAGCCCACAGTCTTTCTCACATAGGCTGAAACTTAACTGAAATGAGGCATTGTAAAGGGAACAGTTTCGGAAGGAAATGGTAGGTTAGGATAAAAATTTTATTTATCAGTTTACTTCTACGATCATTCATTGGCTAGCGATTTAGGAATCTCTACTAAAGATTTAAACTACGGATTAAAAAAGAAAATAGTAAAAGGAGCCTCTCCGATATACATACCAAGTATAACATAACCAATTTCTCACCAGTCGTTACTAAGCAAGTACATATATTTACTGTACGATATAAATCTCAATCTTTCAAGCGAAAACAATTTGCATCTTTATTTTCTATATAGTAGACATTGTTGATAATGTATTACATTAGCGTCTGTAAAACTAATTATTTGTAAATAAAATACCCATACTTAAATGATATTCCTTCATCATACAATTATTGTGATAAAATCATATGTTGTTATATATTTTCTACAATGATGTAACAAATATTCAGTCCTAGGTACTATCTACATATCCAGTTATACTCCTTACGCCACAGTTCCACGCTCCTTCCTACTATATAAACGTTTAGAACTTACAGCAAGGTTCCTGCTTGATTCTTCAGTTCTCTTATGATTATTATCAACTTCTTTGTTATTGTCAAAACTTAATGTACTGTAATCCTTTGTAATACAATAATACTACCCTGTAAGCATTCTCAGGGATGTTCTACACCGTACTGTAACGGTCTATTAATAGAAATAGTTTTGTGGTGTTCATGCTGGCTTTTTCACATTAACATGCATGCTATAGACTGCAGTTTGAAAAGTACAGCTGCAGATATATGTGTATACATGCATACTTGCATTTCGTATGATCGTTTCCCACTAACACTGTGCATAGAAACCATATATTCAAGACAGTATTACTATTAATATGACATTTTGACGTCATGTTGACCAGCGTTACGTCAAATCTTCAGAAGTCGGCGAAGTTAGCACAGATCCTTAATATTTTAAGATATCTGAAATTTAAATGTATAACCATTGGATAGTCGTTTAATCGTGTCACTACAATCTGTTACCTCTCCCAGCGCGCACTGGGAAAAGAAACGACAACTCTGACAGAAATTGTACATTTTGACGAGCGTAAAATGATAAAATAATTCTTGCAAAACGCCAGTTGATAACCTAGTGGTAGAACACTTTACCAGTCCACCTTTCACTGCTTTCCTGTTTTAAATGCCAGCACACTTTGTTACAAAAATATGTCTTAATTGTATGACGTGGTAATTCTGTCTTTCAGAATGGACGTCCAGTGTTACCAGAAATAGGATGACCACAAGCACGCATTCCGTCAAGATTGGGTCAACTGTGCAAGAGACTACCGAACAAACTTCAACTTCACTACCTGTTGTTTCTGGAATCATCACGACCGACATACCACGCCACAATCATTCAGGAAGCTCATGTAGGTGTGTATGTTCAAGTGGACATAAAAATGTTAACAGTTCTTTAACGAAATTGAGAAAGAAACTTTCTATTCCTCACAACATGACAAATAGGCACTTCCGGTCTCTGACATCAGCCGGAGATGACAGGTCATCCTCCAAGATGCTTGGTATTGCTGGATCACTGGTCATCGGGGTAGTAGTCTTTACTATTGTAATACTGGATAGCGACCAACTTGTTTGGATTGTCAGAAAAATAAAACGCATTTCTTGTAAAATCCATACTGGATAAGCCATTAGGAAAGATTTGACGCAACGCTCATCGTCCAAGACGAAAGAAAAAGAACGACATTATGTTCAAAATCACAACGATGAAAAATCTTAACATAAGACGGGCAACATATACAATAGCGACAAGAAACTATTAAAACTCATTTCGATAATGACCATCATTACAAAATCTTCGTCTTTCAAACGAAGAAAACAAAACCCTCCTGGGATTGAAAGCCATCATCATCATGTGCTTGCAATTATATCTAGTTAAATGACAATCAACGGCTTTGACATTCAATAAACTTTGTAGATATTTATTATATCTTTATATCTATATATATATGTATTATCATAAGGTGTCTCGCTGTTTACATTAGATTTATGGAACTCGTCACAATTCTTTTTTTTTTCAAACTGGTGTCTTCAAAACGAATAAAGAAATTAGTTTCATCTTATTTATCTAAAATAAAATTTTTAATTAAAGGAAGATCATCTACATATTAACTTATCACTTCCTTGTTTTATCTCTCGTCTACCGTTTTGTCGTCCAATTGTAACGTCACCGTGAAGACAGCAATCAACTGTGTTGACATTGAATACACGGCAATAACATTATAGGAATTATCACGAAGGTTCACATTGCAGTCGATTTTTTTTTCAGTGAACCCTACTTACATTTGTATGTTGAATTCTAACACATATTGTACATTTCATTGAGGTCACTTGTACAAATAATGGTACATCTTGCAGCTCTTCGAATTGGTAAAAAACTGAAAGCACAATTTTAACCATATATTGAAAATAGCTGGGGATCACTAGTAAACTATTAGTGATGACACCCTCCATGTCGGAGACAACGCATACCAAGTAAATCTGACGATAATAACATGATACAACATTAGTATATTATCTTCCTCAAAAGTTTAAATTCCACATGCCAATTTTAGTACCTCTAACTATTAACTACCATTCACAATCAAATCTGGATTACAGTCCTATTGTGATGCTGTTTACCCATAGAGCAAAGTGGTATTAATAGTGTGTGGATTTTCAAGAACTCCAAAGAGGCTTTGACCAATCTTCAACACCCTCATCTATAACATTACCTCTATAAAAACATTTGAATTTTCCAACCTGTACACCACCATACTCCATTCAAAACTGAAAGACTACTTTCGATCTCTTGTTATGAGCGTTTTATTTTAAGTTAAATGGCAATACAGATATATGATTTTGAACTATACTGAAATATATCTCGTGAAAAATCAAAGAGGAAATATACAAGGACGAAATCATAAATATGATCGAGTCGAGTTTGGCGGGAAGATCTTCTGACGGACTATGGGCTTGAGAACTAACTTTGCTCCTCAGCCGGCTGACTTGAATTTCACTATTACAACGCTACATTCCTAACCCATCCCCAAATAGTGTTTGCATGTCACAGTTGGTTCGATAATCAAGGGCTTGTTCCATTATCGAGATTTTAGTGGTAGAAGTCGTCAACAAACTCGAAACATAGGGTTTCAAATGGCACAGGCTGATGAAAATAATAAAGAAAGTTTACGGTCGTCAAGGTGATTTCATTGAGCGATATGATGCTGGACGTGTTTGATGGTCTTTATTATGTCGGTTGGTTCCGTTGTTATACACTTGTTCTCATTTGAGAATGTTTCATTATTTGCTTGGTTTGACCAAGGTTGACATGACGGGTGTCGTCAATGAATCAGAAGACGCTTTCTCCTCCGAAACACCTGGGCTTATTCTTGAAGATTACTCCTCCGAAATACCTGGGCTTATTTTGTACATTTTCTTTAGGAATCTCCGTGTAATTTTTATTAAATCCGAGTTTGCTTTTTTCTTGTTCTTCCGTTCTCATCATTCGTCTGTAATGTGGAAGTCCTATTGCACTATTGCATAAACAAAGTTCTATCAAAATAATAGGCTGAGTTCTGATAATTGCAAGTTCATGAAAGCACACAATAAACGTGTCTGGTAAATATATTTATTGTATCAGATAATTTAAATAAGACACTTTCAATATATCAACTATACCAGGTAGTGGTGGAAAATGACCATTGCATTCTAGTAGATGTCTTTTGTACAATTATTAGATTCTCAAAAAGTACATTTAATAATCAGTTGTAATTTATCTCAGTTTAAAAATATGCATCTATTGTTGATAAACAGTACACCAAGTTGTAGAAAGAAGTTTCATCATCGCTTACCAATCAACTACCAGAACCTGCCATACAGTCAAAAAGTTTCATTTTCGCTGATTAATCAACTTCCAGAACCAGCCATACAGTTGCTGAAGAGAATATTGTGCAAAAGACACACGAATGAATAGCACCTTCTAAACACAAATTTGGACCTAGATACAGTAGAGCCAAACAAGAAATTAAACTGCACCATACAGCCGTTTCGCCCTTCTAAGATCCGTCAGTGATGATTAAGACCTATATTTTAAAACCTATGAGACAAATGAGTCTTGATAGTAGGACATAAAGAATATATCCAATCTTTCGAAATTCAAAACAAGTCATCCTTGTATGAACACGGCTGACTTGTCTCCTTTTAATTATAAAAGATATGTTCTGATGACGCTCACAAAAGTATCACCGGAAGTAAGTGATATACAGTAGTGAAATCGAGTGAAAATCGGGAGATTTCTTTGTCAAACTAAAAATGTATCTAGAACATTAATGATTCTGTCCCATGCAAATAAGTATCAATGTTAATGATTTCATGTAGCAATTGGGACTTTGACTTTGACCTCGGAACGGTCACCTTGGGATCTTGAAACAGGAAAAAGATCTGATACATTTTTATGGTTACAATTATGATTGTGATAAAAAGTCGTCGATAGCAATTATGTGGGGCGGGACGGGAAGGGACGAGACGGACCTAGGTATCACTAACAGCCAAAATGGCGAAAACAATAAAAATATACAAGATGGTGGTTTTCTTCAAAACTAAGGCAATTTTTTTTTTGTTTTAAATATTTGTGGTGAAGCATAACGCTGTTAAACGGTTAGACTTATAAGATGTATAAGATGTTCATACGGTTTCACTCACAGGTATACATTGATGAATGATCATA